>NW_023501217.1:0-303744 GCF_013396195.1 Fusarium tjaetaba
ATCTCCATCGACACCCCATCCCATTCCCCTCCCCTGGTCTCCTGTCCTGTCCCGCCCCTGTTAGTTGAGCCCTGGGCTTGTCTTGTCTTGTCTTGTCGCCCTGTTGTGATCCAAATAACGCCAGCCCGAAACTCTCCACCATCTGCTCGTCACTAGTCTCTAGTGTGGTGAGGAGGGACTGACGGTCAGGCAAAGCATCCCAGGCAGGGCTCATAGCACAGGCCAACGCAAACCAGGCCAGGCCATGCCATACGCAGACAGATCAGGGCACTCACTCACTCTGCTGTACTCTTCCAAGACAAGTCCCATAGGCCAAGCTTTCCCCGATACATATTATAACATCACACCCATGTTTTGATGCCGCCCTTGGCCCTGCCCTGCAAAAGCAAAGACGAAATAACTAACAAGACCAAGACCAAAGAGAGACAAAGTCAAAACTCAAAGCCACACGCAGTGGCTCTAAACACCCGACTCTACGGTTCACTTTAACTCTCACTACCTTGCTCTAAGCTTTCCAAGACACACCATCATCTACATACATAGTACCCCGACACGCCCCTAGCCAGCCCAGTTCCAGCTAGTCAATCCAGTCCAGTCCATCCAGTTCAGCCAGCCAACTCGATTTTATTCTAATACTGGACGTCTTTTAGCTGGTCTAGCTTTCGTACATACCATACAATATCTCTTGTCTGTCTGTCTGTTCTGTTGTTGCGGATTTCGCCTCCTTACGTTACGCTTTTTCTCTTTTGCACGACAAATAGTTTATATCTCTTCCTACCTACTTTGCTCTACTCTACTCTATCCTACCCACGTCGCACACCTCCATTGTCTTGTCGCCCCGACTTGGATCTTGACCTTATTTACCGCCCAACGTTAGCCCATCGTTGCTTGCTTTTGTCGCCCACCGTCACGACATTGTCCCCACGAGCATCCCTCCACCCCGCGATTCTCCTCCCCATCGCGCGCAAACTCCCAAACTCCGAACATCTACCTATATACCATTTACTCGATCGTTTGCGACGATCTCCCGACTCTCGTTCATCTGAATTTGCGAACCGATTTTTCATGTTGGCCGCCGTCATCGTCAATACTCGACGTTCTTAGAGGTACAAACCTCGGAACTGTACTGTACTGCTTATAATGTCAAACGACGACCCTACTGTTCGCCGAATCTTACCACAACAATCCCAAATGAATTCCTTTTCCTTTGCGCCGCAGCAATATACGCAGCGCGAGACCCAAAAGAGTGCGTGGAAGCATACCGCATATTCGTGTGCTATTTTGATATGGTAACTAACATGGTGTAGACTATGTGTTCGTTGACGAGCATAACCGCCATAAGCGGTTGAAAGGTATAATTACCCGTCAAGGTACAAACTTAATAATAGCATGCTAAGACCACAGCAGTTATGAGGGCTTGCGAAGGTTGCAGAAGACGGAAGATCAAATGTGACGCTGCGACTACAAACACATGGCCATGCTCGGCCTGCATAAGACTCAAGCTTCACTGCGTACGGCCAAATGGTTTCGATGGAGCCAACGACTCGACGACTTATGACACGACACCCATGAACCCTTCAGATCAGTATCAGCAAATGCCAATGCAACATCAAGTAATGAACCCAGGCGCAAAGATCTCGCCAGCTTCTATGTACGGTGCTCCTCAGCCAGGCTACCCTGACCCAAGTGCCCAATATCAGCATGTTCAGTACGATCCTTCTCAGCAAGCTGGAGGCATGCCTTATGGTGCTGTTGCGCCTTCAGGTTCAATGATGGAACAGCATTATGCAGGCCAGAATGTGTTTCCCACTCCTCCAATGCACCAGCCACCACCGCCTCCTCAAGCTCAGCAGCAACCCTCCCCAGAGGCCTACTCACCTGGAGAATATCAGCATCATGACCTTGCAGATCTCTTAGGAACGCTGAAGGTCAATGAAACTGGCACAGGTAGGGCTCATAATACCCATACTCACCCATATAGTTACTGATGTCCATATAGCTCCATATCTCAGGAACAAGGCATCGTTCAGACGTGAAGAGGAACCAGCTATTGAAGACGATGAGGAGGAGTTCCCAGCCAATTTACCTAAGCCTGCACCTGGCCACAAGATTCGCATACCGCCTGAGTTGATGCCCGATGACGACACAGCACTCAATTATTTCGACCTTTATTTCACTCACGTTCACCCTTACGTTCCCGTGTTGTGCAAGACGGTCTTCTACCAACAATGGAACACAGATCGAAACGCTATTTCGCCTTTGATTCTGGAAGCTATCTTTGCTATGGGTGGACGTTTGGCCGAGGACCCTGGTGAGGGCCAACAATGGCTTGCCCTCGCTTCTCGTAAGTGCTGTCAATTTGTATGAAGATAATTGTGAGGGTACTTACACAATTTAGGACACGCCGATTCTTTCATGGACATTCCACGTCTGAGCACCCTTCAAGCCCTGCTTATGATTCTCAAGGCTCGCGAAGCTGCACCCAAGCGAGGTTACTATTATCGTTCTTGGATGACTGTTGTACAGTGTGTTCAGATGGGCAAGGACCTGGGCTTGGATGAGCATTACGAGGACCACCAAGCAGGTATTTCTTGCGAGTTTACCCCGGTTGAGTGTCAACTTCGAAAGCGACTATGGCAGCTGGTCTTTGTCTGCGAGGTCATGGTTGGAGCTCCTCAAGGTCAGTGACAATTGCATGAATACTGTTGTGTTGATGGCTAACATCAACAAGGGCGACACGACCACGCAGTAAAGCTTAACACTGTGGATTTCACCGCTGCGAGACCTGTTCCAGGCTGCGAAGAATCCGAATACCACATCTCGCGCAATTTCAGCTACTTCTCTCAGGTTGTGCGAACTGTTGCTACCATGAGCAAAGTCTACACAAGACTGCGAAGACGAAAGGATTGGGGCGTTGATCCTGAATTCCAGCAGTTGGGACAGAGCTTCAACACTTGGCTGACAGAGCTACCTCCGGATCTGGCCATTTCCTTCCCACCAGATGGATCGCCTCCCTGGATTCCCTCGCACTTTATTGGAAACATGCACGGATACTACTACCTGGCCTTGATTCTGTTCCATCGACCTATCCTGTCATTCCTTGACCCTAATTCTCCGGATGGACAATGGAAACGCCATATGATGATTTGCTATAGCTCTGCCAAGGCATTGTGCCGTCTCCAGGAGGCAACTCTCAACTCATTCGGACTTACCGGACTCCAGTGTATGCAGCGAGGCTTTAGTTTCTCTCTTTACGCAGGCCTCTCTTGCATTGTCATTCATCTGGTAGGTTTTTTGAAGAGGATAGCCGTCGACGCAAACTGACTCATTCTCAATAGGTTGCAATTGTTTCACCAGACCCCGAGTTCAACACTGATGCTCGCGAGTACTTTACGAGGCACATGAGGGTGTTGGAGAAGGTGATGGCAGCATGGCCGATGCCAGAGCTGGAGAAGCAGATCAACGCACTACGAGATGCTTTCTCAGCAGATGTTCGAAAGCCATTCGTCCTGAAACCCAGCTTTCCCTATGGCAGCCCTCACCCTTCCACGCACTCCAGCCCTCCTCGTGGTAACGACTCATTCCGACCAGTAATCCACCGGACAGGGTCCATTGATCAACATTTGGATACACACGGTGCTCAACAAGTCAGTTATACCAACCACCCCATTACACCTCCTATTTCCGCGGGCCCTTTGGACAGCAAAAGTGACTCCCCAGCTGTACAGTCGCTCGTCATGATGTCGCAAGGATCACAGGCTCCTGGGATGCCCCAGAGCATGTCGATGACGGACCAACCCGCATGGAACCCATCGCGACTATTTGAGTAAGTTGAAGCCTCTTCTGCTGTGATCTAGCAGCTCGCTAACTGGTCTACAGACAATGGAACACCACATTTGGTACGCCTGCCTCTCACACACAATCCAGCTCCACCCCACCTCACACGAGCCCTCTTAACGCGTCGTCCTCAGGTGCCACGGAAGTTCCCACTATCCAGGATATCCAGGCAGTTCAAGCTTCAATGCCTGCTGGATCGCATCAAATCTCGCCATCTCAGTACTCGTCTGCACCGGTGCCAAACTTTGTCACCCCTGCAATGTGGCAAGAGTCGGTTGCAAGCGTTTACGAGGGTGGGTTGAAGCGAGCATGGGGCCAGTGATGAATATACATACACTGGTGAAAGGATGCTATTGCTGATTGAGCTATCACCTCTCAAAGATGAATACTCCTGAAGCTGTTTCCTACTAAGCTAAAGGCGATCTGTCGGCGAGCTCTGTGCTGGACTTGGTCACAGCAGCAGAGCTCCTCTTGACGAATCTGCTAAGGACATGGCCTTCTCAAGTTATTAGACTTGTCGCAGTCCTTGATTACATGTTCCGTCACAGACAGAACTTGAATGCAGCCAGAAGAAGGAAGGGCTTGTATTATTGTATAGAAACCGGTTGATTACGATGGTTTGACAGGATTGACAAGAACATATAACGAGCCATGATGGAGGCGTTGAGAATTATTTAGGCCCACAAGCAACAAATGGAAAGGGCCCGTACCTACTATGAGGTGCGTTTGTTTCGGTTGGACAGGCAGGATCCATGTACCAATATTTGTCTACGTGATTGACGACCTGGAAGGCTTCTGGCGGAGCATTGGGAACAAAGGAAAAACAGAAAGGAGTCATGGCTTCTGGATTGGTTCTATTTGATATGCAACGTATAAATATCATGGTTGCGTGCACTGGGCGCATTATTCGAGAGCTTGATTGATCTGTCCTCATGTAATGGTGATATGTGTGCTATTGAAGTGACCAGTATGTAGGGGTGTGTTCTTGACTAGGGTCTTGATACGAAGTCTTGAGTTGATGAACTAGACTCCCCATTGGACGTCGATCAGAGCAAGGGTCAACCTCATATATATTAGTCTTCCACATGGAGATTATGCCCGTTGCTCCGAAGCAATGGTTCCCGCGTTACCTGTTCATCAATTCATTGGGCCATGTTGTCTGTTTCTTTACGAGACTAGGCCTGTGATACTAACAACGAGCGAACCGAAGAGCATTCCCGTTTCTCCGATATATCGTACATACATGGTAGTACAGAACCGGACAAACGGTTCAAATCGAGACATTCCCCTTATAAGGTGACGCAGCCTTCAACGCCCGATTGTCAATGCGCTCCTTGATGACATCCCAGATCCAACCATCGACCTTATCCGTCTTCTTCTGATACCGGACCCGCGTCTGCGGCCTCTTGTCCTGCACGTAGAACTTGCCGACGGCACGGAACATATACCACTTGCGCCTGGCGTTCTCGTCCTTTGTGTCACGGACGTAGTTGATGAGGCCGAGGCGGCGTCGCACAGGGCTCAGATCACCGGCGTGCATGCTGCTGTAGCGAGGCTTGGAGATGGCGCTCATGGTGGTCAGGGTGAGGGGCGTTGTGGGAGGGAGGTTCTTGATGAAGCGCTCTAGAATGGGGCGTGATGTTCGGGCGTAGGGGGGGAGGTGGACGTGGATGTGGGTTACGAAGGGGGAGGTTATGTAGGTGACAAACAGGACGGGGATGATGCCGCATAGGACGACTTGGTGTTGTTAGTTTGTGGTTTACTATGGGAGAGATGAGATAGGACATACCGCCTGCGGTGAGGAGCTCGGGCTTTTCAGCTTTGAAATAGCTTGGTGCTACGATACAGCAGAAGAAGACACCAATGAAGAGTGTTGTGATTTTGAGCATGGCCATGAATGTGATGCGGCCTGTTCCAGCATGATATATGATGAGTTTCTCAGGAAGTTCTAAACAGCATCAGCCACCATTCTTTTAACCATCTCGCGACTGAACATACCGAATTCCTTGCCATCTTTAGAAGCAGCTCTAGCCTGTCGCTTAAGCTCATCTTCAAGCTTAACAGGCTTCTTGGCTGTAGGTTTGGCGTAGCATCTCACTTGAGCTTGTAGAGATTTTTGTAGTGAGCGACGAAAGTTTCGCGGGAGAGCTGAGGATTGAAGAGGCGTTGTTTGGCAGGCGAGAGAGGTCAGTTGAGTTGGCCGTAGCCTTGGTATTATCATTCTTAATTGATGCATTGTGACTGATGTGAGTTATGGCTTCAATGAGAGGCTCATGAGGGCGATGTCAAAAACTGATGGTAGTGGGGAGACGCGCTGAGGTTGAAGATATTTACACAGGGTAGAGGCCGTTTTGTCACCATAAAATGACCAACTCGGAATATTCTGGTGAGAGCTTCAATTGTCTATAGTTATCATGAATTCATTCATTCTATTTAGAGCTTATGGCTCTTGTGTCTCTGATTCTCTGATTCGAGTCAAACAACATTCTTCTGTAGCCATTCAATCCACTGCTCCTTCGACCATCCAGAGCTGACATCCTGCACAACACCGTCAAACACAGCAGTAGGAGTGACATGCACACCGATCAAACGGTTCATCTTGGTGATGACCTTGACATCGTTGGTGACCTTGTTACCCGCATTCAGCGCCCCATCCTCACCAGGCTTGTCAGAGATCACAAGCAGATCAAACACCTTGTCCGCATCAACGCCAACCTTGGCTGCAACCTTTGCCAAACGACGATACGTATCATTTCTCTTCTCATTCACAACATTGACATCAAAGTAATCCTGCTGCTCGTCAAATAGCACAGCGCTAAACTCCCAGAACTTCTCAGGCGCAAGGCGGAGAACAGCGAGAGCAACTTCGTGCATGAGCGTGGAGGAAGGATGCCATGGCTGGATCTGCTGGCGGAAGATAAATGTGAGGCTGGATGCCCAGGCCGGGTTGGCCTTGATGGCGGGGATCACGTCGTTTTGCAGGGTGCGGAAGATCTTGGCGGAGAAGGGACAGCAGTAGTCGAGGTAGAACTCGAGGGTGTGAGTTGTGTGAGCCACGGCTGAGTCGGAGGCGGGAGGGTGAGCGAACTGGAGCTTCTGCCCGGCGAATTTAGGAGGGAGAGCCATGTTTGAAGTATCTGGGATGCTGATTTGGGTGAGTTATGAGAAGAGATGCTGTGTTTTTTGAGGTTATCACAGAGTATAAATGAGGTTGTATTCATGTGAAGAAGGATGATGCAATTACGCAGCATCATCGCATCACGTCTTATGTAATCGCGGCTCCGTTTCGTATATGATCCTAGATAAGACCCATATCGTTAAACCTTCTTGCATTGATGTCTTGATGATTATTCCCGTCGTCTTTTCGACTCGAATCACGGTGATCAAGCTTAAAGTATGCTTGTTCTACAGTGCTGATTGATTCACAGCTCAAGCGCAACAGCCAAGAACTCTTGTCGATCATAGCAGACCAGTAATATATGGGTGGGAACAGACACAAGACCAGGCGCATTATCGATGTAACAATTGGCAGTCTCATCGTCACTTGGGCCTCATTTCTCCTCCGGAAGTTTACCGCATGTGAGTGCGGTCAAGCTGCAGGGAGTTCATTATCTCACCAGTGACGAGACATGCTTGCTAGTGATAGCTTAAAGCTATTGGACCCTTCGGCTTTCACCTCGATTCACCGAGTTGCCATGCAAGTTATACGGCATAGACATGGCGTGCCAAGACGGGGAGGGCTGTAATTCTCTGCCGGTGTTTGGCTTGGTTCGATGAAGCGTATTCGATCGTATTCCTGTGGGGTAAAGAGAAAATCTAGACTTTTCTACCTTTCCATGGGTAAAAGCTGAGATTCTCTTGTGATCAAGTGATCAATAGTTTGTGGATATTCTGTTATTCATGGATCATAGGTAGCTACGGAGGTCTCCCGAGCTCTTGAGCCGCCCGCTCGCAAGCTTCTTCCGGCCGATGACCGGGACCCAACGGAGGAGAGAGAGAGAGACTGCGGGGAGGTACAAGGAAATGCTCGTGGTTTTCCGTATTGACCCGTGTATCTCGAGGCACGAGCCAATCAAGACAGACTGAGCCAATGTCTTGGGTTGCTGGTCACGCGGGCGAAGCCGGGGATATCGAGTTCCCAAGACTAGGACAAGACAAGAAAAGAAAAAAAGTCTGTCCTTACCTGATCTGGGCTGTCAAGGATGCCACCTCCCCCAGTTTCTGAAGCAGGTGAGTGGAGTTTTAGCGGCTGTGTTCTGCTTATCCAGGTGCCTTTAACCCTTTTGTCTGCCGACCTGGTAGTTACAGTTAGATTTAAAGTAGTACACTACGCGATAACTCTATTCTCTTATATCTCCGTCATCGCATCAATTCCAGTTCCTTACCTCTTCCAATTCGTAACGTATTCACTGCAATTATCGAAGTCATCAACATTGATTGAAAATACTCTGATTGACTGTAATCGGCCGAGACTTTGTATTCGTGGCCTTTTTGCCAGTGACGACAAACAAACTTTACTGGAACCTTTTCAAACAGCCTCCCTATCAAACGATCCTCTTCCACAAAGTTAGGGCTGAACTCATCAAGCCAATACCCAAAAGGTCCGAACAAGATGATTTGCCTATCTAAAGCAGATGAATCTTTCTATCAGCGCTTGACTTGGAATCAAGCTCCTTCTCCCCTGGCAGCCATGAACACCACGCGTCAGGATCTCAATGGCATCTCCAACCTGCGCGAGCATGTTGATGCTGCGCAGGATGACGGAAGTGGAGGCACGAGCGGAAGTCTATTGAATTCGCACGATGAAAGTAATCAAGCGGGGAGTCATCCTACAGAGCCCTTCCTGGGCTCTGAGAAGGATGCGGGACGACTGTCCCGTATCTCGGGTATGTCTGAAGAATCTCATGATTATCCCTTGTCATAATCCACATCTCAGTTTCATTCGCAGTACTAACTCACCTACTCAGGACTGTCCTCGTATCTCAAGACGGTAGATGGTGGTGATGACCAAATCCGTCTTCATCGAGGCACCCTCTCGTCATGTGCCTCGCACATCTGGAGCTGGACCGTCTGGGTCCTCTCTGTTCTTGTTGTCTCGACAATCATCTCATCCTGGAACTCCCCTGCCTCTGCGCCTGCTGCCATGGCCTCAATCCCCAAGGCCCATGAGTCGATTCCTGTTCAGGTCTCGCCTCTCCGCAAGCGAAGCACCTGCGAGACTGGAGGTGTCAACAAGGCTGAATACAACACTCCTCTCCATGTTGGAGCCTTGTTCATTATCCTGTGCGTTTCGACGCTTGCTTGTGCTTTCCCCATCATGGCTACCAAGTTCCCAGGTCTAAGGATTCCGACTCGTTTCTTCTTCGCTGTACGCCATTTCGGCACTGGTGTGCTGATTGCTACAGCTTTTGTCCATTTGCTCCCCACTGCTTTCATCTCTCTCGGGGACCCTTGTCTGAGTAGCTTCTGGAACGAGGACTACCCTGCCATGCCTGGTGCCATTGCTCTTGCTGCCATTTTCCTTGTCACTGTTATTGAGATGGTCTTTCACCCGTCTCGCCATGTTTCGCCCGCTGAGGTCACGTCCGGAACCGACAGCGATGCCAGCATTGTTGGCAACTCTAACAGTGGCGGGTGCATGGGAGGCACAGGCATGCTCCCCATCCGGGATATGGGACCTATTCGTGGACGATCCTCCAGCATTGGTCAGGGACTTTCTGTCCTGAATAGCAGAGATGAACGATTGGAGAACCTGGAAGAAGAAGCTTGCGAAGATGACGACAACGCTCAATCTGGAAGAAAGAACCTCGAGGAGACGAGCCTCGAGGCTGTACAGATGCCAAGCTTGACCCCAGAGCAGCAGCAACGTAAGGAGCTTCTCCAGTGTGTCTTGCTCGAGCTTGGTATTCTCTTCCACAGTGTTTTTATTGGCATGGCGCTTAGCGTTTCGATTGGCAACGAATTCATTATTCTGCTCATTGCCATTGTCTTTCACCGTAAGTGGACATATAATGTTGATGGCCTTGAACTTGGACTAATACGATTGTAGAAACCTTTGAAGGATTGGCTCTGGGCTCTCGAATCGCTTCCATCAAGTGGCCTGAGGGCAAGATGCAGCCTTGGTTCATGGCCCTCGCCTATGGATGCACGTAAGTATTGAATACCCATTCGTACAGTATCACCCACTAACATTATTACCAGTACTCCTCTGGGACAAGCTATCGGCCTTGCTACCCACACTCTCTACAGCCCCAACTCCGAAACTGGCCTCATTGTCGTTGGTGTCATGAATGCTATCTCGGCTGGACTCCTCACTTTTGCCTCGCTGGTTGAGCTCCTTTCCCAGGACTTCCTCAGTGACGAGAGCTGGCGATTCCTCCGTGGCCGTAAGCGTATCTATGCTTGCCTTTTGGTGTTCTTCGGGGCTTTCTTCATGAGTCTCGTGGGTGCTTGGGCCTAATTGGCTGAGTGCTTTACTCAAACCTGACACGCGTACTTGATGCTTCAGGAATGCCATGTTAGGATACGATCATTTATGATCTAGTCCCTGCCAGTTGTATGGCTGAATTCTTGGTAATTTCATCAATCATTTCTGCATACCTTGGTCCAGGCCCATTCTTTTTACTTCTCTTCTCGGCTGAAAGTGATTGATTTACTACAAAGCCGGACACATTATCATCGCTGCTAAGTTTTTGCTTTCGTTTCAATGCCCGCGCTGCCCCTTTTACCCTACTAGAGTGATATCTTAAGTAGGGTTTTGCAGGACAAATCACTCTCCTTATATGCATGCTACAAAAGAGAAAACAAACATGTTCCTATATGTCACATTGTGTAGGCTGTTAGGACTGTTTTTCGATTGAGCTTAAAATACACACTCATTTGAACAACTCTCAAGAATAATTATTCTCGCAAACCATCAAGACGTGACTTGAAACTGCGCCGCAAAAGTTTGTATTTCTGTATATATCAAGATATCATGACACAGTATTCTTATCAACAATACCCCGAGCAAATTCTCCAAAAGTAAGATGCTGCTTGATATCCACCTCCTCACCCAAGTTAGGCTGAGTAAACACCGCCAACGTGTTACGCGCAATCTTTCCATCACTAACACTAGCTCTCACGCCCCTGACAAAGTGAGGCACAGCCTTGAAGCGACCGGCAGTGATACGCTCCAGAGCTTCACCAGTCTGGAAAGCAATGCAATCGCGAGGAATCTTGACTTGAACAGTCTCGCCTGTACGAGACTTGATGTACAGACCAGCTGAAGGGTCAGGGGATGAGGGAAGCTCATCAAGGGGTGGGAGAGAAGCGCCGTTCAAGTTTGTAACTTCTGGTACAGCGGGATTTGTCTTGTGCTCGTCGATAAACATGGCTGATGTAAGACCAGTCAAGCATCCATGGTCCAAATGCGTAGCACACCAGTCATCCTCATCACCGCCATTAGCAGCAGGGTCGTTTTCTTGAGGGTAGTAGTGCAGCAGGCGGGCCTTGGTGGTGCTAGAAGTGCTGACAACGTGCTCTAGGTATCCAGCTGGATAACCTGGAATATCCTCTTGCGCAAAGCGATCGCAAGCACGTGCGACGAGGACAGCTACGTCAATGATGAGGCGGCATAGGGAGGTGACAGAGGGCTTGAAGCCTGGAAGAACATTCTCTGGTGGCCAGACATTGGGGGCGAGATATTCGGGGAATGTGTCAATGGAGAACTCTTCAGTTGGTTTGGCGCATTCGAGAGATGGGTCGATATAGAATGCGCAGTTGGCGTAGTACGAGCCCTTGAAGGTGTCGACTTGGCCATTTTTAAGAGTCTCCTTTCCGAGGGACCAGCCAGTCAGATATTTAGCCCTGGCGTTCTCAAGTTTCTCTTGACTTGTGTTAGTGAGGGCTCTTTAGTAGTATCATGACAACTTACCAAGTTCCTCCTTGGGAAGGTTGCCGAGATATGAAGCGTAAGAGAGAGCTTGGTGTCTAAGTTCGGGAAACTCTTTGGGGACGTCTTTTACGACGAGAATTCCGAGAGAATCAGGACCAAAGGCTTCTTTGAGGGTTTCAAAAGGAATATTGCCTATGAATTATTAGACTCTGCTGTTTTATAGGGCGAGGGAGATTCATCATGACAGCGGCGCTATCATGAATGTAAGAGGTACGTACCATCCTTGAGGTCCTCAAGAGACACAGAGACAGCTTGAGCTTGAGCAACCATTTTGACCGAGATACAGCAACTAACGACTCAACTGATACGACAGGTAAAAAATAAATGGAGTCAGGGAATTATTCTCATCTTTTTATTTCTTTTTTCTCTTACAGAGGTTACCATGAGTTGCGGGGGAGAACCGATTACATAACCAATCACCTTCCCGAACAGCTCAGTTCCCGTAGTGGAGCTCGCCGTATCCCGGCGTTGACCGTCGGCCTCAAACCTCCCTGTAACTACCTAACTACATCATCAAGCTAAACCTCGAATATCCGATCATGGTCAAGCCATTGACATTTAAAGGCGACAAGAAGGTCAAGAAGCGCAAGCGAACAGACCCCGAGAAATCTCAACGCGATGGCGTAGACGACGAAGCTGGGCAGTTGCAAAAGACTGGCGAAGAGCCAGAGAATGACGACAGTTGGGTTTCTGCTGAGGCAGCGACAGATGTTGTTGGCCCGATCATGATTGTTCTACCGACGGATGAACCTTCGGCGCTGGCGTGCGATACGACGGGAAAGGTGTTTACGATTCCGATTGAGAACATCGTTGATGGGAATCCTGCGACGGCGGAACCGCATGATGTGCGACAAGTCTGGGTCGCGAATCGCGTTGCTGGCACAGAGAGCTTTCGCTTCAAGGGTCATCACGGAAGGTAATTTAACCTCTTCATCTAGAACTATACCTGTAGCTAATGCGTAACACAGATACCTCTCCTGCGACAAAATCGGTCTCCTCTCAGCCACCTCCGAAGCCGTATCCCCCCTCGAATCCTTCAACGTGATCCCCACTGGCGACACGCCCGGAACTTTCCAAATACAAACCCTGCGCGACACATTCCTTACCATAAAAGCACCCAGCAAAGCCTCTTCCAAAGCCGTAGACGTGCGCGGCGATGCAGACGACATCTCGTTCGACACGACGTTCAGGATAAGAATGCAGGCGCGGTTCAAGCCCAAGCTGCGCGCGTCGAAGGAAGAGAAGGCGTTGGCGAAGATTAGTCGAAGGGAGTTGGAGGAGGCGGCGGGGAGAAGGTTGGATGAGGATGAGGTTAGGAGGTTGAAGAGGGCGAGGAGGGAGGGAGACTATCATGAAGCGTTGTTGGAGATTAAGGTGAAGAGCAAGCATGATAAGTTTAGTTGAGGACACAAGGTTCATGGAAGAAGGCAATATGGGGATATTGGCGACTCAAATCAGAGGCTACGGTTAGTATTGATGCTTACGGTTCCTGGTGCTTTCGGCTAACGCCTTGTCCTAACAAGGCCATCAACGGGAGGCTCAACGTTCATCAATTCAAAAGCTAGGCATATTTGGGTGGCCGAGTTGACAGAGACTACGGTTCGTACTTGAAAACATATAAAATGTGCGTTAGTCGAAGCTTTTGCGGTCAAGGACGCACATCAAATAATACATAATGAAATTGCATCTTGAACAGAAGATACCGTTCCTCATGATTCGGCGTTATTCCTGAATAAATCAAGGCAATGATCCCTTCTATGACAAGTCAAACAGGAAATGTCAGAAGCACAGTCATCTTGCAAAATTTGATCGCTCCATTGTTTATTCGTTTTATCTTGATCTTCTTTCCTTAATTGGGCCTCCAAGCCTTGACATTTCCATCCTCACCGGCAGTATACACCACATGGGCCTCGTCAAAGAAGCAGAACGACCTCACAATCTCCTCCCCATGAGCACCAGGCAAGCCAACACTGTTCTCCCGATCCAGCGCCCATCCCTCACCACTGGGGTTCTTAGCAAGAAAGACAAGCTCAAATCCTTGCTTACTACATAACGTCAGCATCCAGTTCACAAAAGGGGGGAGTGTAGTTCTTACTCTTGAGCTCCGACACCGAGAATAGCTCCGCTACCGTCCATCTTGGGCGTGATATCAGCGACGTACTGACATCCCAGAACAGATCTCATATCGCCAAAGTCCTGTACAGCATCACCGTTTGCGCGCTCCTCGCTAACATCGTAAAGAGCACAGCGCTCATCGTGAGAGAGAGCAGCTACTTCTGTCGCTGAGAGCCACGCAGCGCGGTGAATAGAAGCGTCGACGTTGCAGGTCTGCACTGTGAGATCATCTTCATCTGCAACGCGGGTGTCGTACACGTTGACGAGACCGTCTGTTGAGCCGGAGAGGAGAAGAGCTGGGTTGGAGGGGTTGAAGGATAGGTCTGTTACGTCGTCACTGTGGACTTCTTGGTAGTGTGCTTTGGATGATGGTGTTGAGCGCACGTCCCTGGGGTTGTTAGAGGGGAGCTTTGAGTAGTAGGGGGGAGATTTACCAGAGATGGATGGATGCTGTGTGGTTTTGGAGTTCCGTTCCTACGGCGATAGTCTGTGTATCAAGACTGCAAGCCATGGATAGAATAGGAGCTTGACTAGCTACACTCACAATCAGCAATTATCCTACCAACTTCACTCATATCTATAACTCACCTTGAAACTGCACAACATTCGCACCTGGTCTCAAATCCCACACACCAACAGTTCCATTCTCACCAGCGGTACACACAATTGAAGCATTGCTATCAAACACCTGCAATGTGGTCAAGTTGCCGTGCTGGGTGGGCAGACGACGCTGAGGACCTGCAGAGAGACGAGTTGGGTCGAGAACAGAGAGGAACTGGTCTGATGAGATAGAAGCGAGACCAACGGATGTCCTGTGTATGCCGAGGACGTATACGTCTCTGCCGAGGGAGAGGCCGTCGGCGCAGTTGAGTGTGTACATGATGGCTATGATGAGTGTTAGTGAGTTTGTGGATGGTATGCGAAGAATTTGATGAGTCGAAGTGTCGTCAAGCGTGACGGCCTGAGGACTGAATGGTGAGGGTATTCTCTGATTCAAGCGTACCTTGAAATTTTAATCTGATCACTATTATCCTTAAGCAGTTATTCGTCCAAGTCCGGTGATATTGAGACCCAAATGTTGAAGATTGAAGTCTTCAGTCCCACTTTTCGTTGTGAATGGCGGCCTCGATAACTGAATATTGCCCAACTTAACGCTCAGATGCAGAGGACTACGGACTCGCAAGAAAACAACTACATTGGATGCCGTCAATATTGATAGATTCCTGATATTCTACGTCTAGTAGTCTTATATCACCGGTAGTCACACACTAAGTACATCAGTTTCAACCGTCACCTAAGCGAGGACAACCCATGATGCTAGCATCTCTGATCTTACATATATTTTACAATTATTATCTATCGCTCATATTTGATACAGTGCTCCGTCTATCATCAAGAATACCAAAAAACCAATCGCAACAGCAATTGTCAGTTCCAAGGAGAAGAGTTCTTGTTTCGCCTCCTCCCCTATAACGCCAAATTCATCTATTTCCTCTCCGTTGTTTTGGGGGTATTTCCTTTTCCATCCAGTTCGTTTTCATCACGAACGATCGTTGGAGCTGTGAAGACGTCGCTCGTTGACTCCGCGGAACGCTCGCTTGCCTACCTCGTAGCTGCTGATCATGATGGCGCATGCTGGGGCAACCTTGAGGGTTCGTGGGATCCATCCCTTCCATAGTCCTGAGGCTCCTTCGGTCTTGAAGATGTGCCAGAGGAGGCGCACCATACTGCGCTCCTCGGGGGCTGCTACTGCGCTGGCGCTGCTATGTTTGGCCTTTTTGGAGCTGTCTTGGTAGATCTGTGTTCGTGTCTTTCCGACGTCGAAAGGTGTTGTGACGAAAGATGCGAAAGCTCCGGACAGAGCACCAGCTGTAAAGGCATCCACAAAGGTTTCGGTGTGGTTCTCCTGCACCTGCGATCGTCTCCTTGCTTCGGACAGGTCCTCCTCCAATGGCAATGAGTGACCATGGCGTTGCTCACGATAATCTGTCAGTCGTGATCGTATCGACTCATATCCCCACCAGTAAAGACCTGAGAAAGGAACGTCTCGCCAAAGGGTCAATGTCAAGCCTCTCCACAGCGCAGTATATCCATGTGATCCCACCATCTCCTTCACACTCTCGAAAGCCTCCACAAGGTGATTTGTCGTGGATGCTCCATGAGCGGCCTGCATTCGCGTCTTGACGAGTTCAATAGGGCTCACAGCGGTGGCTGCTAGGACACGAGCAGCTGAGCCAGCAGTCAAAGGTGCCGAGGTATCAGAGAAATGCGAAAATGGACTCTTCGGGTTAAATCGCAAATAATCGTAACCGGTAAAGTAAATAATATTCGAAGGGACAGCCATGACAAGGGTGGGCGATAACCCTCGCCAGAGAGTCGTAACGCCCTCATTGCGGGCAATCTTTCGCAGACCGTCGAAAGTAGAGCTGAAGGTTCGGCGTTGGACCTCTTCAACGGCACATTCGGCGGGTGCTGGAGGCGCGACGATACCGTCTATCCTAGGCGCAGCGAGACAGAATTCGGCGTTACCGCCAGAGAAGAAGACCTCGCGGCAGCAGGATGTGATGCCAAGTTCGGCGGTTTGGGCGGGGGAGAGCGAGGTGGTGGTAATTGCGAGTTTAGAGAAATCGACGGTCGATCGAGGAACCTTTTGCGACTGAAGTCGCACGCGAACGACATCGAGGGGCGTAACTGTGCAACACTGGTTAGCATAAGTCTGATCGAGGATGAAGAGAGATACCTACCAAGTAATGACGTTAATAAACTGCCCGACATGGCCGACACCATCTTCTGCGTCGCTGTGATATCAACAACTCCATTATTGTTACTCCCAGCGCCTGCCGCTGGTATTGATTTACTCCCACTGAGGATATCCCTCCCGTCGTTGGGGCCCGTTGGTTCAGCATCCATCATATGTCGTAGTGAAAACTCGTCATCGGCTTGGAGGGGGTTCTGGTGGTGACTGTGGTGGTGGTGGTCGTAGCCACTGGGTCGATTTGTGCCGACAGTGGCCATTATTGGGGTAAGTCGAGTGTATACGTATTCTCCTCAGTTCATGGTCGAGCAATTGGGGAGAGAATCAGATCAAAGTCCGATGAAAAAGAAGAGTACTGGACACTCAAGGAGGAGGAAGGAGCAGTAGATATGTGTAGGTTGTCGAGATAAGGAAAAGGCAAGCTGAGGTGTCGATGACGATGACTCGATGGTAGTGGTCTTTGGTGGAGAGGTTTCGCAGTAGTGGCGATCTAATGGCCGAGAAAAAAGCACCCTTTTGTCCCCTGAACAAACCAATCGATGAGTCGTTATGTTTGCGATGTTGACATTGATTTTTTTTTTAGAGTTCCGTTCTGGAAGTTGAATGCCGAAAGTTTGATTGATAAAAAAGTGTCTTTTGCTGTGGAATTAAAAAGAAAAAGACAGACTCCCCGGACGAAATCCCCGAGGCCGGCCGGAGTAGGAGAAAAACGATTCGGTCTGTCGGTCGGTCGGCTAGTATCGCACTCGATCAAATTGCGCTTTAAATAGTGCGACCCAGAAAGAGGAAAAGTAAATTACCGATGCTCTCTTGTTATTTCACGAATGTTTTATATAGTTTGCTCTTTAATGATCTTATCGCATTCACTTCTTACAAGTACCAAGCATATAAACAAAAAAAATTATGGCGATATCGCCCCCCATTGTTTTGCTAAGCCCGGGGTCGGAGCATCGGGGATTGGTGCACCAAAAAACGGTTTGCGCCCTGTAAGGTACGTACCGTAGGTATGCGGTCATTTTAGCTGTCATCTGCTTTGTGAGAGCCGCAGATTTCCGCAGCATGATGTCACGGAGTGTTTTGATTGGTTCGATGCATATCTTTTGGACAAAAGGGTTGCTGGAGCTTCAGTGAGCTATGTCAGTGGCTCAGGGACCAAATACGCATTGTGATTGACGAAATCTTGAATGAAACAAATATCAGATACCTCAAGACACGAGATTTAATGATATATTTTGCTTAAACCATAGTATGTCACGATGTTAACTTTTGAAGACAATCAGAAGATCTTGTGGAGTATAACGTTAAGCACGCTTGGCTGCTGATCGTTGTGATAAGATTATCAATCTCTCATTATCAATCTCCCTCCCAGGCATCAACCTCGGAGAGCAAGAAAACATCGGAGCTTGATAAAGGTATCCTAAACTTAGCAAAAGTATCCTAAACTTGTCAAAAGTATCCTAAACTTATGCCAATTTACCTTAGTCTTTTGATTATTTAGGATCGAGGTCTCGAGCCTTCTTCTCTCTCCCCATTGTCTACTCCTTTCCAACAAACTCAAGCACCGCCTTCACAAACCCTTCAGGATTCTCCTCTGCAATCCAATGTCCGCTCTCAGGCACCGAAGCAACACTAAAATTCCCCTTTTCGTGAACTTCGCCCATCATTTGCTCAGCCATCTCGCTGAACTGATTCATTCCGCCATTAAGACCCAACGCCTTCACTTTACATTTTCCATGCCTGGCAACCCACTCACGATTCTCCTCCGAATCTTTCCCAAACTCTCTATAGATATTGAAACCGCAGCGTAGAGCACCTGGACGACTAAACATTTTGACATAGTAGTTCAAGTCCTCTTGGGTAATTGCTGATGAGTTGTACGAGTATTTGTCGTAGAAATGGCCGAGGTAGATCTCCTCTCTGCCTGAGACGAGAGCTTCGGGGAGATCGAGAACTTGGTGGAACCAGAAGTGGAAATGCTGAACGCCGTGTATTTTCCATGTATCCTCGTGAGCTTGAGTTCCTGGGAGGGGACATTCTCCCCAGATGACAGATGCTGTACGATCAGAGTATCGTGAAGCAAAGGTATATGCTATCATACCACCGATATCATGACCAACGATGTGGACTGGATCTTTGATAGAGAGATGGTCCAGAAGTTTCAGGATATCAGATGCCATAGCTGTCTTGGTAAAGCCTGTCTGGGTTCTGTGCGAGTATCCAGCTCCACGATAATCTGGGGTGATCACGCGATATCTGAGAGGCATGAGTATTGGACATGTTGTTGGCCTATATGACTTACCCAGCTGAGGAGATAGGACCAATGACTTTTCGAAACTGATACGAAGTCTGAGGGAAACCATGTATCAATACCACAACGCCTTTCTCATTCCCATCGGGCTTGGTATCAGTGTAAGCGATGCTGACACCGTTGTCTAGAGAAGCTGTATAAAAGGCACGGTCCATTGCGATAGGCTGTATAGTAAGGTTCTTATAAAGGCGCTTTTGTGTTTCTTTGAATGGTGAGTTATCCCTTTCATGTGCCCGTTGCGAGCTCTTATATCGCATGTAATACAACGTTGGCATGACGCTCGATGACGCTGAAGACTGGGGATTACAAAGCGATCATCTCGAAATTCACGACAAATTCCAAGGAAGGGGGGTAGTAGCACCAATTAATGCCTGATGCGCCCCAAGAGTAAATCGAGATTTCTTGATTGTCCAGTTTCTCAACGTTGAGGATGTTGGCGTAATAACGTCGTGTTACAATTGGCCGATTGATAGCTTGAACGGATTTCGTTCATGTCAACCTAACGCTTTAATACTAGGAGTAAGTATCTAATATTAACCACATTCTAATTTTACTCAAGTTCAATTTATATGTCAAGTTTAAGAATTAGTAGCTAGGTACTATGAGCTCAAACTACCTCAGAGTTAAGACGTGAGCACAACCAATAAACATGTTCAACTATAGGGTATGCTAATAAGCACGAGGGAAGCATTTTTGTATGATATTTGGCTGCAACGACATGTCACCAGAACGCCGCGGTTATCTAAATGCTCAAAACGATTGGAATGACTGAATGGCCTGGTAATTGCAATGCATCTATCTACTTTCACACAGCACTCACCATCGGTTCTGTGTTGACCAACCGTTTGGATTTGTAATGCCCATTCACCGTCTCTTGATCACACTAACCAAATCCATCCACCGTAATCGATCGCCCACTATGACTCGGCCGGCGAACCACAGTATTCTATTCGTGCTCTTTGCATCATCCATCACGACTTATCATCGACCACCTTCAAATTGCCCCTAATCAATCTCCCTCATTCTCACACTGACTCAATCGGCCAACATCTACTCTTTATAGCCTTCAACGTGATAATGAATTTATTGTAATAAATAACCCACCGCTTCTAAGATAAACTTCGGACATAACGGACAAGAAAAGCATCATGACATCAAACACAAAAGAGCTCGACTCTGAACTCGAGTCTTTCCGACAGAAATGGATCTCGGATCTTAAAACGAGGAATGAACACCCGGAAACTGCTGAGGCTCTGGCTGGACCGTCAAGACGACCTCATCATGGTCCTATCTCATCGTTGCCACATAAGCATGTACCTGCGCCAGTGGATGACGGTGACGATGATTATGTGCAAAGCCGTGCCTTCGATCAGGATGAACCTGTAGCTCAAGCACCGCAGGATGTTCATCATGATAGGAAGGGAAAGAAACTCGTTTCTGCATTGGACCATTTTGAGGAGGCGATGCACAAGGAGGAACAGGGTAATATGGGCGATAGTCTCAAGCTTTACCGCAAGGCTTACAGAGTATGCGATCTTAGTCCAACTCATTAGAAAATCTACTAACTCGTCTACAGCTTGACAATGGTGTTGATCGGAGATATCGTGAGAAGCACTTCCCCCAAAAGACAGCTCCGCGACCCGTTTCGCCAACAGCTACCAAAGCATCAGCAGAGGCTCCTCAACCTCCCAAACCAGAAGAAGTTGTAGAAACAAAGCCTCTACCCATAGGCGAACTCATAGCCAGCTTCTCCGGGTTGAAAATCGAGCCTGCCCCTCCTCCCATCGAGGGCATGCCAGAGCCACCATGTCCCATTGCCGATCTCCCCGATGAGATCCTCATTCACATCCTCCGCGACGTCGCAATCACAGATGTCGGAGAATTCGCCCGCTTGTCCCGCGTGTGCAAGCGTCTCGCATACCTCGTTGCTTCAGAGCAGCGTATCTGGCGCCGTGTAGCTCTTGGTTCAGAAGTCGGTTTCAGCTCGCAGATATACCGTTTCGAAAAGGGCGTTGAGTGGGACGATCTACCAGAGGAGGAACAAGAAGGCCCTGAGATTCAGGACGGTTTCGTAATCAGCCCCTCTGAGCTTGAACAACGCAGACGCGATGCCAATATCGCTTTCACTGAGTCTCTCATACCCTCTGTGTATCCAACCTGGAAGCAACTGTTGCGCTCACGACCGCGAATTCGTTTCAATGGTTGCTACATCTCCACAGTCAACTATGTGCGCACTGGACAAGCCTCAACTAATCAGCCTACGTGGGGCAGTCCCATCCATATCGTCACTTACTATCGATACCTCCGTTTCTTCCGTGATGGCACACTCATCAGCCTTCTCAGCACTGCCGAACCGGCAGATGTCGTGCACCACCTGACTCGCGAAGAGCTCAACGTCCATCGTGGTGTTGCACAGCCTCATCTCCCCTCCGCCGTCATGGCACTCGCCCTTCGCGGTCGCTGGCGCCTGTCCACTGCTGCTGATCGCGATGAAGGCTCTGACACAGACCGGCCTGGTCCAGCTACTGGCAGGCATGATCGAGACCGTGATCCAGAAGGTGATGTGTTCATTGAGACAGAGGGCGTGGGGTCCAAGTACATGTATCGCATGGATCTCTCTATGCGAAGTGCTGGCAAGGGGTCCCGCAACAATAAGCTTATCTGGCGTGGCTTCTATAGCTACAATAAGTTGACGGATGACTGGGGCGAGTTTGGCTTGAAGAATGACAAGCCATTCTTCTTCAGCCGCGTTAAGAGTTATGGGTTTGGTCAAGAACATATTGCATAGCTGGTCAAGAGACACGCTGAATGATATTGTTCTGGTCTGCATTTAGAAGCATAGATTATCACAAGCATACAAGTATGAGTCTACGAGTTCAATCCTGCCATAGCAGAGTAAATATATCAGCCATCTTCACCGGCAAATATTTCACTTCCAAGCGTTGATTTTGAGGCTGATCTGTGGTCATTGATACGTAAATTTGTAATATACTGATATTGCCATCATCGTGACATTTCAGGCTTTAACTCTTTTATAGATCCTTCAGCAACATCCAACTTCGTCCCTTCCATCAAATGGCCTTCGCCAAATCCGTCCTAAAAAACATGAAGATGCAAGATATATTAAGCATCTTCCTAACCGTAGTGCCCAAACCAGATAACGCCTTCATCGCTGGCCGAAGAATCTGGCATGCCAAGTATAAAGAAAACTTTCGTAGGAATGTGATGCCATCAATGATATTTCCAAAAGATGTGCAGATGCTGTAATGCTGAGAGCATCCAAAGTGACAAAGTAAATGAGTGAGGAACGCTTATGCGCAAAATCAGGCGAGCGTCGTCGCCGGGTATCAATTCGCAAATGAAGTTTTGCGTGAAAATAGGAGACACTTTTGATCGAGTATTGAAACGCGTCAAAAGTTCAAATATCCAGAATCCCTCGTCTGCCCACATTACCGAATTCTCTTTCCATCCAAAAACTTGGGACTATGTCCCTCG
The DNA here is from genome assembly GCF_013396195.1 of Fusarium tjaetaba. NCBI lineage: Eukaryota > Fungi > Ascomycota > Sordariomycetes > Hypocreales > Nectriaceae > Fusarium > Fusarium tjaetaba. Next base: position 22,447 of record NW_023501217.1, read on the forward strand.
TAATACTGATTATTGTATTGGTTCTGATATTGCATGGCCTTGCGTGCTTCGTAATCTGCTTTTTCGTCCTCGTCGAGACTGAATGCCTTCTTAAGCCATCCAAATGCACTCTTCTTCTTCTTAACCCGCTTTCCTCCGGCTTGGGTAGTGGCTCGTGAAGTGACAGTGGCGGCATCATCGTAAGTCGCTGTTGTAACGCTGCTGAGAGTACTCATACCGCCCATTCGAGATGGCTGGTTACGTTGATGACCTTGGAAGTATCCTGATGGGCGATATTGGACATCTGCTGGACCGGCAGTATGAGGTCTCTGCTGTAGAGGAGAATGAGGCGATGCACGGACAGGGATCGTGTTATGATAAAATTGATGATGCTCAGAGTGAGGTGAAGGCATCACAGGGACATGAGGTTGAGTTGATGAGAAGTCTGCATGTGAGATTGCCCGAGGAAGTCGATGAGGTTGCTGTACTTCAAGATCGGAGCCAAGGGTGTAATCAGGCGCATGAGATCTAGCCGTACGGGGTGCGGTATTAGAGGGAGATGGGCGACTGGCTGGCGGCTCGGCGTAGGTGCGTGGAGGGATGTGAATTGATTCAGGTGGGTTCTTCTTCAGTGAGACTCTTTGCCGCAATGAGGTCCGCTTCTGTAGTCCCATTGCATCCTGAACAGTCTGGGTGAGCGTTCGTCTATGAGTCTGTTCCTCAACTTCTTCGGGAGCGGGGATATGTATAGTAGAAGGTGTTATAGTTCGTCTTTGGCTCTTTTCTTCGAAACGAGGTGTCTCAGGGCCTGGAGTCACAGGAGCTGCGGCGGATTTTGGGGTGTAGACCTTGGGTTGAAGGATATATAAAGGCCCATCGTCGAAACCGCTATTCGCATCACTGTTATCAGGTTCATCACTCTCTGGCTGTTTTGCATCACCTGCAACAGACGCCCTGGGAGTAGTAGCGCCAGATGAAGGGGATGTAGTACTGAGGTTGGGTCCAGAAGATGAGGGTGACACGCTTGCGCTGATATTGGGCCTAGGTGAGGAAGTCGAGGTGCTCAGGTTCGGGGAAGGTTTGAAGCTGGCGCGTTGGTATGTCGTGGGTGGTAGTAGGGGCGTGCCCCCAGGAAGAGGGAAATCACTGAGAGTATTCACTTCGGGATCGCCTTGCGTCATATGAGATGCACGATGACTCTCAGCACTTCGAATGCTGGCCACGGGCGTAAGTGATTTCGTATTGGACCTTGACGATGGAGAGGCGACTTGAGCAGGCTCTTCAGACTTTGGCTCGTCGACCGGGATAGTGAACGGAGGGATAGTTGCCTTTCAGTACGTTAGCAAAGAAAAGAAGCAAGGCTGAAACTAACTTACCCAGGTTTTGCGACTGACCTCGCCAGCCGTCTTCTCCATTTCAGCCACGATAGTCATGAGTTTAATAACCAATCCATTCAGATCCTGTGCCTGGTTGTTTAAGTCATCGAAAGTGTTGAGCCAGCCATCAGCGTTGCCCTTCATAGCCCGATAAATACTGTCCAGATCAGGATCGGACTCTGGCCATTTAATATTCTTGTGCTCATTGAGCCATTCCATGAAGGCTTCACTAGAACGAAGCCCAGCATCAATATCGTCGTCCCATTGCTTCATGGCAGCATTCGTTCGCGCCAGGATATGATCGATCCTCTCATTCCCAGCAAGAATCTTTGCTCTGAAAGCCCGATCTTCAAGCATGTTTTCGAAGGCTTGTCTGTTGGCCATGGGAAGCTGGAGAAGAGCGATGCGCTCTGTGAGATCCTTGTGAGCCTGTGCAAAGTCTTCAAGCATCACCTCGAGAAACTCATCAACCTCATCAATATGGCCCTGAAGAATGGTTACGACTTGACCATTATCGGCAGCCAAACTATTGAGCAAGAGGTATACACCAAATGTAATCTGTGAGATGAGTTTGTACATCTCATGCTGTTGCTGTCCAGGTCGATAACGCCATAACGTGTCGAATGGTTCGTCCTCAGCAGCCTGTTCTAATAATCTTCCCCGACGACCTTGTGCATCGAGTTCTCGCAATTTAGGTTTACCGGGTCCTTCGGTCTCGGATGTGACTTCGTCCAGAGATTCGGCGAAGGCATCCTGTAAAGACGGGATAGGATGTGTCGGAATGGGTTGGTTCGGCGCTCTATATGATCTATAACTGTCGGACGAAAAACGACGGTCGACCTCTGATCCTCCAATGTCATGTTCTGAAGCGTCGTTTCCATCGTCGGATGTTGGCACAAGGACGATTCGTAGCTCACCCCCGTCATACGTTAACGGTTGAAGCTGGCTGGCGGCCATGGTTGTGGTGGTGCCACTGCCCGAAATAGACACTTGTGACGAAGGCCTAATGGCCGAGGTCATCATGGAAGCGGCGGATGTGAGTGGTTACAGGCAGGCCTCCTAAAGGGGATTTTTATGGGAAGCACAAAGGCGCGTAGCCAAGGAGAAGGCGTTGGAAACGTCGGTGCGACTCGAATCGAGAATGAGGTTGGGCGGATATGCGCGTAAGACGATGTGGTACAGCGTGAGATATCGAGGAACGAGTGGAAGTAGTTGGAGACAAAGGAGGGGGCTGAATCTATCGCATCGTGGAAGCGCCGCCTAGAGCCGTAATTCAGGCGACAGAGACAGCCATGACACCAAAAAAATATGTATGGAAAATATGAGTCACGGTATTGAAGTCGAGTCGGACGGTGTAACAATAGCGATACAACGGTTGTTGGTCGAGTGAAGGTTGGAACGTTGAACGTTGAATCGCAAAGCTAAGTAAGTTAAGAGATCTGCGGGAGAGAGTGGGAGCTGGAAAGAGGTCGCAGCTCTATCTGTAGCGCAGGTCTTCAAAGGGGAGAGATCATCAGCTGATCAGATCAGGGACTGGGACCTAAAAGCTACTACAAAAGGCCGCCCGGAGCCAAGCGTAATTGTTGCTGTTGGCTGTGGAGGGGGGTTCGGGTTGACAATCCGGGGTAGGCGTACTGTAAAGTCCACAAAAAGAATGGAAGCGCTGAAGGGTCCGCTAGTTACGACGTTGTTGGAAGGTGATTAATTAATTATCTGCCCGAAGTCGAGATGAGGGAGAATCATGAATCGGTCGATGCGATATGTCCACCTCATCAGTGGTTCGTCCACTGAAGCTACCTTCCTCACCTAGCTGCCTAGGTACCGTAGGTTACCATTCTGTCTCGGCTTCGCCTCCTTCTCCATCGTTAGCCTGTGACCAGTAACAAATCCTAGGAGTCTTGTCTTGCTCTGCTTGTCTCGTCTTGTGCTGTTCCCATGTCTCTGGGCCTCCCCTGACTCTGAACCACGCCAGCAGCAGCCACCCATCAACAACGGGGCCGGGTGCTCTTGGCGAACAGCGCAACCACTAGCAGCCGCTAAAGTCCAGGTACCATCGCGCCGCCCCCTGCCAGTTCCTGGCCAGGCCTTGACGCCCTAGACGCCCCCTGAAAAAAAGGCCCCGGGATTGGCCCACTGCAACAGTAGGGGCTCTACAGGACTGGGCTGCAGTTGGGCTCTGAGTGGATTGACTGGATGTTCTTTGATATGAGATTTTGCAATTGGAAGATTCGCCGATAGGAAATATTAATTGCGCTGAATCTATCAATTGTCGATGACCCAATCACTCGAGGCAAAGAGGTTGAACACGGTGAACACGTTATCCTCTGTGGCTAGTTCAAGCCCGAAGTGGGCGGCTGAAAGTCGATGGAATCCGCGGAATAGACGATAAACTCGATGTGTACCTGGCTAACGCTTGTAGTGGTGAACGCTGTTGCCACATGATAAGTACCTAAAAATCCAATGGTATTTGCAATCATGAGAAGAAATGAGGTCCCTTACTCATGTATTATTAAAGGCGCAAAGAGGGAGATATCAGGGAAATACACGGAGTTGTTGGCAACAAGGCTCTGTTTTCAATTTGCAGCCCTACAGGAACAACGCTCGGTGCATTGGGCAAACCTGATCAACACGGAAATCGTAGTCAAGCCCAAAATCAGCGCCGATCAATAGTTCTAGACCTCGAAACCTCCCACTTTCCCTTGTTAGCCTTTTTGGCTTGCAGAAGCTGGCGTGGCCCTTTCAACGGGCGGCTTATAACAGCCACGCTGCGACATACAGAACAAAGACAGGCCAATCACTTGTAAAACGTCAAGACAATAAGACCCATTTGCATACCTCGATGATATATTCGTAGCTTACCGCGCTTCGCCCTATCGACAATGTCGCCATCCCGCCAAGCCGATCAAAAGGCTAATTTTCTGGTCTGTCGATGTAAAGCGCCTGACAATTGCAGACATTGAAATTGCCTCGTTAAAGTCACGATATTAACGGAGGCTGCAAACACGATTTACCTGTCCTGGCCGATTCTAGTTCAGGGGCACGCATCTGAGGCCCCATGTTGCGTGTTACGCTGGTCGGGCCCCTCAGCCAATAACTCGACTCTAGACGGGGGGATTTCAAAAGTTGAATGATTTGGTGGATACAGCGCCTCAGAGGTCTTGCGATTCGATCTTTGATATCGCCATTGGGTGTCTCATCGGGGGAGAATTGCAGCTATCGAGGGTACAGTCGACCTGAGGAATGCTAAAGGATCACAGGTCTCAGCCATAAAGAGACACAACCCTACCAAGGCTGCACAGGCAAGGACCCTAAAGAACGCACGGCTCATCAACTGGACCAGCATCCGGGAAGAAGCAATTCCATTCAGCTGGAGACCTTCGGGAATTGCTGCCCACTCAATATCAAACTCAAAAAACTCAATCGCTGACCGACATTCCAGTCGAGTTTCTCCAACGGCAATAACTCGAAGGAGAATTTCTTGGGTTATGCTTGTTCAGGGGCATGACCCTCATGGCCTCGTATCAGATATACAAGACCAATTAACCTCCACTTCCAAATCGTGGAACTTCCTGTTATCGGCAGTTTAATAGAGTTCAGTATCAAGCGCTAATGGCTTTGCCCGTTGTCAGGCCGTTGATCTGACGGGAGCTTCCGTTTAGAATATACAACTTCATCTCATCTCTGATAAATACTGTAATATACGACATTACAGGCTGAATTGAAAGCCTGTGACAGCTGGATGTTTGCTTCCGTGACTGAATCATGGAGTACCTATGCTTGGAGTCTTGAGACTGCCGAAAAGGTGTGATATCTGTCCCCATTTCTAGATGAAAACACCACAAGAGATATTCTTACGATAGATCACAAGAACACACACAACACAACGTGTACCTATTTTAGGCACATTCTTCTAATCTTCACTAATCCTTTCATAAAAGAGCCTACTCTTATTAGGGAGTCCGGAGTGTCTTATGAGCAAAGCCACAGCTTGGACTAGCTGCGCCATGTGTTATGGCTTCCATCAGCAGACGAACATGGCACAGGATACGATATGACCTCCGAATATCTCGGAGAGTGCACTCACGGAGTAATAACAAAGTTAAGATTTGAGATTGGCGATATCTGCAAGATTCTCAAGTGCAATTTTATATGAATTTCCCCAAGTGAAGCTCTTCATGGCGATAACTGCCCGATCAGGCTAAACCTCCTTGTCGCCATAGGCCACATCCCTTGGGGGCAGGGGAAAATATCATCACCTCAGCTCTCCAGCTGAACTGCGCGCAGGGTTTTACACCCAACACAACGCACCTAATCGTCATTCGCTTCTCCCTACGCCGAAATAATAATAATAATAATAATAATCAAAGAATGGCCATCAAGAACCTCTTTAGGTTCAAAATCCAGAACCCCTTTAGGTTCGGTCGCGATCTCTGGGATCCTTCCAATCGCTTCGAAACATCCTGGCTCCTGAGCCCGTGGCTCCTCTTCGCTTTCCGTGCTGTCATCAGCTTATACGCTTTCGTTACGCGATTCTTCATCATCGGTTGGGAATGCACGCACGACGTACTCGGCGGCTGTTGGACCGTCCGCTGGTCCTTCAGCTACTTCACCATCTTGACGTACTGGGGCATCGCTTTCTACTTTGCTGTCGCGGCTGTTCATACCGCCACGTACGCTCTTCGAGGCCGGGCATTGCTCGATAAGCTCCCGCGACCGTTGCAGGCGCTTCACGCGCTGTTCTACTCGACCATCGTCACGTATCCGTTCCTCGTAACGATAGTATACTGGGTGGTTCTGTACGAAGGGCCTTGGTTTCCTGTGAAGTTTAACGCCTGGAGCAACATCAGCCAGCACGGCTTGAACAGCCTGTTTGCGCTCTTCGAAATCGTCATTCCCCGAACGAATCCCCCTAAGTGGATACACATCGTGTGGCTGATCTTCATTCTTGCGCTGTACCTTGCCCTTGCGTACCTCACCTACGCGACCCAGGGTTTCTACGTATACAGCTTCCTGGACCATACAGAGGTGGGCGGACGAGGCATTGTTGCGGGATACATTCTCGGCATAGCGGTCGGAATCGTCATCATCTTTTGCATTGTCTGGGGCGTCATCTGGGTTCGACGATGGTTGACGGAGACGAAGCTTGGTATGGATGGCAAGTTTGCACAGCAGCCTGCCGACACCAACGACATTGAGCTGGCTTCTTCTGGTAACAAATACGCTATCGGAAACCACCCTGAAGCACAGGACAGGGTGTATTAAGCTTGCCTATCATAATTGTTGGGAACAGGGAATGTTGGAGAGCAACGTAAGGCGTCATGTGTGGGCATTTCTCAATCAAGCAAAGCGATCATCAAGGATACCCCTAACCAGAACATCAGATATTACAAAACGGTGTTAATTAGTAATAGTTAATGACAATAATGAAACCCTCACAAGACGCACGAGACACCGCTCCAATTGTGCATGAGCAGCTCCGATCTAAACAGTATTTTGAGCCTCATGTTTTCTTGCTCATAGCCATCCAAATGATTCACTATCTTTGAGCCTCATGCTAGTAATAGTATCACAGTATAACGTACAACGCCCATGCATCCGTCACGCCGTTACCTCTAAAAAAATCTCCGTCTAGCACTTTACCAAAATCCCACGTCGCTTCTCTGACTCACGAATCTCAAACATGACCTGAATGCCAACGAACAAACAAGAGCACGCTGTAACAAGGAAAATAAGCCCTGTTTGTGTTTGTGTTAGTGATGTGCTTCCACAGAGTCTCGAAGTGCCACATACCTGACCAGTCATGCAAAATGCTCTGGACGATACTCTGCAAACCGTCAAGCCCAACAGCAAAGCCAACTAAGTTGGCTGAAATCATCATGAGCACGTTACCCACGCTGCCTACACAGCAGAGCATGCGGTATGCTGTCGGTCGGTCCTCCCACTTGCTCTTGGGAAACATTGCCGCCGCAGTCCACTCAGGTATCATGAAAAGAACAATCAGCCAGCCCCAGATCAGCAGGCGGAGCTGAATGTCGTGCCAAAGTGCCACGAACGTGAATACAAGCAGGAATGTCACAATGGACCGCACAGTGGACCGCCAGTTACGGAACGATGAGCCTCCCAAGGGAACGTAGATGTACCTGATCAACCAGCGGTTATACGAACGGTGCCATGCTCTCCAGAAGAGCTGTGTGCTGTAGTTGTTGCTCACACAACGAACCATGTTTTCAGGCGGATCAATCCCATCAACCAATGACCAAAGTCGGAACATACGCCAAGGGATCAGAAGCTTCAGCCAGATGATATGGAGATTCATGAAGGACAGCATTGACAATTGTGCTGCTGTGTACGAACTCCAGTCAGGCTTTCCCTTGCTGATCGCACCAACCCAATCGAAGTGCAGAATGACCTCCATTGACAGCAGGACCAAGAGAAAGCGGATACCGTATCGGATTGTTCGGCTTGTTTCGATGCTGGCAGCTCGGTACTTCGACTGTGAGATGTAGTCATTGAATGTGAGGATAGGCCCTGTCAGGTAGAGCGGCGCATAGATGGCATATGCCACATAGTTGCGGAAGGTAAAGTCTCGGGGCTCAGCAGAGATGCTGACACGATCTCTTTCGGAGAGGTTTGCTGGATCCAATTGCTTCTTCTATAAGCATCAGAGCATGATCAGAAACAATTCCCAACTCCTAAGCAACATGATAACTTACCTCGAGTGCATTAGAGTTGCCACGATCAATACTCCAGTAGTAGTCCAAGTTGAAACTGATAAGACGTAGAATAGTGATGTTAAAGAGAACCTCCCAGCGTGCTAAGATTCCTTGGAATGTGCTGTCCATGCGAGCTCCCAAATTCATCAAATCCGAGTTCAAGAGTCTCATCTTGTTCTTATACAGTCCCATTTGTGGGGGTGAAATGAAGCTAAATAGAACTCGGAACCGCCATCCTTCGGTCAATTCGTTGGCGAACAGGATTGCAATGTTGAAGATCCAAGTAGCGGCCGGAACATATCGTCGAGGAAGCTTGGTCGCAAGCTGGAAATTGGTCCAAAGAATGAAGAAGATCTTGAACGCAGAAAGTCCGTGCAGAGCGAACAAGAATATGAATGCGAAAAGGAAATCGAATGATGCTCGCTGGTCTAATCGGTTGCGTCCTCCCTGGCTTCGCTCAGGCAATGGCTTGTACTTGTTCCAAAGCTTTCTCAACAGCGGATGGAAAAGCAGAAGGGAGCCCATGTAAGGCATGTTCTCGCGGAAAACACCATATTGCGCATCGGAAACGTCGATCTGTCGTCCAGGAATCCAGCCCGGGGATAGCCATCGCTTAAATTTGGGGTATCGAGGATCAGTTTCTGGTCTTTGTTAGCTTGGAGTCGCACAAGATTAGCGGTAGAGATTTACCTCGAGAGACATCGTATGTGATCCAGAACATGTAAGGAATGGCCACAGCAAAGACGGCATAGTAAAGGAAGAACTCGGGCGTCTTCCATTTCGACGGCTGCGCTCTGCTCCGCTCCTTCGCAGCAGAGTCCTTCTTTATGCTCGGATCTAATCGCGCTTCGATAACATTCTGGTAGGGGGTAGAAGAGGCTGTAGTGAATCGTGTGTCGAGAGTATCATGGTCGTAGAGACTGCTCAAGAAAGCTAGAGGACCCATGATGGCGATGGTCCTGGGTCAACGCGATGAGCTGTTTAGCGCATGGCGGAACACGTGGAAGAAGAATAATTGCAGCAAAACGGCAAGAATTGAATTGATGCGAAAAAGCGAGCGTGAGAAGAGATAAAAGCAAGTCGCACGTGTAGAGAAATTGATGCAGTCGTGGCCCTTCGTGGGGTGCGTAGGTAAGATCCAATGGAGCTAGTGCCCTGGTGTTGAGAAAAAGGGACCTCTCCCACCGATCCGAGGCACGGTTCAAGGTGGGCTGCTCTCCACTCAGTGGCTGCAGGGGGTGGAAGCCCCTGAAAGCCGAAATAGGGAGACTGTCACTCGTCCGCTTGGCTCTTGAGCGGGGACTTGATCTAACATTAGAACTCGGTTTAATATGAAACTGAATCTAGACGACGTTTGAAGATGACAATACTAATTTTAATACCACATTCATCTTTGTCCATGAGCATTATCGTGAGCATTATCGTGACGGTGTTGAGACAAGAATGATTCCGGATCAGGAGGGAGTTTAGGGTAGGCAGTTCGAAAAAAAGGCAACCGTCCAGGAGTTGAATGTCGCATGCCACGATAACACAATGCAAGCTCATGAATATGTCTGACTATATGCATGTTACTACAAAAGCAGTGATACCGTCTTTAGTGTAAGTGAAAGATATTATTTTTGGTTTTGGTCTCGGAGTTCCGCGGGCTATGTCTTTACACCTCATAACCAATCATTCAGTCACTTTAGGACTTTGCACTTTATACAAAAGAACCAACTAACAAACAACTATACATACACAATGTTCCTATAACTACTTCACCGACGTATCACTAAGCTTGATGGGTGTTGAGTTTCAATCATGGTGTCTGGCTATCATGATAACTTCACATGGGGAGCCTATTCGTCAGGGGATACGGATTTCTGAACTATTACCAATTTGAATTAAGGAACGCAATCACCCTGAAGATATGCTCTTAGAATCACAGGAAGATTGCCTTAGGACTTACAAGATTGTCAGGAAGGTTTCTCAAGGCTATCAAGCTCTTGCTGACGTAGTTGCTGATGCCTATACAGAGCCTCAAGCTCAAGATGAAGATAGAGCCCAGGACCATGATATTGAATTACACGACACGATCAGTATGCTAGAGCAGCACACAAACCGTCGCACTCGGAACTTCAGTATGGTATGATGGGTCAGAATACGGGAGGGCCGCTTGAAAATGAATATGGCAAACTTCCATGCTTATCATGTGCCAGCTGGCAAATCATAACATTTAGTAATTCTCAACGAGGAGTGGAAGAATAAGAGCATACAGCTGAGGCTCTGTTTGGGGTTATAAGTATTTGTTGATCTGGTTGACCTCTGTTGTTATCATTTCATAGTAAATTAAAATTTACATGAACAAATCTCGTCTCAACTCAACTCACAAGATACTCAAACATCTCATCCCTATCCTCACCCCAGCAAACCTAAACCATTCGTCTTTACATCCCAAGACAATCTATTGGTTCGAAGTTTCTGAATTTCACTCCAGGTTCCTTAAGGAAGAGTTTAGACGAGACCCAACGTCTCTTTCACTCCCAACGAATCTGATCTTGGTAAGGCTACTCGCTTCCTCATCTCTATCCCTCCCCTTCTTCCCTTCACATCTGGACAGTATTCATCTTAACACCCCGAGACCAATCATCCCATGGTTTGGAAACCACTCGTCTCATCATCCCCAACTAACCCTCTTGTCTCATCAGAGAACCATCCTCGCTTTAGCATATCCAAAACCAACCATCTCATCAATCGTCAACCCCCTGATCTAAAATGTGCAACTGGAACATCTATCTCTGGAAGTGCAACTGCTGGACCCTAGCCATCAAGGAGCCCTGCCACTCTCGCCGCCAGCAGAAAACAGCCAACTGCAACCAGATCCAACAGGTCAAGAAAGAATGGGTTCACGTTCAGGATAAACCATGTGTGAACCACCGAGCGAACGCGAGTCTCTATGTCAATGGTCCGACTGCCAAGTGGGAGGATATTGAATCCACTGCTTATCAGAGTGCGAAAAGTCTTGCTGAGAGGGGAGAGTTTCCTGACTTTGTTGAATAAGGGAGTCGATTGACTGAATATCTGAAATATGGCTGGCTGATTATTGGGTTTCTGTGAAAGAAAGGTTGGCCATGTTTTTGCCATGATGGTATGGGATTAGTATTAATATGTTTGTTATTATCATTAATCCAAAGACTTTTCATCCGCTCTTGAATATTTTCTGTGGTATAATTTCGTCCTAGCATGGAAGAGTTCATCCCATCGGGGTATGTTTCCTTAACTTCTTCCGTATATCCTCATTAATGCTTTGCATAGCCTTCACCAAAGGCATAACATCCCTATTCCCTCTACACAATAAGGTCGATTGATCGCTTAGCCGTTCAAGTGCTTTAATATCTGCCATATAAGAGCGAGGATTTTCAGCTCGCAATATCGTGTTAGCCAGATAAGCAAACGCGACGAAGCATCTGTATGCGCCGAACAACGCTGTCATTGTTACTCCGTAAGGGTATATCACCAATAACCGATTGAGAGCTGCGATAAGACGGCGAGCTGCGTCTTCCACGATGGGAGAGTCTGGGATGTCCAAATCTGTTGTTGGGGGTCTTGGAGAAGTTGAGTTGAGGAGAGCCATCTTGCGAAACATGTAGATGATGGAAGTGTAGCCTGTTAAGATGACATCGGCTACTACCCAGATATCTTGTTCGTTATCTTGAGCACCTTCCAGCCATTCCATCTGTCATGCGTCAGTAGAGGCGCTCGCAATGGTGTTACAGAGTCTTACCAGCTGCCACTCGGCGAAGATCTGTTGCATCTCGCGACAAAGGTCCTCCGTCTTAGCTACAATCTCAGGCTTGGTGGAGTTTTCTGGGTCATCAAGCATAGCGAAAAACCGAGCGATTACAAGACTGACTCTTGAACTGGCCAAGAATGCAATCGTCTGCATGCCTTGCGGTAGAGGGTCTGAATCAGGATCCAGCCATGGTAAATTGACTTTCCATATGTCGTTGGTAATAACTGGAGGGGTATTGAGGATGAGTCGGTAGAAGAGATCAATCTGGATGACTTCCCAGAACCCTCTCCTCTCATTATCGCATTTGGCCTCGCTGAAAAACGTGTTGTTTTCATCCGAGTCTAGTTTGTGAAGGTTGAGGGCCTGGCAGTATTCGCATGCGTGTTTGAACATCTTCCAAGCAAGGTCGTAATCGAAGAACTCAGCAGCCACGCGACTCTAGAATACATGGTTAGGTCATATGAGATAACTGGTGATGGAGACGTACTGTGAAAAGAGCGGCGATTAGATCCGTCATAGTCCCTGACGCCTCTCGCTCCCAGCTGGGTACTGCACGCAAACATCCCAGGTAGCTCGAGTTCATGTATCCGAGGCTCGAGGTCGAAGCAACATTACTTGCTTTTAAACTGCAGCCATGATACATTATGCTGTAGTATATGACAAGAATAACCGGATCAACGTGGATATGTGGTAGATTGATGATGTCGGGAATCAAGTCGATAATTCGCCTGTCCAATAAGCCCAGGAACATACAAGCAGGCATGTGCTGAAAGTAGTCTAACAATGTCAGCCAACATCGATGATTGCATCGGAGAAGACGTACTTGCAACCCAAGTCTTGGCCAAGTCTGTGGGTATGTCTATCGAACAGGTAATGGCTGTTGAGCCAAACGACCTCTTCCTCAGCTCCTGAACTTGGTCGACTGCATCCTTCAGAACAGTCATAGCATCCATCTCACGTTGAGAATTATGAGGCGTCAAAGCACTGGACTCATGACCAGTAGTGCTGAAAGCCACTGGCGAGGAGGACACCTCAGAGCCATCGCCAGAGGGTGTTGGTATCGATTGACCGTTTGTGGACGACGACCCAGCTGCGGTCTGTGCCTCAAGACGTTGCAGGCGATCAAGGATAGTCGACAGAGCAGCATTGGAGCCATCCGCCAAGCTGAAAGAGTCAATGACCAATACTCAATGCCACAAACAAGACTACTCACAGGGCTGGGTCAATCAACGGCCGCGCAGACCTCCTCTTGACCCGAACAGGATACACACATTCTAGGTCATTTGGCTTGCAGCGACCACACTGTGGCATAACACGATTGCATCGGACTTTACGTTCCTTGCATCTCTTGCACTGGAGTCATAATTAGATGCGGCTCAGAGTCATACCCAGCTCGGCAGTTGAGAAAGGGAGGCTTACAGAAAGACGGTTGAGTTGTTCCGATCCGTTTACCCCGGAAGACGACGACATGTCAAAGAGCCTCAAGATCAAATTGACAGAAAAGTCCGAGATGAAGCTGGTATGATGAGTCCCAAGATCAGACAATGGCGGAGATTCGGTCTTATCTACCCCCGCAGTCGGGTAAAGAACAATACGAAGGAAATCAGTACGTAAAAGCACACTATGAAGAAGAACAATGCAAAGCCACAGGGGTGCAGTAAACTCAAAATGGACGTTGTTTGCCCAGGTTCTGGGTGATGGACTCAACGTGAGTGAACGCCACTTACCACTTTGAGTATATTTACGAGAGACCCGAGCATGGGAGAGTCCGAAAGTCCGTGCCAAGTCTGAGGTTCTCACCTGGACCCTCGGACTTTCAAAGTCCGAATTGCTTCAATGATCCACAGACTGTGGGAATGCCTAGACGAGCCAACATGGGGTTTTATGGGGTTGTATAAGTTAATTTTCTTTGTCTTTGACTAATATTTCATCGAATAAATACTCAATTGTTTGCTGAAATGTTCTTCTCTCAAACATCTTCAAGCTCTTCAAGCTTTAACAGTTCTTTAATCACCGGCTAAGCCATCTTTGGTCCTGAATCTTCAATTTGAGCCTCACAATCTTTCATCTACCGTCCGAATCACCAGCTAAATTATATCTTCAATATTCGTTCACGATGGCAACCAGCCCACAGCTCAGCTCTGGGGCTGGTACCCCCAAGCCATTCTACCACAACGACATCGGCTCAACATGCTCAACACACGTCTGCACAGAGAAGAACACTGAAGTTCCTATGAGCGAGGACGATGAGTATCAACACAATGAAGAAGTCGTACAACTGGCTCGAGAACTCACTAGGCGATCAAGTGCTGCACCAGGAACTCTCTTCCCCCAAGCAAGCGGCCCATTGAACCCCAGCAGTTCAAGCTTTAATGCGAAGAAATGGGCAAAGGCATTCTACGACCTACGGACAGATACGTCTGAAGGAAACCCACCAAGAACAACTGGTGTGGCTTTTCGAAACTTGAACGTATTTGGCTTTGGATCAGACACCGACTTCCAGAAGAGTGTGGGCAACATCTTCCTTGAAGCTGGTACCATGGTCAAGAAGCTTCTGCATGATAAGCAAAGAAGAGTCGATATCTTGCAAGATTTGGAGGGCGTTGTGCAGAGCGGAGAGATGCTGGCTGTACTTGGTCCCCCAGGTTCAGGCTGTTCAACATTTCTAAAGACTATCGCCGGCGATACACACGGATTCCACATTGACGACACCTCTGAGATCAACTACTCCGGCATCAGACCCGAAGAAATGCGCTCAGCGTTTCGCGGCGAGGCCATTTACACGGCCGAAGTTGACCATCACTTTGCACATCTCACAGTAGGCGATACACTCTACTTCGCCGCGCGAGCTCGCTGCCCGAAGAACATCCCAGAAGGTATTTCACGACGAGAATATGCAGAGCATCTACGAGATGTCACGATGGCCATGTTTGGTATCTCGCATACTAAGAATACTCGCGTGGGAGACGACTTTGTGAGGGGTGTTAGTGGAGGCGAGAGGAAACGAGTGACGATTGCAGAGGCAGCGTTGAGCTATTCGCCGCTTCAATGTTGGGATAATAGCACGAGAGGCCTTGATAGTGCTAATGCGCTTGAGTTTTGTCGGACGTTGAGAACGCAGGCTGACGTTATGGGGTGTACTTCTGCTGTGGCTATTTACCAAGCGTCTCAGGATGCCTACGACGTGAGTTTCGAGAAATGTTGTAATAAGATATCGCTGACTGTTTCAGGTATTCGACAAAGTACTCGTGCTATATCAAGGAAGGCAAATCTTCTTTGGCAATACGAAAGAAGCAAAAGCCTATTTTGAAGGTCTAGGCTTCGTCTGTCCTGAACAGCAAACCACAGCCGATTTCTTGACCTCCATGACTAGCCACCAGGAACGAATCATCCGCGAAGGATACGAAGGAAAAGCTCCCCGATCACCAGATGAGTTTGCGCAAGCTTGGAAAGACAGCGCTCATCGACAGCATCTTCTCACTGAGATGGATGAGTACATCGAACGACATCCCTTCGGAGGCGAGCACTACGAAAAGTTCGTCGACTCGAGGAAGAGAGATCAGTCAAAGTCTCAGCGCATCAAATCGCCGTTTACCTTGTCTTACATGGAGCAGATGAGACTTACACTGGGCCGAAGCTGGGTGATGCTCAAAGCCGATCCTAGCGTGACGGTGACTCTTTTACTCTGCAATCTCGTCGAATCTCTTGTCATCGGAAGTATCTTCTACAACTTACCCGAAGACACAGGCGCATTTCTCAAGCGTGGACTGCTCATCTTCTTCATTCTTCTGATGAACGCCTACAACAACATTTTGGAGATCATGACCCTCTACGCCAAACGAAACATCGTCGAGAAACACGCGCGCTATGCTCTGTATCACCCCAGTGCTGAGGCTCTTTCATCCATGGTTGTGGATTTGCCGTACAAGATCTTCAACACCATCATGATGAATACCACAATGTACTGGATGGGAAACCTTCGTCAAGACGCCGGACACTTTTTCTTCTTCCTCTTGGTATCCTTCGTGACGACCTTGAGTTTCTCAATGCTCTTCCGTCTCATTGCATCTCTTACCAAGACCATCGCTGCGGCTTTGGCTCGAGCTTCGATTCTGTTACTCGTGATCGCTCTCTATACTGGTTATGCAATCCCGCCTCAGTACATGCCTGTTTGGCTTGGATGGATCCGCTGGATCAACCCGACATTCTACGGTCTTGAGAGTCTTTTCATCAACGAATTCGGCGGTAGGAACTATCCTTGTTCCAACTTTGTACCTAGCGGACCCGAGTATAGCGACATCTCACCATTCTCGCAAGCCTGTGCGATTCAAGGTTCTGTACCGGGAGAGAACTTTGTTCGAGGATCTGCATACCTTGCTTCGGCGTACGGCTATGTGGGCTCTCACAAGTGGCGCGACTTCGTTGTTGTCATAGCCTTCACAATTTTGTTCATGGGACTGCATCTGATTGCTACTGAGACAATCGCTTCCGAACGCTCCAAGGGCGAAGTTCTCGTGTTTACTCGCAAGGAGATGAAGAAGCACGCCAAGAAGACTTTCGATGATGAGGAGGCAGGCAAAGCTAGCGGTACGCAGCTCGGAAGCGGTAACGGTAACGACGAGGTCACGGATGTTGAGGAGCAGACCTCGGTGTTCCACTGGAGGAATGTCTGCTATGATGTTAAGATCAAGGGAGAATCTCGAAGAATTTTGGATCACGTTGACGGTTGGGTGAAGCCCGGTACATTAACTGCTCTGATGGTAAGTGAAGAACCGCATCAAAGGGAGTCAGTACTAACAGGGTTATAGGGTGCTTCCGGCGCTGGCAAGACCACATTGCTAGACGTCCTAGCAAGTCGAGTCACAATGGGCGTAGTAACAGGTCAAATGCTAGTTGACGGAAAACTACGAGACGAATCCTTCCAGCGCAAAACCGGTTACGTTCAACAGCAAGACCTTCACGTCCACACCCAAACAGTCCGCGAGGCCCTCAACTTCAGCGCTCTTCTTCGTCAGCCAGCCAGATACACACGACAAGAGAAGCTAGACTATGTGGACACCGTGATTAGTCTTCTTGATATGCAGGAATACTCGGATGCTATCATCGGCGTGCCTGGCGAAGGACTCAACGTGGAGCAACGAAAACGATTGACCATTGGTGTCGAGTTAGCTGCTAGGCCTCAATTATTGTTGTTCTTGGACGAACCGACTTCTGGACTCGATAGTCAAACCTCTTGGTCGATCTGTAACTTGATGCAGAAGCTTACCAACAACGGCCAGGCTATTCTTTGCACGATCCACCAACCTTCGGCTATGTTGTTTCAACGTTTTGACCGACTACTGTTGCTGTCTCGTGGTAAGACTATTTACTTTGGTGACATCGGTAGAAACTCGAAGGTTTTGGTTGACTATTTCGTTCGCAATGGGGCGCCAAAGTGTCCAGCTGGTGTCAATCCCGCCGAGTACATGCTTGAGGTCATTGGTGCTGCTCCGGGGGCGCATACAGAGATCGACTGGCCTCAGGTTTGGAGTCAATCGCGCGAGCACGAGAATGTTCAACAAGAGCTTGAGCGTTCGGCAGCTGAAGGAGATGCCCATGTTGAGTCAGGAACTCATGATGGAACTGAGTACAACGAGTTTGCTGCTACGCCATACATGCAGTACACCCAGGTCACCAAGCGGCTGTTTCAGCAGTACTGGAGAAGCCCTGGATACATCTACTCCAAGGTCATCCTGTCTGCAGGCGCAGTAAGTATTCCATACCCCATATACGAGACTGCCACTAATCATGGAAATAGTCTCTCTTCATCGGGTTGTCATTCCTAAATGGGCAAAACACCGAACGTGGTCTCCAGAACCAAATGTTCGGTGTTCTCATCTTCCTCACGATCTTCACCCAAGTTGTTCAGCAGATGCTTCCAGACTACGTCGCCCAACGCACCATGTACGAAGCGCGCGAACGGCCATCTAAGACCTACTCTTGGAAGGCGTTCATGGTTTCTACGATTCTAGTAGAAGCAGTGTGGAACTCGGTAAGAACCAACAGTGTATCCGGTATATAGGAGATTTGTAACTGACAGTAATGTAGCTCATGGCTGTGCTCTCTTTTGCTTGCTGGTATTTCCCGACAGGGCTGTACCGCAACGGCTATGCAACTGACACAACGGATGCACGTAATGCAACTGTTCTCCTCTTTGTGTGGATGTTTTTCATGTTCACCAGCACTTTTGCGCATATGATCATCGCGGGCTTCGAGACTGCTGAGGTTGCAGGTGGTCTCGTTACTCTGATCATGATCATGATGTTTTCCTTCTGCAGGTAAGTTACTCTGAGCCGATATTCCTTGTACCTATCACTAATACTGTGTCAGTATCCTCGCATCACCAGAAGAACTCCCCGGCTTCTGGATCTTTATGTACCGTGCCTCACCCTTCACATACGTTGTAGAAGGCCTAATGGGTACCTCGATGGCCAACGCCGACGCAGGCTGCGAAAACAACGAACTGATCAGCTTCACTGCGCCCAACGGTACAACATGCGGCGAATACATGAAGTCGTACCTGTCCGACGTAGGCGGCTACATCGTCAACACTACTGCGACAGGGTGTCAGTACTGCACCATCTCGGACACCAATACATTTCTGGAGGGTAAGAGTATGAGCTATGGTAATCGATGGAGGGATTTCGGACTCCTTTGGGTCTATTGCGTGTTCAACATTGCGGCGGCGTTTGGGATCTATTGGCTTGTTCGTGTGCCCAAGAATAAAAAGGTGAAGAAGGATTAGATGGGGTGTATCATACTAAAACTGGTGTCGGGGATGTTAGATAGAAAAGTCTTCAGGTATATAGATTTCGGGATCGAGATGCTGCTGAGTTGAGCTGCAGAACTCTCCTGAGTATAATATTGAACATATAAATGAGTAATTTTGTACACAATCCTTCCAAGCCCCAAGGTCCTGGCACTTTAAGGATTGCTTCAAGAGCAGAAGATGGTATCTCGATGTCGCTTATTCGTTATTGCCTAAGCGATCAGCGAGAAAGACCGTGGATCGACAAGACAGCTGAGCAACTATCTTGAGTGCGCAGCGATGATAGAGGAAATCCAACCCGCGACATCGCAAAATGAGGATCCAGGAAGAAACTGAACCATCTTGAAGGCACCAATCGAGCCTCGAAGATAGAGAGGAGAGTTCCCTGGGGAGTCAGAAAACAAGAGCATTGAAGGACTCAGAGTTGTTGGTGTGATTCCAACGATAGTACACCTGGCTATTTCTCTCGGAATTGGCAGGCGATCCCTATCATGATCTACAAATCGCCAAATCTTTCCCTTTCTTAAGTCTAGTAGATGTGGTCTTTGCCACGGATGTCTCACGCTAAGAGCCCAGAACACTCGCCAGATCGAGAGCAATCTTCAACGGTTGCCAATATATCTACCAACAAAGAACTGTCTTTTACTCCAATTGATGGTATTCAATTCAGGTAGCCACAAGTAGCTAGACATGTGCACTCGCCCAAAGAGTACTCGCTCTGGCCGCCACGAATCGTCGATCAGAGACCTGTCCAGAACGTGGCAACTCCGCCTATCGAACCCAAAAGGTGCTTGTCTAGTCTTGATTTGATACCATGTGAGGCTCCAAGATAGCTCTAATGCACGGCGCTGTAATGATTGGAGCTTGTCTAATGTTCGGGACGGAGATGCGAGAGGAGAGGCTCTTCTCGATCACTTTGAGAGCCTACCGTTTGGACGATCACGCTGATCATTACTTAGAGAATGAATAGCGATATCTTTGTGGATAGATCATCGAAGCTTGTTTATCGGCAATTGCGATATCGATTGCATAGTGGGACTGCATGAGTGTCAAGTGTCGATGGTTTACCGATGTGTTGGTACCTTTACCCAAGTGGTACCGTGACATTCAACCTGCATACATGATTCCATCACACTACTCTTCCGTACTTTCCGAGGACTGAAGTTGAGAAATTGGCCACTTTTATGCATCGTATCTTCAAGGCCCGACTGCTTCAAGCCTAGTACTGCATAGACACTGTCGCGTATCCCTTGAGACCCAAATGATTAGTTTCATCCAGGTCTCCCAGGTACATCTGGCTAAACTTGCCTTGAACCGAGTGCTAAAATCACTTTGCAGACATAGCCGCCGTGGCCCCTGTGTAGTTCAGAAGTAGCTGTCAATGTGGAGATGACTACTCCGCCTCCTTTGACATACATAGACGTCACTCTACCCCGTCGCGTAATAGTCAGTATCCACAAGCTATCGTGTAAGGCATTTAGCGATATCAACAAGCTCATTTTGGTGGTCCAAGACCCAGTTCTACCTCCACGCCAGACCCTGAAGACTCCGCCTGAATCCGGGGAAGGCCAAAGTCGTAAGCGAGGACTTGAGGATCAAGGCCCTGCTTGTAAGCGGAGCGTTGTCCACGTTGCGCTTCTTGTAGTAACTGTTTCGTTGATGCTATGGCAGTATTAGACGGAGGCCCACATGAACTAACGAGATGCCATGAGGACAGCCTGGTCCAAGAGCGAGCTGAATACTCTAGAGACACAAGTGCTGACTATGCTCATGCCCCCCTGCGAAGTGTCAACTCGACGCGGGTGAACATTGCGGATAGCTATCAAGCTTCACAAGCCCAACGAAGTAACCGCGCAGATAGACATATCATTCTTTACCAGTGTTGGTAATATCGCCGCCGTGAATAGTTGGAGTGTCAATGCCGAGAATGGAGGTATCTCGGGATGAGAGCATGGCGTCATACCATATCAACCAGCGCTTGTGGCTGAAGTGATTCCCCTGAAGATAAGCTTGGGGTTGTTTAGAGCCATCTCAAAAATGGCACAGCACTGCGAGAGCTAGGGATGGGGATATCGTCGTAGGTTGACGCGGAGTCGATGCCGTAGCCCGCCGGTGGGGGGAAATACACCATGACCTCGCTAGTTCTTACCCATAGCAGACATGTTATCCTCGAACAATATGAGCTGTTGTTCATACTCTGGCCTATCTTCCACGGCGGCGAAGGATGAAGCTCGGGCTGTTGAAGTGGTTGCAGCACAGGTCAACAAAGTCCTACGACATGAGCCTCCATGGTATCATATCGAATAGACCAACGAATGGCATTTCTCACGAAGCCAAAGGACAGCTAATAGCTCCCTAGACGGGCGTTGGAGAAGCCGAAATGGGTGTATACAGTCTAACTTAGCATCTCGGGAACGGCTCGGCTAGCGACAATCGCCCCGGACAACTTCCTCCTCAGGCCATTCCTCCCTCTCCAGTTGGAGCAAGAAAAAACAAGGCTGAAGTTTGCTTGCATTTCAGCGCGCATAATACCCCATTGGTTCGTAGGCGCCCATTTCCCAACGCCTGCATGAGATGGCTTGAGGGAGATCGCCAGTGTCAGAATTGAGGCTCTGAACAGATACAACGACGTTTCTCCAACAAAACGCAAGCAACCACGTTTTTTCGAGATGAGAAATTGGTTTCCAGCTATCGAGCTTGGGAGTTAGCACCTCCCTGTTTAGGAATGAAGCGTTAATCTAGGTGCGGCGCGGTAACGGGGATCGGGAGAGAATCCGATGAAGAGCTCGGGGAGCGATCCCGGTCATGTGACCGGATATTCGTGAGAATAGTTGAATATGCTTGTTCGATATCATGTTACTGGTAATCATTGAAGGAATGAGTCGTGGCTTTCTTTATCATCATTGTGTAATGTTTCAAGGATACTATCGAGTTGAGCCCAGACCATCCAAGCTATTAAGTTCAAGCCAGCATAGAATTAGAGTCTTAGAGATAAGTAATGCTCTTACAACTGGACCTATGAAAAGGGATAGACATACAGTCTCTTGGGGCCAATTTAGAAAATGCATACATGATTTGGAATAGGAAGTAGATTTTATGGAGGCCGGAGAACTTGCTATCAAATTCCTCAAGAATCCGAGTAAGAACTGGGCGAACGAACAGATATCGAGGGATCTAGGGTTACCGAAACTTTACATCAGAGGTGCTATACTCTGTGAAGCTGAAACAGGTTGATATCTATGTCTCTCGCTTCATGGAGATTCAAATACTGGCCAAGCTCAGATTGACACTGATTTGCATACCTAATACAGAGAATAAGCAAAAAAGCTATGAGTCTTGACTTCAATATCAGAGGAACAGCTAACACTGGATAAGACAATGACGGAGGTACTTTGAAGGAGTAGTTGCCATTATGAAACAAACAGCACTCCTCAAGGAGCATACGATACTATAGTGTCACTCGATAGTCTGACGATATTAGGCTGACCCAAGCTCCTGGTAATGACTAGCGTAAGGAAATGACGCTCGATATTAAGCCCAAACAACATCATCAATGCATTGGATGGCTGTTATCAAAAACTAGGGCGTGCCTCGTCTATACTTGCCAACCTCCCCTCCCGTGTCCCTGTTGACCTCCACTATACAGATATCCAGAGTGGAGATCTCTAGGTAGAGAGTGGAGAGCACCAGCCAGGTCAGGCTCCCTAACTAGCCCCTACAAGCTATAGCGGCCAACTCAGTAACAATTCGCCGCAATCACAAAGTCAAATTAATCGAGCTACAAGTGATCCAATCTACTCCGGTCGAAATAAACGCTCTTGATCGGTCAATTTCCTCAGCGTTTGCCACGATCGATAAGTTAAAGTTTACTGTTTCGGCAGGGAAATCCGAAGAATTACGGTGTGCGCAGTGATTGGCCAGCGCACAGAGCTTCTAGATTGCAAACAGGTGGTGTTCTATTGGAGTTGCCCTTTGGAGAAGTGAAGCGAAGTGGTTGCGTGTCTGCGGAGATTCCGTGAGGAGCTGAGTGTGAAGATGGTGGGATGATGAGGGGATTGGGCCAAGGGACTTTATCGTGCAGGGGTCGGGATGAGGATCCGATAATAACTACGGACGGGCACCCGGCAGACTCTGTTTTAGACTCTACGGTGTTACAAGGGAGATGATAAGAAACGGACTGACCTAGGTGAGCCATTTTTGTGATATGTACGGAGTAGATACCTTAGATAAGTATCCTATCTACAATGGGTCCCTCCTACAAGACTATGACTATCGAGAGAGTAGGGTAGGTATGGTATCTATACGACGGAGAGATATCATCTGTAGAGTGTAGATTACCGAGATTCACCTCTTCACAATGAATTACCCTATTCGTAGCGTTTGTGCCACACTAAACCACGTAGAACAAACCCCTCACTCATCACATGCGCAACGCCCAAATACACTCCAAGTCTAGACCAGACATAGTCATAGTAGCCGTCTCCCCCTCGAACCCAAACTAACGATTCCAAAACAAAAGAGATGTTCAGTGAAGGCTGCAAGATGACAACAGTGAGCCATTTCCCTGACCAATTGCACGGCTGCCAAACACACCACATTCCACCGTCTGCACGAGCTAATCGAGTGCCGATACAGGCTTGTCCCAGAACCTCAGTCAGTCTTGGTTCGGTGGACCCGAGCTCTTCTTCCCCGTGGGGAAGACCCATGTGGTTCCCCTTCAGCTGCGCTTCAATCTGTGTATGTACATGCGTGGGACTGCAAGGGCCTGGGCCCATGGGCTACGTTAGGGGGGTGATAGTGGCTAAGCTAACCGAGCAAGATAAGCTCTTGTTCCAAGTAGTTGCTGTAGCCCAACGACACCATGCGCGTACTACCCGGGCATGGTTCACTGCCTGTTATCTCTGCCTCTGCTCGACACTATATAAACCGCCATGAATCCACTCTCTCCAGCCTCTTTTACTCCTCAGACCCTCGTCTCTAACACTCTTCACCTCTGTCCTTCTCTCTGATCCTCCTCAACCCTTATCCCCCTCACAAAGGCTGGTCTGAACCGCCTTGTATCCCATCATGTCTGACGACGAGAAGAGACGAAACTCGGCCTCAAAGGGCATCGCCGTCGCTGGCGATACCTCAAGCCTCCAATATGTCGACGACGACGGCATGGGCCATCTCCACCGACGCCTCAACAACCGTCAGATCCAGCTCATCGCCGCTGGTGGTTCCATCGGAACAGCTCTCTTCATCTCCATCGGTGGCGGTCTCGCCAAAGGTGGCCCCGCCAGTCTTTTCATCGCCTACCTCCTCTATTGCATCATTCTCGCCTTTGTCAACAACTCGATCGCTGAGATGAATACATATATGCCCGTCGCTGGTGGGTTCGTGCGTCTTGCTGGCTACTGGGTCGACGATGCCCTGGGCTTCGTCGCTGGCTGGAACTTCTTCCTCTATGAGGCTCTCATCATTCCCTTCGAGATCACTGCCCTGACCTCTGTCATCTCCTTCTGGAATGCTGATGCGCTCAACCCTGGCCCAACCGCTGGTATCTGCATTGCAGTTATTGTCTGCTATGGGTAAGCTTTCGTCTCCTTAGTCAATTGGATTATACTGACCATTCTATAGTCTTCTCAATGTCCTCGCTGTTCGATTCTATGGTGAATCCGAGTTCTGGCTCTCAGGTGGAAAGCTCATCCTGATCTTCCTCCTCTTCGCCTTCACTTTCGTCACTATGGTCGGTGGAAACCCCAAACACGATGCCTACGGCTTCAGATATTGGTCCAACCCTGGAGCGTTCACTACATACCTTAGCACAGGCGACAAGGGCAGATTTGAGGGTTTCCTCGCTTGTCTCTGGTCAGCTTCCTTTACC
This sequence comes from Fusarium tjaetaba, assembly GCF_013396195.1. Taxonomy (NCBI): domain Eukaryota; kingdom Fungi; phylum Ascomycota; class Sordariomycetes; order Hypocreales; family Nectriaceae; genus Fusarium; species Fusarium tjaetaba. The sequence goes on from NW_023501217.1 coordinate 46,961, forward strand.
ATCGTCGGTCCTGAGTATATCTCCTCAGTCGCAGCTGAGGCTCAACGCCCTTCCGTTACCATCAAGAGTGCCTTCAAGACAGTCTACTACCGATTCCTCATCTTTTTCGGCCTTGGTGCTCTCGCTGTTGGCATTGTCTGTGCATACAACGACCCCAAGCTCTACGACATCTACTTCGGCGCTGGCGGTACTGGAAACGCTGCTTCCTCCCCTTACGTTATCGCCATGACCAACCTTGGAATATCCGGTCTCCCTCATCTCGTCAACTTCCTGATCCTCACCTCCATCTTCTCCGCCGGTAACACATACACCTACTGCGCAACCCGAGCTCTCTACTCTTTGGCCATTGAGGGACGCGCCCCTCGATTCCTCCGATACTGCAATAAGGCCGGTATCCCCGTCTACTGCTTCTGTATCACCATGCTGTTTCCCTTCCTGTCCTTACTCCAGTGTGCCAACGGTTCTGCCAAGGTTCTCGGCTGGCTGATCAGCATCGTCACTGGTGGCGGTCTTATCACCTTCATAGTCATGTCCATCACATTCATTAACTATCACCGCGCCTGTGTCGCCCAGGGCGTCGACCGCAAGACTGAGCGACCCTACTACGGCTACTTCCAGCCCTACGGTGCCTACATCGCCCTCGTCGCCCAAACCGTCATTTGTCTGTGCTACGGATACTACGCTTTCCGACCCAAGTTCGACGTTGAGGTGTTCTTCCAAAACTACTCCATGCAGATCCTCGCAGTCCTCCTCTTCGTTGGCTGGAAGGTCTTCAAGAAGACCAAGTACATCCGACCTCACGAGGTTGACTTGGTTTGGGAGCGACCCATGATTGAGGCTTACGAGGCTACTTTCACTGAGCCTCCTGTTGGTTTCTGGCACGAGATGGGCGAGTTGGTGATGCCTTGCTTCTTCAAGAGGAGTAAGAGGACTTCAGAAGTTTGAAGCACCCGCTTCAATTCTTGTATTTGTTTGGCTTGGACATGACTGGATGATATCACTTGCGAATATAGTTGAATGAACATTGTTAACAACACCTCTCTCTACCACTCTATGTGATGTCTTGCTCGCTCATTCTATGATGTGCAGTTGCTCACGTAGGTTTATACGGTTGAGGGGTTATACGAAGCTTGGAGCCACAATGCCCAGGAAAAGAACGCATCTTGGCATACACGGGTAATGCAGTCCGTTGTTCTCACTGCTGCCCCTGTGAGAAAGTTAGTTGGGTTGGGGGCTGACGATCCCCTCGCCCCTTTCATACACAGCAATTTCAGAGTCAATAGAGTAAGTATCCTACATCATGGTTTGAGATTTTACAGGAAGAGAGCGTAAGGGAACCGCAAGTACTTCCGGCAAAAGATAAAGATGGCAAATTCACATACTAGGTACCTACATCTGGACGACAAAGAATTACTTGGTAGAATACCAAACAATCAACCAGCCAAGCTCCAACTCCTTGTCAGTCTTCTTAGTCTGAATAGCCCAAGTATCTGACACGCTACACTCTAGATCCGCTATCGACTGAAGCGCGTGTTCTTTCAGACTATCGTGTAGAAGACTAGGCAGCTGCCTTTCATGCTTCTTATCTTCACTCTGAAGCTCAATCTCTTCGCCATCCCCAGGTGCACCGACCTGTATTTTAGCAGTGGGGGGCCGATCCGGGTATAAAATAAGCGCAATGCTGTCTGTCTTTGCAGATCTACCCCTGAGCCGTGCCCAGAACGGTAGACGCCTGGACAGTGAGGGCAAGGGCATTGTGCCCGTTTCAAGAAATCTCCTCCACTCGTTAGGATAGTCGTGTTTGAGATCGATGGCGATGCTGGAGCTTTGTTGCGTTCCCAGCAACTGCTTCGTGGCTTCTGTAGCTGCTTTGGCCAAATTACCTCCACCGTCAAAGGACGTGTAGCGAAGGTGCAGGATCACATCCGAAATGGTGCGATAGTCGAACGATGGGAAATCTGTAGGGAACTTTATGTCCCAGGTCGAAATAGCCCCAGCACCTTCGAAGGGCCCGTACTTGTCTGTGCTCTCAAAGTCCAGGTTGAAGACACCGCTGTCCTGGAATCCGGAGCTCACAGCGATAACTGAGATGGGAACGGTATCAGATTGAAACTCCGCACCCTCATGTTTCAAATAGGACTCAGAGTCGGTAGCGTCCTTGGAAATGCGGTATTCGTTTTTGGTGAGCTTGAGGGTGCAGCTCAAAGTGGCATAAGACGCAAGAATGCAGGGGATCGACACAGCAACGGCGGATAAGCGACGACAGTAGTGACCCGGGTAGTCCATGTCAAAGATAACTTCAGGAATTTTGAATGAAGCAGATCCCTTCTCTCTCAGGGCCAGTAAACTCACAGGACTCAGTTGCCGTAGCGAGACCGCCTTGGCTATCTCGAAATCATGCGACTTGTTGTTCATGTAACTCGATTCCATGCGTTTGATCTCGAGATAAAGAGCATGACCAGCAAGATCACTGCCCTGGAACCCAAGCTGCGGCGTGAGACGAGGTGCACAATCCCCGCGGATGACGTACTCAAAGTCCAATGCTCTGCGCGCTGTCGCAATCATCTCCCAGGCTAGCACGTACGTCTGGTTAAACAACACATCCATCATGTTCTCGAGCGAGGCGTAGAGCTGTGTATTGCTGTACTTGTTTCGGAGCCACTTCTCCTCAGCTGCCGCGCACTCTATCTCCTTTTGGTGAGCAAAAACTTCGGCCTCATGGGTTACAAGACGGGCTTGAAGCTGCGCTAGTTCCTTATCGATCTTGACCAGTTCTCTGCCGATGATGTTGGCCTCCAGACGGCGCTCCTGGAGTTGCCGCATGAGACCTGAGGTACGAGCTGCGAGGCCTGCCTTGTCCTGGGCTTGGAGAGATGCCGTCTTGATGGCACTGGCGGATGCGAGAAGTATCTGACCTATAGTATGACCACCGTACGTGATGTCCATGCCACAGCCCATGGGTTGCGTCTTGACTGAGGCAGTGGGAATAGCAAATGCGGCTGCAGCGCTTGATTCTATGATGCCAGCAGCGAGGTTGAGGTTCGATGCTTTCTTGGTCTCATCCATTTCTTGCAGCTCTTGCGGTGACATACGAAGATCATCCTTAGTTGGCGGCATAATAGACTGTTCAATATCCTTCCACGCTTCATTCTCAGCCGGTATCTCGGTTTTATCACCAGTAAGGCTGATGTAGAACCGTAAGCGCATCTCCTGCTGAGACCTTGTCTCTCGGAGGGACTCAATCGATTTTAGGATCTCAGTCTTCTGGTGCTCCCTAACACGCATTGTTAACGCCAACATGCTGTTCTGATGAGCAGCACGTAGCGCGAGAAGAGATTCTGCATCCTTCTTCTCCCTAATTGACTGCAGTTGCTCTCCTGTGACGCGCACCTGAGCCACAATGTCGTACGCGCGCTGAATCAGATTTCTGAACCGGTATCGGGGCATTGGACTGCTCAAATCCGCCAGGAGGCCGGCATGTCCTCCGTTGCCGGTCTTCCCTGATGCAAGAACGCGACCGGGATCTAGGAGCGGCTCCCAAACAGCAAGTGAGAGGGGATTTCCATAAAGATCAAGGCCATTACGAATGTTGTATAAACGTTGATCGATCTGCTGCCGTAGCTTGACCAGCTGGGGATTGCCCGGGACGCAAAAGTAATGAATGCGCATTGGTTTAGACGAACCATTGAAGAAAGGTGGCTTTGGCTTGCTGTCGACATAGGGGTTGCGGCCATCTTTCTCCTGACCTGGAAGTTCTTTGTAGGTCATAGGCAGGGCGTCAGCCATCTTTGGTACCTTTGGCGGACCAGGTCCGAAGAGATGAGAGGCCTCGACATAACGCTCAATAGCCATTGGGATAGCTTCCATGGTAGCTTGACGAAAATAGTTATCCCCTAAGGCGACCAGTGCTTCAATGTACTTGAGAACGATACGCTTCATGTATGCTCGTGGGTTAAGACGAGCAGCTGCATGCACGCTTGCGTTGGCGTCCTGTACCTCCTCAGGCGTAATTTCTTTAAGCCAGTCTGATGAGCTTCTCGAATCTTGGACGATTTTCTGAAAAGGCGGGAATAGCCAGCAATCCTCGGCCTTGTCCCCTCGAGTCGGATCGAAGACGTTCCGTGCCACCTCAAGGGCCAACTCATACTGTTGCGTAGCCATAAGACGCTCCATTAACAAACTTGGTAAGTGCACACCCAATTCCCAGAAATACACGGCAAAGGAGGTCGACTCCTCATGAAAGCGCTTAGAGCTAGCATCGGGTCGACCGAATGCGTCCCAGTGCTCAGGTGATAGTTTCTCAGGCGTTCCTAGGAACTTGTACCAGGATGGGACTGTCCCACCTTGGTCGACGTGCTCCAGAGCAGAAGGCATTATAGTGTTAGACACGCGGAAGACCCTGGCATAATCCTTACCACTCTTTTTCATATCCCAATCTCTGAGATACATCCACCTGTCGAAGAGCCGAGGCGTCTGGGGCACACCTAGAAATTGCTGATGCCTGCCCCCAGTTAGGTCATTGAAGGCCAAGGTAGATAACCCGTAGGTGTGTTTGGAATTCAAAGCAAAGGTCCACATCCTTTCCGAAGGCGTTTCGATCTTTTCGCCGTCCACTGTCCTGGGCATGGGGACTCCAAGGCGGGTGTAAAAGGGCCAGAGAAGATATGAGTTGTCGTTCCGGTCCTCAATATGGCCGAATGCTGTTCGAAATGGTCGTGCGATGCGTCTTCTTTTCCGGCTCTTCAGGATGGCCTCTTTGTCGGTACACAAAGACATTTGGTTCCCCCGTAACTCGAACCGCCCGAGGGGAGGATAGCGATTCTCGTCATTTTCTTTCTTCTTCCGAGATCCGTCATAGTCAACTGAGCGAGGGTGCTCAACGTCAATTCCTGGGATCCCGTTGGCGTCATGGCTAAACCAGAACCGAAACCCCTGAATAACCCAAAAGGCTGCATCCAGGAAAAACGCATCAGCCAGCTTCATAGTGGTTGGGTAAACGACCTTTTCGGACCAGGATCCGTTACGGAAATCGGTGCGTGCCATTTTGATCTCCCACCACTTACTGGTAGCTATCGAGACCTCACGTGAATTGAGGTCCTTCATAGACACCTTACCACCTGGTGCAAAGTTGTCATTGGGCCTTTGCTGTAGCGAAATCTCTGGCAGAAAGACCACTAGTCGGCCATCAAGGATGGTAGGGACAATGTAGGATCCCTGGCAAGCCCCTAACGCTGCTGTCAACATTTTATCTTGTTCGTATTTCTTATCCCCCTTTCCAGCGTCACTCTTAGCGTCACTCTTCTTCGGTGGTTTATTCTTGCTCTGGTCGATGTTGTTGACGCTGCGTGTGCTCTCATCCTGAGCCTCAAAGGGATCCACCCTTTTCCCGGCTTCAACTAAGTTATCGGCTTCCATGGGACTGGGATTGCGGACATTGACGTTAGTGTCATACATGGGGACATCTGCTGAGAACCGAGCCCACGGAGTCCAACGATGATAAGCCTTCACATCTCCAAGAAAGCGAACGCGGACTACGCGATGATAAAACGCGAGAGGCTGTGTTTGTGTACGTGCAAAGACGTGTAATCGCGCCTTGCCACCTCCACTCTCAGTAGCGTCGGGATCCTCATCCCAATGATATGCTTCGACACGCAGTTGGGCGACGCTATTCGCTTCGCTGAGGTATTGATGGACCATGTCCTGAATGACCTCGCGACTGAGCTTATCCTGCGACATACGTGACTCTAGTCTTTGGAATTGCTCTGTCTTGTTGTCACGAAGGGTTGGGTCAGCCCAACTTTCCGGGTGCAGGATAGCCTTCTGGTTGGCTTCCCACAGCCTATACTGGCATAACTGCTCCCAGTCGATGCTGGAATTCTTCTTCAGGTCGCTATTGTTGACGCCATATCGAATCTCTGCGCCTATGAGGCAACGCTTGATGAACAACTGGACCGTGGAGATGGCCTGTTTCATTCTCGTCGTCTGGAAGGCAGCTCCCATTTGTACGTCGATAAGTAGATGCTCAAAGAGGCCGTCTGCGTCTGTAACAGAAAGCCTTTCACTGTACCGATGGGATAGTAGATATTGCACAAGCGCCCTACGCTGTCCTGTTCGAATCTCATCGTTCGCAGCCTTCAAAGCGGTGCTTTGGGCGCCAACGGCGTTGCAGAGGATCTGAGCGTGGTCGAACTGGAACTTGACTCTCTCATCTGGTTCTCTGGGTTGCGCTAGGTCAAATAGGAATCGCAATGACAAGCCATGGCTACCAAGCCGTGTGGCAGTTTGCATGGTTTGGTCCATTTCCACAAGAGCGGAGAGACTGGTAACACTGTCGATCACTCCTTTGTCAAGGGGCTTTTCTTCTGACTCCTTTCCCTTTTCGGGTGCAGGTATGCGGAACTTCTCTTCCAGGTATTCGCTGCACAATAAAGAACTGCGACCAGTGACAGATACTAGAAGTGCGACAAGCTGGGTACGGGTGATGCTCTTCTCTCCTAGACTGTGCAAGGTCTTGAAAAGCTGGTGAAGAGGCTTTGAAGCCCCTGTTTTGAGGAAAGCTCCTCGTAGATGATGATATGTTTCCAGCCAGCGAAGTCCTTTGCGGTCCAAAACCCCAATTTCAATCACTCCCGACTCATGGAAGGTTTCTATCTCCCGAGTATCGATTTTCCACCGCTGGATCACTTTGACCAAGCGCACCACACGTTCAAGGATCGGCTGAGCCTTGACCACGCATTTCTTTTCAATTAAATACGCCTGCTCTCTGTTGGCCAGGTTCGCCTCTGGGCCAGTTTGCAAGTAGATATTTGTGACCTCATGTGTCGATGAGAGAAAATACACTTGACCTTGGATGAGTCTGGGAGTGACAGCTGTGTGGTCTGCTGAGATGGGTAGGGAAGTGCCATCCAATTCTAGAGTCCCGCCTGTCTTTTCAACTTGTATCTCGTAAACTGCTGTCTTTGGGGGAATAAAGTAGTTCTCAGTGTGCACCGTCACAGTCACACCGTCAGGAGTAGCCGTAGCGACGTTTGCCAAGATGCACAAGATAGTTTGAGACGGAGTCATATCATCAGACTTGAGACTGTAATCCACATCGCGTATGTCTAACTTCAAAATTGCTGTGAGGATAAACTCCATAGCCTCTTTGTCCATGTCCGGGAAGAATGTCAACAAAGCTCCAAGCACGACCTGCTGCTTCGAAGCTGAGTCTGACCCATCACCATGGTAAACATCTTGTGCGGCGGAGATAGCCCTGCGGATGGATGCAACCATGTCTGTAATGCTCTTGAGAGGGAGTGGCCTGGCGCGTATGAAAGAGTCTTGGAGACACAAAGCTACCATGTCTCCAACCTTTAGCCGAGCTCCTGTGCATGGGGATTCCAGAAACTCCCGAACGAGCGACAGAGTTGTGTTAGGGCTTCTGAACCATTCACGATATTCTGGGTAGAGAAGTAAAAAGGCATTATAGTCGGCAGGGGATATGCCAAGTATGCGGCATAAAGTCGCTATCGAGTACAGCCGAGATAAATTCCGTAATGAGAGTGCTTGTGAGTCAAGGTGAGACTTGACAGCCTCCCAACCTTCTTGGCGTAGACCAACACCAGAGAGCACAGTCAAAAGGTGATCTTCAATGAATATGTTCTCCTTCTGAAGAACTCGGTCTTTGTCATCGTAACCGAAGACATCATCGGGCTTACGAGGCCGGGCCAAGAATCTCTGCGCGTACAAGGACATCGGGCCGAAGTGATCCATAGGAGCCCAGAACGGTTGCAGTTCAACTGGCGAGAGACCAGTGAGCCTAGCTAGCTCCTTAACTGCAGCAAGCTTCGACAGAGTAGCGGGTTTGAATAACTTTGGGCCAATTATCTCAAGGCTATACAAGACTGCGCTGAGTTGTTCAACTGGCCAGTCCAGACTCTTTCTGAGCCGTATGAAACCCTGCAGTAACCAACAGTCATCCACCCGCAAGGTAGGCAGACTGGTGTTGATTCCTTTACGGTGCTCCAGGCGTAACATGTCCAAGTTATCGTCAGCGAGGTTTCCATCCTTAGATGTGATAATGAGGCGACTATGGAAGAGTTCCGTCCGCAGAAGATCCACCAGCTCTTCTAGTGTCATGCCGCTGCGAGAAAGTAGTGATGATTGGATGCACGTAAGTCCCTTGTCGGGGCTGAGCATCTCCTTTTCGCTTTCAAATCCCCAAGATCGGTGACATGACACATCGAACCGGTTTTTCGGTTCAGAAGTGTCCCAGATATCTTGCCCACAGATGATGTTGTAGTCTTCGTGTTGCAGGGACAGGGCCTCAGACTCCGAGAAACGACCAATAATTGTCTCTCGAACTTTGTCTGACACTTTGTCTGACATTCGTAGCGGTGCACGAAACACCCTGAGGACTTCCTCCAAAGAAGTGTTCAGAGCCTTTAGGTACGCCCTTAGACGCTGCGTAGCATGGTTGAATGGGAATGTAGCCATGGGAGTTACCAGTGGCTGAATGACATCCTGATAAACCTTGATCAGGGTATGCTGCGGGCGCCCTGTGTTGAGCTCGGTGGTATCTTGTCCACCCATGTTGTAAGGCGGCGGCACATCTGTACCTGGGTTCGCGTCAACCCAGGCGATAGCCTCAAGCGTCTCGTTGACTATGTCTACGTAGGGAATTAGGACGTTGGTATTGGTGCAGGTAAGCTGCAGGTGAGCTAGGTCAGGGCGGCGCTGGAATAGCTGGTCTCGCAGGCTCGACTTGCTGCCACCAACGCTTACACCTGCTAGAGTGTGTAGCAAGTGGACAAAGAATGCACTGGGGCCAGTTACAGAGGCACAATGCTCGCAACCTTGTGGATATGTCGCCTGAAACATGGAACTGAAGCTGACACCGGCAGAAAAGGCCGCCTTGGCTGCTTGGGCTCCAGGGCTGAGGTTGGAGGCATTCGCTGAGGTGAAAATAGCAACGTTGCTATCGGATTGAAGGAGTGTCCTCTCCGCGTGATCTCCTCCCTCTGTTATGAGCTGGGCCTTGTGCAGAATATCGTCAGCTCTTTCAGCAGGTATGTCGTATTCTGCCAGGGTGGGAAGGAGGATGGTTCCTTTAGCAGAAACAGAACGAGCGTCGGTGTAATCGCAGGTCATCAGAGCGGTCAAGTCTTCAGGTTGCCCGGCAAGGCGGACCATCTGCCTGAGCCTGTCGGCGTCCTGACTCTGCCAGAGCTGGATGTTGGTCGAAAGACCCTGTTGAAGACCCTCAGGAGTGACCTCTGAGTCATTGCGGCTCTCATCATCTCCATGTTCCTGGAGAATCACAGAGCGGAGGTGGTCCCAGTCCGTTCCAGGTTCTGTCAATTCGACATCATCTCCACTGCTAGGTTCAACTTGGACGACTGTAGCATCGTCACCCGTCAGCTCAGATGCCTTGAGGCGAAGTTTGATCATGGACTGCTGAGAGATGTTTCGAAGAAGGCCGAGGTCGAAAAGGCGCTTCAAATCGATCAGCCCGTCTTTCGCATGGGCATTCTTACTGGCCACGGCTGCAAGTAGTCGAAGTTTGATCCCGTCTCTTTCTGATAATTCAGAGGCTGTCTTTAAAGTTTCGAGAAGAAGTGCATGGAGAGACACATCATCACTGGCGGCATTGTTAACAATGCTAGCCGTAACCTCCAATGGCTGGTCAAAGCGAGTGATGTCAACAACCTCTGATACCAAGTTTTCAAGCTTCTGTGATTCTTCCATGTCAGCTGTTTGAATTGGTAAAGTAAAGAAGTTGAATATAGTGTAATACAGCCACTGATGCTCTCCTTCAAGAAAGGGGTAACAGTGATGAATGTATGGAGGTTGATGGATATGCTAATCAGCACAATTTTACTCTCCATGTGGACGTGCTATATGTGAAATTGCAGCTTCTCTGTGTTGGAGGGTGTGCTCCAAATGCAGCCAGGTACAGTAGTTAGAAACTAAAGCTCCTGGATGTCCAAGCCTATAAGGTAGCCACACGATTCTACAGCGGCTGGGGCTTGCGGCATGGGAGGGACGGCACGGCACGGCACGGCTTGGTGATCGACCAATAATACCGAATTGGGGAATGATAATCTGACTGTTGACAGCTGAGATTCTTACATGACACGGCCTGAGCGCCAAAAGCGTCACACCGCAGACGAATAATGCGGACATAGCAGACATATCATTTTCTCTAGCACTCGCACTTAGCATTTATTCCACCGATCGGCTTTTTGTTAGGAATCGAAATAGTGATCGTTGCGGAAATAAATCACTCTGTGGGCAGCCTCTCTTCCCTGTTCTACCTACATTCACGTATGCCTACATCTTACCTATAATCTCGTACCTAATACCGATCAGATTTAAATTCCCCTTGAGAGTACCAGTTCACAAAGCAAAGATTATTCAACTTGCATACAATACATAAAAGAAAAGAAAAGGAAACAACGCCAGGATGGACAAATTTAATCCACCCAACATTTCTGGGGCTAACTCTAATGTACGTTTTCTCAATCCTTTTCGGAGTATATCCTACTGACTGGCTATCTCGTAGACCAATTTTAACGAGTTGATGTCGGGCCTGGACCTGTCTTCATCAGATGCTCCCGGCAACCTCCTAGCCGACAGCTCTCAACAGCTCCCGGTTGCCGAGCGCTTCCAAGTCAATTCTTGTACAGGTGGAACCAGTTTTAGCATCCCGATTCCCATTACCAAAGGCCGTGGTGGCTTCGGGCCAGATCTCAGTCTCGTTTACCAATCTGCAGCAGCATCGACCAACGGCTCTTTTGGCAGCGGTTGGCAGCTCGGAGGCTTACAGACTATCTCCAGACTGACCTCTCGGGGTGTACCGGTCTATGATGATGAAGTAGACGTGTTTGTTCACTCTGGCTTTGGCGAACTTATTCCAGTTGACGGTTCTCACGATCTTTATGATGAAAAGGATGTAACCGACTACATCATTTCTCGATACCGACCACGTATCGCACAGGGGCTTGTGCGGATAGAGCACTGGAAGAACCGCGAGAATCCTCATGATGCCTTCTGGAAAACTATATCCGGGGATAATGTGACTGTTCGTTTTGGGAAGGACGAAGAATCTCGCATCTTTGACCCTGATGAGCCCTTGCGCATCTTCTCATGGCTGGTTGCTGAGACCTATGACGGCAATGGAAACAACATGATCTTCTCTTACAGGAAAGAAGACATCAAGGGCGCTCCGAGCCATTTCCTAGATCCAACGTCTCGCTCTCAGGCGATGCGTTATCTCAAGTCGGTGCGTTATGGGAACGAGATGCCAAATAGGGACCTTCAGACATGGGAGGTATTGGGAAAGGAGTCTACTGAGAAGCAAAAGTGGCTGTTCGAATTGGTTCTTGACTACGGTGAGCATGACGAAGACACGCCTACAACAGTAACTACAGAGGAGTGGAAGGCTCGTTGGGATCCATTCACAACATACTCCTGTGGCTTTGCCATAAACACCTTTCGTCTTTGTCGTCGGTTCTTGATGTTTCACCATTTTCCTGACAAGCTCGCTCGGCAAGACTGCCTAGTAAAGTCCCTCGTACTAAATTATGAGGTCGACTCGCGCTCTGGGACTTCCCTCCTAACATCTTGCTTCGTCGGTGGTCATAGTCCCCAAGGGTCGCACGATCTTCGCAGCCTTTGGCTTCCACCGGTGACACTGCAGTACACTAAGCCTCCAAACGAGGGGGAGGTCAATGTGGAAGAGGTAGACGTGCCTGTAACTGGCCTAGGATCTTCAGTGACTGCTCAATGGATTGACCTGGATGGAGAAGGGCTTCCAGGAGTCTTGGCCAAGGTGCCGGGAGCAGACTGGTACTACTACAGAAATCAGAGCGACGGTCTCAAAGTCTCTCTTGAAGGACCTGGCATCGTACCCGCGAAGCCGAGTCTAGATGGTAGTGGGACCGAGGGCATATGGGCAGACCTAGAAGGTGATGGTCTGCTTAGGCTAATTAGTAGGTCACCAGATGGCGAGGTTCAGGGGTTCTACGAACGGTGCCAAGACGGTGAATTCACTAGCTTCATCCCCTTTGCATCGTATCCTTCTGTGTCGGGGGATAGGTGGATGACACAAGTCGACCTTGTAGGTGATGGCCATTCTGATCTCATTGATATGGGAGCTATATCGGATGGAGAGTTCAACTGGTACCCATCCCTAGGCAAAAAAGGATACGGATCAGTCCAACGAACACAGCATGCTCCCATATTAGACGGCGAACGTCGGGACACTTTCTTTATCTGCGACATGGTCGGAGACGGACTTGGCGATGTTGTGATAATCAGATACGGGTCTGTTCGATATTGGCCCAATATGGGTCACGGTCGTTTTGGCAGGCCTGTCGATATGTCCAGTGCCCCAGTGGAGGCTGACTTCTCGCCGCAAAGGCTTCGCCTCGCTAATGTGTCTGGTGTAGGAGGAGCTGATCTCATCTATCTCCGTCCAGGTGGTGGCGCTGCTGTCTACTATAATCAATTTGGGATCCAGTGGTCCGATCCCTACATTATTCCTACCGTGCCTCCACTGGACAGGTTCTCTTGGGTTGATGTGTTTGACATTGCAGGGAGAGGTTCGCCTGCTCTGTGCTGGGCCTCTGATTTACCAAGTCAGGGCATGGCAGAAGTGCATTTCCTCGATTTGACAGCGGGTTCACGTCCGGGATTAGTTCGCAAAATGGAGAATGGAACTGGTCTGGAGGTGGAGCTTGAGTACCGCTCATCGACGCTTTATCGTCTTGAAGACGAAAGAGCTGGACAGCCATGGGTTACTCGTCTGCCTTTCCCAGTGTTGTGCGTTTCCCAAGTTACTACCCGGGACACTGTGGCAAGGACCTCAGTGGAGTCCCGGTTTGATTATTACAATGGATACTATGACCCTGTAGATCGGGAATTCCGGGGTTTCCAACGGGTGGACAAAGTTGATCGTGAAGTAACTGGGACCATTGCCAGTCCCCCGGTTCTTACAAAGACATGGTACTTTACTGGACTAGGGCCCCTCGATGCAGTGGTTACACCACCGGCTAGTTTCCCGTCACATAACCTTGGACTTTTGGACCCTCTCATAAGTGCTGAGATGCCGCCCAAACTTCACTGGCAAGATTTGCGGGAGGCATACGTATCTCTATCAGGGTTGGTTCGCTGCACGGAGATATTCAACTTAGACAAAACCACCAAGGAGAACGTACCCTACCAGTGCGAACAACAGTCATATGAAGTTGTCATGGAACAGAGTTCTAAGGCAAACGAGGCTAGTCGTGGCTCATTCCGCGTGAACGGCAGAGAAATTGTCACTGCGGTCTACGAGAGGAGCGATGCGAAGAGCCCCAAAATCACGCACCAGTTAGTTTTGGAGACAGATAGGCACGGAAATGTGTGTCAGGTCGTTGAGATCAACTACGCAAGGACAGACAGCACGGACCAAGTCGATAGAGTTGGAAGCAATGAGGACATACTCACATATAGTAACGCTTCTTTTACCAATGCTGTTGAGGAAGCAAACAAGATACGGGCGCCGCTTATATCTGAGAATCGACAGTATCGCCTATTTCCAGATCAAAAGTCGAAACCTACTCTAGGGTCCAGATACAAGAGGGAAAGCTTGAGAAAGATCTGTCGTCAACTTCCCAAAGTCAAAGACAGACCGCCGACGAAGAATGGCTGTTGTGTGCTTGTCTCATCAGCGCGAGTCCTGTACACAGCCGAAGACTTGCTTAGGCCACTTCCATTGGGGCAACTGCACGCATTTTCAGTGCAATACCAAGGATACCAGCTCGCACTGACAGATTTGATGCTCCAGAAGCATCTGGACCCCTTCAATGATCACATAGCTCGCACCAATGTCCTCAAAGATGGGGGATACGCTGAGCTAGATGCTGGGAGTAACGAATGGTGGGTTCCTTCAGTAAGGCAGATGTACGGCGACAAGGAGGAAGACGCGCTGAATTTTGCTCGGTCTCACTTCTACACGCCAAGTGGCGAGATCGACGCCTTCGGAGCTATTTCACGTATTGAGATGGACGAAGTCTGTTTGCTGCCGCAGCTTCTCACAGATGCTGTAGGCAATAGAACAACTATTAGCCACGAGTATGTTCACATGATGCCACATGTCATTACAGACGCGAACAACAACTGTAGTGAGACACTGGTTGACCCCCTCGGCCGTTGTGTGGCCGTTGGTGTTGGTGGAAAAGGCGGATCTGAGACAGGGAACTCTGTGAGCGAACTCGAGCTCATTGTATCTGATGAGTATTTGGATCTTCTTCTCAAAGACCCCTCTGGACCGCTAGGCGCTGAGGCTCTGGGGCATGCGAGTCACAGAATTGTCTACAGCATGGGCAGGCCTTGCAGACCAGACTCAGATGATGCAACTCGGCCAACGCCTGTGAGGCCTACAGCTCAACTAGAGTTTCTTCGCAACAGACATGTCAACGATCCAATCCCTACCGACATTCATATACAGATTACGTACTTGGATGGTTCGGGGCAATCAATCCAAAAGCTGAAGCTTGTGAACCAAAGCGAAAAAGGAGCGACATGGCAGCTCTGCGACTGGGCGATCTGCAACCAGGCGGGGCAGCCGGTAGAAGTCTTTCAGCCTTGTCATGTCTCATCGCCAGCGTTTTGCAAGATTGACATGCATCCTGACACTGAGATTCGTCAATACTCAACAACAACCTTCTATGACGCCATGTCTAGAGTTGTAGGCGTGCTACACCCAGATCATACATGGTCCAAAACGGTCTACGAGGCGTGGAAACAAATTGACTACGATGTCGGGGACCTCATCGCCGTGGAAAACCCTCTGAAGGATGAGGATATTGGCTGTTTCCTCCAGGAGATCTCAGAGGATAAGTATCTACCTACATGGTACCAACAGAAACACCTCTCCATGATTTCAGAGGACAGAAACGCTGGGGAAAAGGCCCTTGTCTACAGAGATACGCCTTCAATAACTCATTTCGATGTCCTGGGTCGCCCCACGTTGTCAGAACAAGTCATGGACCGTTCAGAGAGTTCGTCACGTCGCGCCTGGGTTGAATACGATATATACGGAAACCCATGTGCTGAGATCGATGGCATGGATCGCATAGTGATTAAATCTGAGTTTGACCTGCTCGGACGGCCACTGCTTCAACTTAGTATGGATCGTGGTGCGAGATGGGTGTTCCCAGACTGTGCCGGACAACCTCTTGTATCTTGGGACGAACAGGGGCGTAGGCAGAGTCATCACTATGACAAGTTGCGCCGGTTGACCAAGGTCACGTTACAAACTTCAAAACCATATGCCACTTCCGAGATTGTTTTGATGAGGAACATTTATGGTGAAAGCCAGCCCCAAGGTGCCGAGAAGAATCTTTTGGGGAGGGTTTATCGATGCTTCGACCAGTCTGGGCTACGGACCAACCAGTGCTATGACCTTGCAGGCAACTGCACCTTATCAACTGTACAATACGCCACAGAGTATAAGCAGATGCTGGACTGGGGAGCAGAGGAGAGCCCACAGTTGGAGCCGAGGATATACACAACAGAGACATTCTTCAATGCCCTGGGGCAGAATATCCATGTTGTTGCCCCGGGAGGTGACTCTCTCAAACGATCCTTTGATCTCGCTGGGCGATTGGCGAAGGTCGAAGCCTACGCGTCTGACAGTAGTGTTATTGCCACAGCCTCTATCGACCATGTTACATACGAGCCCGACGATCAAGTGGGCTCGATTCTCTATGGCAACGGAGCCTTGGTCAAAAACACCTATGGTATATCTGATCGCAGATTACTGAAAAGTCGCACCACTAGCACTGAGGACGGTCGTGTGCTACAGGACATCTCATCCTGGTACGACTGCATGGGCCGACTAGTGCGAAGGGAAGATAAGGCACAACAGACTCTCTTCTTTGACAATTGTCGTATAAGTCCTACTGAAGACTTTACCTACGACTCTCTCGGCCAGTTGGTTGAGTCCAGGGGTCGTGAGCAGGTTGACAAGTCTCCTGACGGTCCTGGGAGAATCAGTCCACCAGATTTTCACCTAGGTCGCTCTACCAATTTTCCAGGAGACGGGAAACAAATGGCACCGTATGTAGAGAGGTACACCTACGATGTTTGTGGAAACATATTGAGGATGGAGCATGGACTTCAGTCTGGGAGTGGGTGGACTAGAAGATACAAATACGAAGAGCCTAGCCACATTGATCCAAATGTTCACAACAACCGTCTAAGCAGCTCCACCGTTGGTAATTCGACGACTCACTACGGCTACGATGGTATTTCAGGAATTGGTGGGTGCATTACGTCCATGTCTGGATACTCAGACATTCGCTGGGACCATCATGACCGTCTCCGGGCATTTGCCACGCAAAGGGTTACAGAGGGTGCATTGCCTGAAATGACGTGGCATGTGTACAATTCTGATGGTGAACGGGTACGGAAGGTTACTGAACGCTCCTCTTACTACAATGATGTTGGAGGTGGTGTGAAGCGCTGTGAGACCCTATATCTACCCTTTATGGACAACTATATGGTATACGAAGGAAACGGGAGGGTGATCTGCCATCGAATCAACACCTTTCATGTCAGGGCATCAGAACTCTCTGAAGGAGCAGCTGCTCTGGTCGAGCAGGACTCACGAAGGCAGTCACACCTGGTGCGATATCAGATAGGTGATCGTCTAGAGCTAGATGACAAAGCACGCGTCGTCTCTTACGAGGAGTTCACGGCTTATGGTGTCAGCACCTACTCAGCAAAGACAAAAGGGGCAGCACCACGCAAGTACCGATTCGCCTCATACGAACGGGACCAAGAGAGCGGTCTTTATCTTTGTGGAGAACGATACTACGCCTGTTGGCTGGGTCGTTGGCTATCTCCAGATCCGCTTGGTACAGCGGATGGTCATAATCTGTTTTGCTACGTTGGCAATGACCCTGTCAACAGCAGCGACCATACAGGCACCATGGCAAAACCCAAAACTGGGAATCCACGACCGAATACCACGAGTAAGGACTCAGGTAAAAGGGGGAATGAAACGCCGGATAAGTCGCAGCAACCCACGACTTCCAAGAACACCGGTGAAGGCAAAGGCGTCGTCACACTGTATCGTGGCACAGCCAGAGACAGAGCCGAGAGATTCTTAAAAGGTGAATGGAACAGCATTGTGTCTTATGACAGGGAAGGGAACGGCCAGTACGAATTCAGACCTGGAGATCTAAGTACGGTGGAGGATGCTGCAACATACTGGACTAATGAGCGGAGTCGGGCAGCTGAGCATGCGGGTTATGTCGCGGATGGTGTTATCATCGAAATACAGGTGCCACAGGAGTGGGTTAATGCGGCCGTTGCTGGCACAATCAATGATGATAAAGGACGCCGACAGTTAAAGATTATAGACTACAGAATCTGGGCAACAGGAAAAGAAGGGAGCGCTGAAGTTCTCGCGGTAAGTAAGAGAAAGATTGCAATCACTTTCTTCTTCCCTTCACTTCTATTCATGACTAGATTTACACAATTACTTATAGACTCTCTTCCTAGACTATTCTTCTTAACCGCCTAGCAACAACCCCAGGCATTTTTGAAGGAGTGCTTGGAGCTATTGGGAAGTCGCTAGACGCGTGGTCTGTCCTCAAAAACGTCTGGGAACACTCAGACGCAGATGTTTACATCAGCAGGGAAGCAAACATAGCCACCGACAAAATCAATTTCCCATGGGAGCCTGCATCTCGTAATACCACAAATATCACATACCCCACAAACGCAAAAGATGTGCTCAAACCACTCATCGGGGCTGCGGTCGAGGGAATCAAGTCGATAAAAGAAAAGATGTTGGATAGCTCTCTCCAGTACTGCTTCAGGGGCGAAAGTGTTATAAAGGCCTTTACAGCTAGGTTTGCACCTCAAGCAAAAATATTGAACCGTGTTGGAAACACCTGGAAATGAACTTGACTACGGGGGGGCAGCAATGGCGTTCAGCATCTTTGTATACTTGTTTTATATATAATTCTATCACGATTCATTCTAGATAAACTACAGACAAATAATACTCTTGTGCTATTCCAAGTGAAGTAGGTTCTTGAAGAAGATCTCTATATATCCCTCCTAGCCTGACTGGTACCTATGTACCTATCCAAACCGGGCGCAGTACCTTTAAATTCGGACACCATTCCGACACATAGACACATTTTGTCTCATTAAACGTATTAGTAGAAAGGTTTAAGAGAACAAGACCTTACTTCTTTCTTAAGGTTTCACTTCTAGACACTGAATAAACGTTCAACTCCAGATGCCAGTTAAAGTCTCCTAATGCCACGCAGTGTGGTTTAAATGTCTCGCTGGGTGCGTGATGGGACACATATTGCCACGGGGCTCGTTTTTCGTACATTGGGTCGACTGAGATTTCTTTTAGCATGCTTTAAAAGCTGACTGATTGAGCTATGTTAAGTATTCAAAGGTGTGGTTTTGCCTTAGTACATTCTGTCCTCTCAACAGCCCGCTCAAACGCAGCAACAACATCATGCTCACTAATCCAAGAAGGATTCATCCTCCCCTTAACCCGCCGTCTTAACTCCTCGTCAGTTTCCGTCGTCGCTCTCTCGATATTCGACCTCTGTCCCGAAATGTTCTTATGGACGATACCCAAGAGCTTATCCAGATGCGGCTTGCGAGTGGCCTCATATAGCTCAAATACCTGCGCAATCTGAGCCTTGGTCGGCTTTCCCGTTTGCGCTGAAGAAGGAGGCCAAATGTGGTCGAGCGAGCGATACAAGGCATATGCGTCGTCGATAGCGAGTGACCCCCCTGCTGCGAAGGATCCGCCGTGGGTGTGAGCTGCGTCGCCGACGAGAGCTACACGGTTGGAGAAGGACCATGTATCGAGAGCTGCGCCGGCGTAGTTGGGGAAGAGTTTCACGTAGGGAGTTGCGTCTATGAACGCCCGAATTGTTGGGTTCCAATGCTTGGGGGTGTTAGCATAGTTAATGGTTCTTGGGAAGGCTCGCTTACTTGGTATAACCTCTTGAACTCCTCGACACTGCCATCTTCATCCCACTTTGCGTCTTTGCCGGGGGACTTGGGGTCTTTAGGATCAGCGTGGTAGCCACCGACTATTGTGAACAGGCCTTTGCCTGTAGTTATGCATTAGTGACAGCTTTGGCAAAGAGGTGCTGGCCTCTTACCTAGATGCGAATGGAAGAATGTTGTCTCATGGCCTGCCTGTTGATTCATTAGCAGCCTGCTAGTTTTAGAGTATTTCAGGACTTACCCAGTGAGCTGCGTCCTCAGGATACTCAACATCCTTCAATCTATCGGCATCAAAGACTGCGCGGAAAGCGACCCATCCTGTCCAATGCAATTCATGCTCCGGGACAAATGTCTTTCGGACTTTCTGTCACTACATTAGCTTTCTGATCCACCATCACTTGCATGAACTTACCGACCGAAGACCATCGGCACCGATAACAATATCAGCCGTTGCCGTGGTCCCGTCCTCAAAGTAAAGTGTGGCCCCCTCGTCAGGATCCGCCTTAACATCAACCGTCGTCTTCCCCAAATGAACAATACCCACTGGCAAATTCTCCAACAGCGCCTGATGAAGATGTGCACGATGAAATCGCGCAGTCGCATGTTTCTTGCTCTGCACTGTACTGTGAACATCATAATCGATGACCTCTCCGGTCTTCCAGTGCCGGTATATCATGGGATATCCAGACTTTTGGCGTTGCGCAAAGCCTTCAGCCAGGGCATTTTCGACACCAAGTCGATCAAGGGTTCTGAGGCCATTGGGGCCCAGGGCTATACTTGCTCCGATTTCTTTAAACTCTGGTGCTCGCTCGTAGACTTTTACATTGACGTTAGGGTGTTTGAGGAGTGCGATCGCTGTGATAAGGCCTGCGATGCCTCCACCAGCGATCGCTACCTCGAGCTTAGGTGACTCTTTTCGACTCGACATGATCATTACAGATTATTTGAAGTAAGTTATGAACTCATCTTAAGTAGATGAACATCACTAATAACTCAAGTCATGGTATCTCAATTGAGTCTTACCCCAAGTGTAACTTATCGGATGAACCCCGACACTGATGCGAGCACGCCATCTTATTCCCCACTAATTCCCTATTTCCAGGACGTACTGATTCAAGCAGCCAATGTCGATTAATTATTGCATTGAGATAGCTGATAATGCCATTTATGAAGTATATGACGAGGTACCGATGTCGCAAATGCCAATTTGTAATCTCCAATGCTACCTTAGTCTAAAACAGAAAACCCTTCGTTTGCTGCTCAACGACCCTGCCACTTAGAGGCATCAGGATATCACACAGCGATAGGCTCCAAGTCTGACAGGTCCAAAACCCTCGTCTCATGCAACTTGTATCCCTCTGTGGCTCCCAAATATCGCCCTGTCTGGAAGCTCCAAAGCAAGTCCCCGAGAGGAAAGCTGTGGCATGCCTCGATATATCTCAACACCTCACGATCGATGGACTCGCCCCAGATTGGCATACTAGCTAGGGCGAGATACGAACGACGGTAGCACTCATCCTGGAGTTCACCAGCTCTGTCCATGGCTTGTTGAGTGGTGAAACCGTTCTTCTTCAGGACTGTGACAAAGTTGTGCTCAATACCTGGCTTGACATCTTTCTTGTATGAAACGATATCGTCGTGGCTGCTATGCATTAGCAGAGATCCCGTGGAGGGAGAGTGTGTCACTTCCATCCAAGCGAGATCGCAGCCTACAGCTATGCATTCCTGAACAGAGGGGTGCTCAAATGCCTGCTGCGACAAGTTTACGTTGTGGGCATAGCTGTGAAAAAAGCATAGTGAATCTCAATTCGACACAAACAATTGGACCAAGACTCACGCGATGAGACTGATGCATGGATCTCCACCAACAGTCCTTCTTCGCATTCTGATGTAGTCCTCTTCCGTCCGAGGCTGACCGTTGCCATCCCGTGTCGCCTCGACCTGATGTAATAGACCGTCCAAGTATCGCTTGTGTGTGATCTTGAACTGCGTTTGAACATCAGGATAAGCTCTCTGCGTACAGATACTGTTAGTAAAGCTCTATGAACGAGATTTTTTAGCAAGGCGTACCTCTTAACTCGATCCCAGATGGTACGGAACAAATATCGCAAGGGATATTGCTCTCTATCAGGAATCTCAGCGCCATCTTCCAGTACAGCTAGTGTGTGTCTGATCTCTTTCTCTGCGTCTACTGGGTCTTGGTCAAGCTGACCCTCGTCAAAGTCATCGTCAAAGTAAAAGATCTAATCACCCAGATCAGTCGGTGCCCTGAAACTCGGAGTGTCTGATGGCTCTGTTGCATACCCAGTTCAGCCAGTCAACCATGGTCCTGAGTGCTTCTGCATCCGCATGAGGAGCCATGGCCGAGGCGCAGAAACAGAAGTCGGCCTTTCTGTTCTTGGCCGCTTCGTGCTGGTCCATCTTGAGATAACTAGACTTCAGTTAGAATATACTTCACTATGAGAAGAGATGGGGTAAACTCACTCAGCTATGAAGGCGTCGGCTGCGGCCTTGACCTTGAAGTGGTGAGGGTTCACCACAGGCGTCGGAGACATTATGGAACCAAACATGTCCGGAATGCGGACTTCAGTTGGATGGCCTTTTCCGTTGATCTTTGTGTATCCGTTTATAGTCGCAATCATCTTGATTTAGTTGAGATGGATCGTATAAATTGCCAAAGGGAATGATGAGTTTGTAATGGTGTGCTGTTCCTCGGGACGTGATGCACGACGACTTTAAATATACCATTTGTAACAAAAGATTGAGTATCAACTTTCTGCCACAAAAAGGTAGTCGTCTTGACAGTGTAAGCACGAAAAGATGCCATTTTGGGCATATCCGCTCTCTGTCAGCCAACGATCTGTGAGCCGGCATCCTACGGAGCTGGAAAAATACCTATTCGGGAGACCTTTCCATAAACATAGACTGAGTTACAGACTTCTTACAACAAATTAACTTGTTAGAAAGGCTTGAGGGAGAGTCATTAAAATGAAGAGACAAAAGATATTGAGACAAGTACACCCTTCGCCATGTCTTCCATCAATCTCATCATTCCACGTGAAACCATGTTCAACACTGGCTTCTTATCGGCACGTATCTGGTCGCCAACCTCTACTTCATGGAGCGTCATCTACTATACCGCTCTAGTCTTTGGAGCCTTTGCGTTTTATTGGCTCTCCCTCGTATTTTATCGCCTCTTCTTGCATCCTCTTAGGAACGTCCCCGGGCCGAAAATCGCGGCGGCTACCAGCTGGTATGAGTTCTACCAGGGCGTCATTCTCGATGGCCACTACATAAAAGACTATCCCCGATTTCACGAGAAATATGGTAAGCGAAAGTGCCCTGGTATATGTGTTTTGGTTGCGGACATGATCTCAGGCCCGATTGTCCGAATGAGCCCTAACAGAGTCCATATCAATGACCCAAACTTCTATCACAAGTGAGCACGCAAATACCCCGATCGCATGTATACGCTACTAACCGCTGTGTCTACTAAAGGGTTTATTCCACTGGAACCAAGTTCCTCAAGGAGCCTGCCAAGTTCAGATTCGCTGGTGAACTCGACGCCCTGCCTTTTATCATGGATCCCGCAGCTCACAAAGTCCGTCGCGGCATTGTCAACCCTATGTTCTCGCCCCGCGCGATCAAGGATTTCTCACCTCTAGCTCTCCAGATCATCAAGGGTGCTCTTAAGAAGATTGGTGACTCGTATGAGACCGGGAAGCCTGTTAGCTTGAAGCGACTTGAGTCAAACTTTGCTGTACGACAATCCCCAGTGTTAGTTGAGCGGGAGCATGCTGACAAGATGAACAGATGGACATCATCATGAAGCTTTGCTTCGGGAAAGATATGGGCTGCACTGAAGGAAAAGAAGGAACAGAGGCACTCGTCAATTCGATGGTGGCTCTGCCCCATAGCTTCAGTCTCATCAAGTACTTTCCTATGCTTGGAAAGATCATGCAATCCTTTCCCGCTCATGTTTTAATCTACATCATTCCAGTTTTCGTCGAGTTCCGCAACGTAAGTCCATTTTATCCCCGCTTCTATCACCTAATTTGCAGCAAGGCTAACATTGTCTACTCCGTAGCTATGTGCTCAATGGGCGAACGAAGTGCGCGAGAGACATCAGAATGGTGTCTACACCGATGGGACTGGTCGTGAAACCGCCTTCGACGCCATTCTAGCCGCCGAGCCCGATCGCTCGACTAAGGGACTGGTTGATGAGGCCTTTTCACTCGTCATCGGCGGTATTGAGACTACTGTGACGACCATTACCTATGGAGTTTGGTGCATCTTGAAGAATCCCGAAGTTGAGAAGATGATGCTGGAGGAGCTTCGCACTGTCGAGACGAATAGCGATGGGTTGATGGAGTATCCGAATCTGATGAATTTACCTTACTTGGTAAGTACAAACTACAGCGGCCTGGTTTCGGTGTCGGATTACTTACTGCGACATCTCTAGACTGCCGTGATTCACGAGACTCTTCGCATCTTCTCCCCAGCTCCAGGCATCCTTACACGTCTTGTGCCATCCGGCGGCACAAAATATGGTAGCCACTTCTTGCCTGCAGATGTAAGTATTCCTACACCTTTAGTGGGCGTTTACGTCCTCACTGACACAACCCTCACCTAGACTTCCGTATCAACGGCCCAGCGTCTGATCCACTACGACCCAGTCCTGTTCCCGGAGCCCGAGACCTTCATGCCCGAGCGATGGCTCGACAACAGCGACAAAGCTTCCAAGAAGAATCCGATTCCTTTCAGTAACGGTCCGCATATGTGCGTTGGCCTGAACTTGTCCTACATGGAAGCCTACATCTTCCTCGGGAACCTCATTCGACGATTCGACCTGAGCTTACATGACAAGAACCAAGGCGCGCTTCGATGGAAGGACTACATTGCTCTTCATATTGAGGACGACGTTTTGATCAAGGTCAATGGGCTTCGGTAGACGTATCTAGGAGCCGCTTTCTGGAGAGTCCGAGTTGGATGGGAATGGCCGCAAAGAGGTACTCTAGCTTAGAATCGAATGAATATGCGCAATTTAAAACTCCTTCCTCAATTTTCTATTGAATCATCTCCCCGTGGTGGTCCTGATCTGTATAGCCTGGTCTTGTCACTGTAGTCTCGAAGTTACAATGTCCTGGCGTTGGAGACAATCATGAATCTTACCGACAACTAGCAAGCAGCAGACATAAGAGTAGTGATATAAACTCTGCTTTCGTGGTAGCATCGCAATCTGTAACCCCCCTCGCGACATTATCACCATGTTCAACACTTGGAAGCAGAACAGTAACTCATATGTAGTCCTTCCCACTGGACCACCGTTCGAAAAAGCTCAAAATGAAAGCCTCGACGATCTGCTTGCGATCCCTGCCGTACAAGAAAGGTATGTTTCAGCCGCTATGCAAACCAAGTTCATGCACTAACCTGGTTCAAGGTGACAGATACGTTGCACAAGTGAACCTGATGGCTGCAGAAACTAGGTTCTCTTTGCTGGAATAAGCTCACAGCCACNNTTAGACATCGATACCACGATGACTGACCAATGGCTACAGTATAAAGCTGAATGGCTGCAGAAACTGTCGTAGTCGGAACCTGCATTGCGAATACGGAGCCGACAGTGATACCGAGCACAACTTTGGTTCTGTCAAAGGAAGAAGACAGGCGAAACAGAAGGAGAGGTCTGGATCGAGATCTGGAGGGCTGATGACCCACCACTTTCACTGATGGATCGTATAATGCCGAGGACGATTCCGGAAACATACAGAGCTCCAACATGAGTGAGGCCGTAGTTCAGGAGTGCGAGGGTATGCAGCCCGAACTTCACCACATGGAACCGGATTGGTCTGAATTTATTTTTGGGTCTCCACAAGACATATCGTTAACTCCTACAAACACTCGAGATTTCAGTCATGACACAACGTTCGATTCAACCGTCAGCATGGACCAAGCCTTGAACTTTCCCGGAAGCTTTCTGACTTCACCTCCTCTGGAAAGCATACTCGATGACGATCTCTATCCAGAGGATAGCTTCCCCTTCCTGCAATCGATGATATCAAATAGTAGAAATTGGCCAGCAACGACAGAAGAACTCCCTGAACATGGTTCCTCGGACGATAGAATATCATCTTGTCAATGTTCTATCACTCCTATGGAAACATGGGAGGCCCTCACAATCACCGTCTCTTCCAAGCACCCCACGTGTCCAAAATCATTACAGGCTCAAAAGGCAGCTATATCAAGGTGTGAAGAGTTGCTCCATCGTTCAAAGTGCTCTTCTCAACCACGGAATGTCATCCTTCTCATCAATATTTGTACAAAGCTACTTGACAGTCTGGGGTTACAAGACCGAGACCTTCAATCAGACCATCAGCAGGCTGATCATTGATTAGAGGTATGTGTTGTGGCCAGTATTCAGGATGGCGATGATGATGGTCATGTACGGAGGAATTTATGGATGTCGAGGATGAGAAGGTTGGGTCGGTTAATAGCAAAGGGGAGTAAACTGTTAGACGGGGATCAGTGGTCTGCTCAGAGGAGGCTTCTTCAGGATGTTCAACTGAGATTTACAGGCGTTATTTTGGCTGGCAACATTGATTGGAAATATCATAGAATAACATTGCCCATAGATGGTGTTTTGAATCAAGTACACAAGACTTCCTGGGTCTAGATTAAGAGCCTGATATGATAAATATTAGTGATTTATAAAATAAATTTCTTTTAAGTATAAAAGGTAAAAGCAAAAAAAAAAAAAGAAAATAACATTAGACAGGTTAAATCAATTTGTAGTGGTTTTCTGGTATTGGACTATCACGACACTACCACGATGTGGACAGGGATATGACATCTTACAGGGATCGGACACATTAGAACCAAAAATGCGACCGAGGGGAATCGAACCCCTCTCTAACGCTTGGAAGGCGTTAATGCTAACCACTACACCACGGTCGCTGGTGATTTGAGGCGATGCCTCGTGATTTTGTTGGAGGACACAATTGCAGACAGACTTATATACACATCATCTATTTAAAAACAAACTTTGTCACAGCATCGAGCCTGGAGCCTTTCCTCAACTTTTTCTTCGCCAGCACTACCAAGCTACCTACATAACCGCTTGTTGTCGCGATAAATCTTCCTATCTCTTTATTCACATGTCTTGAAGCCATCACAAGGCTCGTGTATTCAGTCTCATTAACAAATATTCTATCGTTCAATGCTATCTATTTCTTATTTCATTCCAGATCATTGACGGGTTTTCTATAATACATGTAAAATTACATCTCAATAGCCAGCTTGCTGCGAGCTCGGAGCTTATATCCGTACTTGAACATGACGAAAGGAATCAAGCTCAGTACAGTACCAAACAAGGCAAGGATGAGGCCGGCATACTGACTTCCGACATTATGGAAGAAAGCATTGGCGAACAAAGGCGTAACAGCGCCAAGAGTGTTTCGCATAAGACCCTGGCCAGCAATGGCGGAAGAAGAGCTCTCGCCATAGCAATCAGCGGTGTAACTGTAGGTACTCTCGAAAACAAAGTAGATACCAAAGGCAATGGGAGCAAGACCAATTGCGGGACCGACCCAAGAGACATGAGAATATTGGGTGAAGCTGTAAATGAAGAGGCCAATGGGGAGGAAGACAGCTCCGTACATGGCGCCGTAGAGACGGGCTTCGGGGGTGACCTTGACGTTGGGGTCGGCGACAAGACGGTCAAACTTGCGCATCTGGAGGTGATGAGCCAACCAGCCGAGAGTAGTACCAATGCAGAGAGAGATGTAGGGAAGACCGCTGACACCCTCACCCCAACCGTGGTGCTCCTGGAAGGTAATGGGGATAACGGAAAGGAAGAGGAAGACAACAGCCCAGCAGAAAGCGATCCAGAGACCAAAGGCGAAGACGACAGGCTCAGTGACCAACATATGAATAGCCTTGACGGAACTAGCCTTAAGCATTGCCTGTAGACTGGGAGTCAGGATATCACCAGCAGAGACATATCGCTCATCACCAGTAGCTTGTCGAAGAGCCTTGGCTCGCTTATGAAGAGCGACACCACCTCGAGTTTCGGGGAAGTAGAAGAAGATAACGAGGAGCAGAGGAACATTAGCAATGCCCTGAATACCCTCAATCCATCGCCATCCAATAGCTTGGTCAATGAAGCCAGCGTAGATGGGAGCAGCAACGGTTCCGAAAATAGCGACCCAACTGAACATGGCCATAGGCCTACTTCGGTGGTGAGGCTCGTACATATCATCAAAGGTACCGCCGACAAGAATAGTGCCGACGCAGCCGAAAAGACCGAGGAGAAGGCGAAGGCCAATGATGGTGTCGATGTCCTTGGCGAGAGCGAGACCGATGAAGAGGAGTGAGAAGCATAGGAATGAACTGGCATAGACGACCTTGCGACCAACCAACTCACAGAAAGGAGCTAGAACCATGGGTGCGACAGCACAGCTGATGTTGAAGGTGAAAAGACCCAATTGACCCTTAATGTTAGGAGCATCGAGGTCCTTGCACATGCCAGCAATACCTGAGCTGTAGGCTGTAGTAGCGAGACCGATGAACAAGGTCATCAAGTTGAGAATAGTTGAGATGGATCGCTTATACCAAGGATTCCAGTTAAAAGGATTCTCTTTATCGCCAGTCGCAAAACCAAGCACGATGTATTCCTTGCCCTTCTCATTAACAAGTTCCATCAGGGTAAGAGGCATATCGATATCAACAGTCTTGATAGCCCCAAACTCCGGGTCGACGGATTCATTGCTTGGGTCGACATATTTACCACCAACGATGCGTCCAGCAAGGGGTTCACCCTTTTCATTCTTTAGAACCTCGAGGTCTGTAGACTCAGGATCCGAAGCACCCTTATCCTCACTATTTCTTCTTGAAGGGGGCGCAGTAGAATTCTTTCTCGAAGGAGCAGCAACAGAGTTCTTTCTCGACGTCGGAGGAACAGCAGAGTTTCGTCTCGTGCCCACGAACGAATTCGCTCTGGAATTGGCGTAGAAGCTCGTAGGTCTTGAAGCAGACGGGGACCCCAGAGGCAGAGGGGACCCGGGCCTCGAGTTGGGCGCAGAGAAAGACGGGATATAATTAGACATGATGGGTTGGTGTGTGATAAGGGGGAGAGCGTGCTGTTAGAGGGGAGGTTGAGTCAGAGGGAGAAGAGAGATAAGAGATATAAAAGAGTTTTGGAGCATCATTTCGTCTGGCCCAGTATGATGACATCGGTCGTCTCGTCTTCCCACTTGTCTTATCATCGCACGTTGTCTGTTTCCGTGCTTGTTTGGTCGTTGCGAGGTGTGGAGTCGTGGTGTTGGTCCACTATACCACCACGAAGCCGCCGAGACTCTGTGGGTTTCCCATCACGACTCATGTTTTTCAGTTATGAACAATAAATGATGTATTTGACTGCACTAGTCCCAGGGGCAAGATACACTAGAACAATTCTTTTCTTCTGGAATTCTACTTAAAGGTTTGTCACTCAGGATTGGCGATGGAAAACTCAGTGGCCATTCTCATATTCTTGATAATCAGGGCGGTGCCTTTTCGGGCTTAAGGTGAGATTCCAATTAAGACGGCGGAGTGTCCGGGAGCGCCGGTCCGCTCGGTGTGGGTCTCGGTCCGAGAACATATGACGTCGAGTAGAGATAACTCGGTGTTAAGGCAGATCCTCTCCTACAACTAACTTATTAAAACACGATCCAGAAATTAAAATTTTCATACCTTGCTAGCCATATTCCCGTGGTGATAGCACACTGGCACAGTGGACCTTTTACAGCTCTGTTGTGTATAAATGATGCCTTGCGTCACATCAATCTGAAGAGTTCTCACTCGGTAGATTACAAGACTCCGAGCCCTGGTCTGACTCGCGAGCCGAGATGTTGTTCCCGTGATGATTAGATCCATCTGTCATGAGGCTCTGGGAGGGACGAGGATCCGAGAGTCCTCCTCTCGCCAAGACTTCCTTTTCATCAGAACATGGACGAGGATCGTGTGTTGAGCTTTCGATCCCTGAGTCTTAGTGAGGCGATTCCAAGTTTCTATCATTCGATGCAAGGTTTGTTTTTTCAGCTCGCGTGTGTCGCTGCAGTGAAATGAGGACCCTTTTCTTTTTCTCCTGATCAACCAACCAACAACTCGGCCGAGTTACATTCTGCACCGTTACCGTTACACGTCACCTCCAAAACTTGGAGAAGAAGACCTGGAGAAGGTCATCCATTCTCTTGGTAAACCTAAAAAGATGTGAAATGTCAGAATTCCAGAAAAGCGTGTCTGGGAAACGGTTGCATCCAGCCACTGTTTGATCCTTATCAAGTTCCGGTGCAGGGCGGAATGATCCCTTGACCCACTGATAGATAAGTGCCGTGAGGCTCCCAGTGGGTCAAGTCATGCACGGTCTCGGTGAGGCGGCACCTGTGGATCCTTGAAAGATCTTCCTTGGCGGGCGAGCATCGGAGGGAGCAGGGATGAGTGTAATGCACGCACTAAGTTAGTGAAAAGGCTTCCATACGGGTTCCAGAGAATCTTTGGGCGCAAATCAGCTGGTGTTTTTCTGCTCTAGGCGAGATGTGATGACGACATTGTTTGGTGATTTGACACTAAGGGGTTGATGAATTTTCAAAACACCAAGGCACTGACTGGTATCCCTCTAGTGTTTAAGATCGAGATATGAAATGCCGGGCATACCACAACACCACTTGTGACTTCTCCGCATGTGAGTTAAACTGAGGATATGCATAAATCTTACAGAAACTCTTAAAAGCTTAGCTGAAAATATTTGATCTTGTTTTGTTCAGGGAAAGATTATGATCGCCTCGGTGGATTGATCAACCACGTAGAAAAAGGAGAGCCCAACAGCTTAGCATATTCCTTAGAAGCCATGAAGTACCTCGGTACCGAGTTCCGTCTCAGGAATTGGTATGTATTCATTTTGGGGAACTTAATATAGAATTTGCAACGGCCTTCAATGTTGTCTTTATTGCTATTCCAATGTCTCAATTCATCCGCTTACCCTAGAACAGACAAGTTGTCAACACCTTGAAGTTACTGGAGAAAGCTACATCGTTGCTGCTTCAAGCCTCAAATACTCTACATACATTGAAGCAATTCATCCATCACAACACTTCTCGGGCGGTAATCACGCATCTCGTTGGCATCAGTCGATCAGTGGGGAGATCACATGATCCCCACTTCCTAACGAAACCATAAAACCAATACTCTCAACAACCCCTCCTCAACACACACTCACGAGCCATATCCCCATACACATCCACATCAAAATCAGCCAAAATGGTCTACACAATCGTTGTCCACCTCTACGCCAAAGACGACGACGAGTCCCTCAAGAAGCTCACCGCCAAGCTCATCGAGGCTAGCCGCGTCTACTCCCAGGACAAGGAGACCCTCTCATGGCACGTCATGCAGTCCACCGCTGACCGACGTGCGTTCACCATTGTTGAGCGCTATGAGCAGGAGAGCGTAAGTAACTTGTCAATTAGACGTGACAATATGTGCTGACTGTGTTGCAGAGCCAGAAGTATCATCTCGAGAACCCTTACTGGAAGACTTTCGACCCTTACGTCATTCCCCTGCTGGAGAAGCCTATGGACTTGAGAAGATTTGAGGAGCTTGATACTAGCAAGGACGTTGAGGTTCCTCAATAAATGGAATTGATTCAATTGAATGCAAATTGAACTGCTAGAACTAAAATTAAAAGTCAGGAGTATAAATACTGTTTCCCGGTGTTATTAGCCGCCTATGACTGAGTCGAGTTGCCAAATATCCAAAATCAAACTCTCATTGCCTTTCAAGTTGCCATAGATATAACATGGACTCAATTGCTCGGCTTGAGCGCAGGGTACTTCGGTAACGGCCACCCAGCCTTCTCCTCACTCGAGAACCTTGAAATAAGATAAGGAATTCTCAGAAGGCATACAAACCAAACGATCCACTGAATAATCGTAACACCCAATTGAGTATCAGGTATGCCCCGCCGAATAAGACCAATCTTGATATTCTGAACCTCGTCAACAAATGGCCGCAGCACTTTGTCGTAGTTCTCGAAAGCCAAGGTCAAGTTCTCGGGGTTCTTCTGAATCTCACCCGCTAACACATAGGCACCGATGAAACCGAGCGTAGTGCCCATGCCGCTGAATGGAGAGGGACAATGAGCAGCGTCGCCTAGGAGGACTACACGGCCTTTATGCCAAGTGTTGGTCTGAACTTGGACAACTTCTTGGGAGTAAAAGTTCTCGGTTGTCTTCATGCCCTCCAGGAATCGTTCTGTTTGCCATCCTGCACCGCGAAACCTCTGTGTCCAGAACTCTTTCTGCTGCTCAACTGAACCCCTATGAACACTGGAGATTTCAGGAGATTCGTCTTTAAGAATGAGGTAGACCTGGGTTTCTGTTGAGTTGTGCGTTCGACGGAATATCATCCGACCTTGTGAAGCTTGATATGTCCTGCGGATATTGCTATCCCCTTCTTCGCGTGGGATGAAATAATAAGCCATGTGAATACCGAGTTTTCGGTAGGGATCCGGAGCATCTGCTGGTGAAATGGCTTTTCGAATTCTGGAGCCCTGACCATCTGCTCCAACAAGTATATCAAAGGTATCCGATGTCCCATCAGAGAAGTGCGCAAGTACGCTCTTCTCATCTTGCTCAAAATCCTCCACAGTTGTGTCAAAGATATACTTGACATGATCCTTCGTTCTATCGTATAAAAGTCTCACAACATCTCCTCTCATGATTTCAAACTCGGAAGTTATGGACTGGGCGCCTTTGCCTGACGTATTGGCGAATACTGTTCCCAAGATCTTTCCATTTGAGTCGACGAAAGCAACGCCTGCTTCGTCAACCAGCTTGGCGCGTATCTCGTCTATAATTCCCATTACCTTGAGAGTCGCAATTCCTTGTTCCCTGAAGTCGATCTGTGCTCCAGTTGCGCGTAGGGCAGGAAAACGCTCGACGATGGTGACATGATGGCCGAGACGGGTGAGCCAGAAGGCCAAGGCTGGTCCGGCACAGCCGCCTCCGCATATCAACACTTTCAATGGCGCCATTGGAGTAGAAGTGAACTTATTATGAGTAAATGCGTAAGTTCTTCTTTCTTGTCGCGCTTTCAGTAAGCGTAGTTTTGCTCTGCTAGGTACGAATTAAAGATAGAGATAACACACGAGATTAATGAAGAACAGTATAATATTTCCTTTCGAGAATGAAGATTTTGTGGCTTTTTATGACCGCCTTTTGGACACGCAGCGAATCCTTCAAAGACTCGTTGTACGCGATACTACGGATATGCGGCATCGCCAAAGCAGCCAATGACATCATAGACAGCAGCACCTGTAGGTCTTGATTCAGCTGAAGTTAGCCCGAGCTTACGGCGCCAAAACTCTGAGACTGAGAAACTTTGCGATAATTGAACGGTGAGTAATTCAGGCAGGTTGAGTCACTTCATATCACGCCACGATTGGTGGTCGCGTACGCAGTTGTATCAGAGGATCCGCGATAGCCATGCCTGGCTTATGCCCGACCGCTCGGCTTTAAGGCAAACTTTATTATCAGATCATGTCTCTATCAGAATGTAAGGGTTGAGAGACGCCAGGAACTGAACTGGAAACCAGGAAGAATATTCAACCCTCAAGCGCGACTATGGGCAACTCTCTCTGACCGATAAATACAGCTTAGTTAGGTATATGCCAAGCACCCATCACTTGCATTTCGGATGTTGCACCCGAAAATCTTCATAAGCAGCGGTAACGGGTGCGGGTATATGCGGGGTTATTCAACCAGCCTCCAACTTTCGCAACAGCCTCTGAACCTTGACAGGACAGATACGCGACCTCCCTAGCCTTTCCTTATCGCTAGATCTATAGATCGCTATGGATACAAAAATCTGGCAACAAGTTGTCGCAGAGAAGCGACGGCAACGCACCCGTGCCATCTCTGCTTTTGTCACCAAGCACCTATCAGACAAAGAGGACCGCCAGGATGCATACAACGCCATTACCCAAGTCGATGATATCACTACTTTGGCCGATAAGATCCGGAGTGGAAAGCTCAGCAGTGAAGACGTAACCCTGGCTTATATCACACGGAAAGTCAATCATTGAACTCCGTGAGAGATATATGCTAACATATCGTGCCACAGAGCCATTGAGGCGCATAAGAAGGTAGAACTATGACAATTTGGCGACCTCTATACATAGCTAACATTACCAACAGACAAACTGGTGAGCCTCACTGTAATCTCTTGCTGCCACAAAAGCCTGATGATTTACTAGCCTGACCGAAATCCTCTTCGATGATGCCCTGGAACAGGCCCAAGAGCTCGATGCATATTATGCCAAAGAGAAGAAAACAAAAGGACCTCTGCATGGCGTTCCAATAAGTCTGAAGGACCAGTTCAATGTCAAATGTTACGACACCACTCTCGGCTACACAAGCAAGGCCTTCAAGCCAGCCAACGATGATGCCGTTCTAGTAAAGATCCTGAAGAAACTAGGCGCCATCATTATTTGCAAGACCAATCTCCCACAGAGCATAATGGTGAGTCTGATAACAATAATAGTTGGAGTTTATACTAATCTTAAGAAGTGGGCTGAAACTGACAATCCTCTTTGGGGGTTGACGGAGAACCCAATCATTCCTGGATATACGCCTGGAGGATCCTCAGGCGGGGAATCGGCGCTGATTTACGCTCATGGAAGTCTCGGAGGTTTCGGATCAGATTTGGGTGGTAGCATCCGCATGCCAGCTTCCATGATGGGTTTATATGGTTTCAAGCCAAGCGTACGTGGACTCACCACCTTCGGAACATCGCTGACGTGACGTAGAGCTCGAGATTACCATATGGAGGAGTGCCTGTCTCAACTGATGGACAAGAGCACGTCCCGTCTTCCATTGGCCCCTTGGCGCGCTCCCTTTCGACCATTTACCATCTCACCAAAGAGATCACGCTTCAGGAACCCTGGAAACAAGACTGTCGTTGCGTTCCCATCCCATGGCGCCAGTCTGAATATGACATGACAGTAAACAGCAAGCTGACGATCGGTGTCTTGTATGACGACGGCGTCGTGAAGCCCCATCCCAGTATCGTAAGGGTTCTCGCACAAGCTGCAGCTGCCCTTGCCGCTGATGGTCACGAGCTTGTAATGTGGAAGCCTGACTTGCACGCTGAGTGCATAGAGGTTATGGATGCCTACTTCACAGTCGATGGAGGAGAAGACATTCGTCGTGATGTCGAGGCAGGAGGCGAACCTTTTATCCTGAGCGTGGAGAGACTTGTGAACAGGGGAAAGCCTATATCAGTGTTTGATTATTGGCAACTCAACAAGCGGAAGCGCGAGCTCCAGCAGGCCTATCTGGAGAAGTGGAACAACACCCACTCTAAGAAGGGAAAGACTGTGGATGCCATTATAATGCCGGCCCTACCACATGCAGCTGTACCTCACAACACTGTCAAGTGGGTGGGATATACTAAGGTTTGGAATATTTTGGATTATACCGCTTTGGTCATTCCTGGAGGAAAGGTTGAAGCTAGGGATCTTGATGCGTTATGGGATCATGAGCCGAGGAACGAGTTAGATGAGTGGAACACCCGCCTTTGGGAGGATAATATGCAAGAGATGGTCAAGCATCATCTCCCTGTGGATATACAGATCGTGGGGCGGGTTCTGGAGGAGGAAAAGGTTCTGGCTGTTGGCAAGGTGCTAGATGATTTGTTGCGTATTCATGTACT
Organism: Fusarium tjaetaba; assembly: GCF_013396195.1. NCBI lineage: Eukaryota > Fungi > Ascomycota > Sordariomycetes > Hypocreales > Nectriaceae > Fusarium > Fusarium tjaetaba. Next base: position 81,728 of record NW_023501217.1, read on the forward strand.
CGAGACATGAACTCTGTAAGATTCTTCAAAATCCAAACTATTCAACTAGAAATAAGAAAAGTGCTAAGTTTGTTCCTGAAGGCTGTCTGGATTTCTTCTCGGATAAACGCTTGTCTTTTGCTCCGTCTCAGCCATCGTGCAGCTCAGTAATCAGTCCAACAAAAACAACCAACACAGCAGCATAAGCCGCTGTAGTCGACATAACATCCATCAGACTCGTAAGATATACCGCCGCCATCAATCCAAACACAGTAACAAACACCGTCGTCGAAACCAAAGCTGTGTAGAGAGTATTATGCAAGACCATCAGCCACATAGGGGCCATGAGAAATATCCCACCTACGGCCGCCACGGCAAGTCTTTGGTGGAGACCTACAGTCCAGTTCCGTTTGTAGTTGTCCTGTCTTGTATCTCGAACAGATCTCGATTCCTCAGGCCCCTTTTGCCAATGTCCGATAGCAGGAAATACCGGTTGTCCCTTGAAGCTGTTCACTTTCTCCCCGAGAATGGCTTCAATGAGTTTGCGATCTTGATACTTCTCGCCACTCATGTAGAACGGATCTTCAGGTTGTAGACTTCGTTTTTCCATGTATTCATAGTTTTGGAGTGCTTGTACTATAAAATTCAACATCAGCTTTCGGTCAGCTCCTAACCAAAACAGCAGCCATCTTACTATATTCTTTAAGAGTGTCCTGCCATCCTTGAGGATCACCCGCTTGAAATCTTAGAGACACTGCATGCTTGGCGAGTTTGGTCCGGAGCTGCTTCAATTGTATCCGCTGAAGGACAGCAAAGTTGATCCGAAAACTCTGGCACGTTCAGTCAACGTTGCTCTCTTGCTTTGCAGGAAGTAACTTTCATACTTTACCTAGCTCGTTTGGGGGTTCTACATTGCCATCGGCGCCCTGAAACACCTTGCGGAATGAGGTAGTCCAGCCCTCAGTCTCCGATATGTTGCTGATAATATTATCGATATCAAGGTCTATGATCCAACGATCATCTCTGAAATCAACCTGCACGACTGGAACTGCAGTCTCCTCATCTACCCGATTTAGGTCGTTGTCAGCGCCGAAGCAGCCCATGTTGGCGATTCGTACCACCTGGTGCAGACTTCAAGGAGTTTGCAAAATGCAGTAGTTGAGGATTCAGGTGCTGAATCTAGTGTAGAAATACCAAGTCACAAGATCCAGGCTTGCAACTGGCTAGACTACCGATATCAACATAGCCTGCTTTTGCTTTTTCGCTAGTTTCAGCCGCAGGTGTGTTACAGCGCATTCACGTTATGTGCATTTGAGCATTGTGGCTGAAAGCTGAACTTCACCTGGCCACGAAGTTACGCAGGACAGAACTGAAGAGATTGGGAGCCTCGGGTGAGTAGAAGAAATGGGTTGAAAAGAAAATAGGGAGAAATATCCAGTCTAGAATTCCTATGATCAAATAAGCAGACCTACCTAAATATTCAGGTCTATACTCATCTCTTGCCTCTATCTCGAATTCTTTTGCACGTTGGAGATCTTAGAGGGGCTGTCCTTAGTCTGGTTATTATCGGACGCCACAGGATGTCACCGCGGAGCGCTATTGAGGCTAGAACACAATGAAATCACCACCTTTGGCTTATTAGGGGGAATGCTAGCCCACGGCGCCGGCGACTAGAGAGGCCGCAGACAGCTGAACGGCAAGTATATACTTGATAAGAGGCGCAGCATTATTATTGTGGTCTTCTTATCTGTTCCCTCTTGTCTACTTGCATGCTCATTCATATATATGCACCTCAGTGGCCTCACCTTACCAACAAACAGCCAAATTCCAGGACGAACAAGCTCAAAATCGTCACATCAAAGTTCAAGCCATGAAGTACGCCAAGTGGGCATACGCCAGGTGTATTGTGAGCCATGAGACGACCTTACCATCAACACTAGCTCTACAATTCTCACATACTAATTACGCCCAACTATACTCCATGTCTTTGCGCAAGAATGTTCACGACACAGATAGTTGCACCTTCATCTACGACCAAAAGAAGGCTATCAAGCTGATCTTTACCATCTCGTGGACCAACGAAGACGACGATTTCATCTTTCAAAATGAGGAGGACGCCAAATTTTGGGAGCGAGTGGTTCGCCTCTGCAGCACGGTATCGCCTCTACAGAAGCGCATCAAAACAGAGTTAGAGGGGAAAGCGTTTAAAGAGATGCTTGAAATTTCTGACAAAGAGTGGTCGGAAACCTGGTGTAATGCTGTTGCTGCGCCCATTCCTCAGAATACTCCTCAGAATGTGCCTCCTGTTAGTGGTAATCAAGCTCCTATTAGTACCACTACCGTTCCAGAAGAAGGAGCTAGGACAAGGAGGAGTGTTGCTCGATTTGGCTCTCGGTTTAGTATAAGAGTTCGATTTCCGAAGTTTTTAAAGAAGAAAAAGAACAAGGGACAGAATGAAGGGGTGGCGAAGGAAGATACCCCTGCTGCTTGAGTCAATGTATTGAATTTCAATATTTCTTATATAATTAATGAACCATACAAAATATATATGTAACCTTTCTACCTATGATTTAGCCTTGAGCACAAGGCCGGTCTTGGCGATTCGACAAGCCACTGCCATAAGAGCACCCAGAAATATTGAAGAGCCAGCAAACATCTGAGGACCAAGGTAACTACCGTTCCCAGCTTTGATAAGTTCACCGCAGATAAAAGGGCCAGTCAGATTTGCGATACTCACAATACCCAGTATCATACCAACTCTTGTCCCTGTCTTTCTTGGATCAGGTGCCATTTGTGTTGCAACAGCTGGGAACAGAGCTTGCAATGCTGCAGCAATGAAGCCATAGATCACAGCGAAGACGTAAAGACCGGCAGCTGTTTCTATAGCCGCCCAACAGTAGACCAACAAACTTGAAGCGATACTCAGAGGAATGAGTATGTTGAGGGGTCCTGTCCACTTATCGGCAATGATGTTGGGCATGATACGGCCAAATATCCCAACGCCGTTTAGAATCATGAGTAGGTAGATAGGTTCAGAAATGCCCGCTTGATCGCGAGCAAAGGTTCCGAGATAGAAGAAGGCAAAGTAGAGACCCCAAAAGTTGAGAAACATGCTCATGGTAAAGAAGATGAAGGGCAGTTCCTTGAAAGCTGTTGTATCGATCCATGGACCACTGGGATGAGGCGGTAGTCGAGGCTTGAGCCATATAAGGCAAGGGATATATGTAGCAAGCATAATGAAGCCCATACTTCTGAGAGTCCAGGGGAAGCCGACATTATCGTGGAATATGAGCCAGTTGATCAAGACTGGATAAACTAAACCACCAACAGCCGCACCAGCGGCCGCCAGTCCAACAGCAAAAGCCCTATACTTCTTGAAGTACTGCGACAAAACAGCTAGAGCCGGACAGAACGTAAATCCATTGCCTATTCCGAGACAAACAGCTTGAGCGAGGAATATCTGCCAGAACTTCGTGCATAACGAAGTCATGAAGAGTCCAAGGACCTGCAGGAAGACACCAATCGGGAAGACTATTCGAAAGTGGCCGGCATCCGTCAGCCTGCCGGCTATTACTCCGACTGAAAATAGGAAAAATACTTGGACGCTTCCTATCCAGGATATCGTAGATTGACTTTCTCCAAGGGTTTGGGTGTAGTATTGTTGGAAGATTCCAAAGCCATTCGCCACGCCCCAGGTGTTGAAGAACACGATGTGAGCTAGAAGGGCTTGCAGCCAAGCATTGAAGCCTCCGTCTGGTGGTTCATCATGTGCCAGTATTTTTTCAGGTGAAGTTTGCTGGGTTTGGTTCTCGATATCAGCCAGTGTCTCGGCTGCAGACACCGAGTCTCTGTCTTGGTTGAGTAACATGAGGAGAAGATGCAATACTGGCAAGTCGAGGCTGACAGCTCAACTGTGACTCTGACTCGAATTCCAAGGGTAAGAATACAGTGATAAGTTTATCACGGTTAAGATAAGTTTAGTTAGCATTCCCAAACTATCTACGTCAAGCTTCAACCACTTACACCGTTATTGCCGAGGTTTCCGCGATAGCCGACATACCCGCTCGGCCCGTAAGAACCGACCCTCGCAACTTCACTTCACATGCGTTCATCCCCTTACACATCACAATCCTTTCATTCCTATTCCAATATCAAACATGTCCACTTCTCAGGGCCGTAAGCGCTCAAGACTCGCCTGTGAAACATGTCGGGATTTAAAGCGGAAATGCGACGGCGCCCAGCCCTGCGGAGCCTGTGTCCGTTTTGAGTACGAGTGCACCTACAAGACATCTTCCAACAAGAAGAGGAAGACTCACGAGGCTTCCCTTCTTCCTTCACCTCCTGTTCACATTGAGAGAGATTCTAGACCTTCGAGGAGTGATCATGTTACCTCGCCAAGGCATTTGCAATCGCTGGAGGCGAATTCTGGGGCTGCATTTCTCAGAAGGCTGGCGTTGAGGTTGGATCCTAAGAATGCGCCCAGGATGCACACTTTTTCTTGGAATGCCTTTCTTGGAGCGCGGAAGTCTTCCCATGTTCCTGTCTCAAGGCCTATTACAGATCTGCTATCCAAGGAAGATATGGAGAGCCTGAGTGCTGTCTACTTTCAAAAGATGGACCCGATTTATGGGTTCGTTGATAGGAACGATATCTCACAGACTATTCAAGGCAGATGGTCTGGATATTTATACGATCAGTCTCAAGATTCTATCCTCTGCGGCATAGCGGCTATCGGGTGCTTATTCTCACAAGTCGAACCGCCACCAGTGGAGCTTGACTTGATAGAAACAGCACGATTCATCCTTGAGCAGAAGATGTCTGATGACCCATCGGCTGCTAGTGTCACCGGCTGGCTTCTTCGGGTGGTCTACCTGAGAATAGCCGGGACACCTCACACAGCATGGATGGCGAGTTCAATTCTTATGCACATGCTTGAAGCAGCGGGCCTGCACTGTGAACCGTCTCAAGAGTCAGTCCTTCCAGTGACAGAAGAAAAGGTTGATGCCGAGCTTCGGAGACGACTTTTTGCTGTCGCTGAGCACCTCAACATTTGGATTTCGTTCGACATGGGCCGGTCTAGAACCATCCTATGCAATTCAACACTAGAGATGCCTTGTTCAAGGGAAGGAGACTATACCCATGAGCTTATGGAATTGCTCCCATACTCAACAGAGCTTGATCCAAATAAGACGCAAGACGTTTCCGAACTTGAGGCCTCGCTGTCGACTGTCTTGAGCCGAACTCACTCTGTTCCGCCATCGATTATGGCGCAGACAAACCTCGCTTTATGTCTCTGCCGTCGACTCCAGTCGATGAACACGACGTTCTCAGGAAAGGTCCTCGACCAAATCCTTTCTATCACCAAAACAGGCATCGAAGCAGCTCAAGCTATTCTAGATGCACGCTCGCCGTGGCATCACATGGCGAACGTGCCGTTTCAAATAATCTGTGTTCTACTAGCCATTGACACGGGCGAATCAATAGCTCAGCTAAAGGATGCCATGCAATGTCTTAGTGACGTTGCTACTGTTTACAATACCAATGCTACGAAAGAGGCCCTCAACACTGCTTCATTGCTTATACTAATGCAGCAGCGACGCAAGGAGAAGTGCGCATCGACCTTGAGTGATGTGCTGAAAACTTTTCCTATAGTTCCCCTCCCAGAGACGCGAGATGAGACTCCCGTTGCAGAGATGGATGATATGAGATGGCTGAATAATTTGGTTGGTGATCTTTCCAGTTTCGACTATACTGATTTGGATCGATTTCTCTTTCCGAACATGTTTTAATCAAGGCAGACATTATGTCATTATTCTGTGTAACATTATGATATCCATGTATTCCATAGTCTTACAAACCCCCCAAAGCATAATCTACTTCTTTCGATACCACATCCTCGACGGTCTTTGACTCTTGATCTTCCTCTTCAGCTGTAAGATGCCATACAGCAGAGCCTCAGCAGTAGGCGGACATCCGGGAACGTAGATATCCACCGGAACGATACGATCAACTCCCCTAACAACGCTATAGCTGTAGTAATAGTATCCTCCTCCATTGGCACAAGACCCCATGCTGATGACCCAACGCGGTTCAGGCATTTGATCGTAGAGTTGTCGCAATGCAGGACCCATTTTATTTACGACAGTCCCTGCGACGATCATCACATCTGCCTGTCTAGGGGACGCGCGGAAGAAGGTGCCGAGACGGTCTTGATCGTAGCGTGGCATCGAAACGTGCATCATTTCGACGCCGCAGCAAGCGAGAGCGAAGCTTAACGGCCAGAGGGAGCCAGTGCGGCCCCAATTGGCTAGCTTATCCAGAGTCGTGCTTTATTACACTTCTTGTTAGCTTCTTGTCTTGTCGTGGCATGGGGTTGAGTACAAGGCATATTCAACTAAGTTGTTTGGCTTAACATGGGTGAGCGAAGCTGGGTGCGCATCAGGTGCCACAACATTAGTGGCCTTGGAGGAACCTTTTCGTATCTGATGCTCGATTCGGTTTTCAGTTATTCTATGAGCTTGTAGTGGGATCGTTGGAGTCGCTGTGATGGAGAGAGGTCGAGCTATAACTGAGTGATGGTGTAAGTCACGGTGCATAAGTTCTTTGGACTTGTTACTCACATCTTGCTAATTGTAATCGCGCCATAATGAAGTATCTCGTACAAATAAATAAATCCAATTTTATAGGGATGAGAAAGACGAAATCAGTCGTGGTGCTGGCTATATATGACCTTTCCTCGGGGTCCAGGTCGGGACGGGAATTAACCACATAGATCCACTTATTCCTTCTCACCCTCGGAAAACTCCCACATGCATGACCTGACATCAACCTCTTTCATCAATGTACCTCTAAAATGGCGACTCCAAATCAGGCCCCGACATGTCCCGTCTGTAGCAAACCTCTTTCTACTCGCCAAAACGAATGCCCATTCTGTCAAAAGTCCTTCCGCAGAGCTGATGTCACTCGTCGGCATGCACGCTCTTGCAACGCCCGACAGGGCCGACCTCTTCCACCACAAGCCAAACCAGGCAGAAAGCTTCGAGCTTGCGATAACTGCTCACGAGTGAAGACGTCTTGTAACTCGGAATTTCCTTGTCAGCGGTGTTCGGCTCGTGGCATTGATTGCGTATACAGCTCACTATGTCATGATCTTACACATCGAGAGACCTCCAAACCGGGGGAAGTCTCCTATAACGACGGTCCTAGCTTCTCTTTCCTCTTACAGACCAGCAATCCGACCCAGATTTCTATGGATGCTATAGTCGCTCAAGAACCTGAAAGAACATCAGAGATGCCTGCTTGGAAGCATCGCCAGACTGTTGGTTGGAGCTCAGGGACGGTCGATCCGAGTTTTCTTCTCTTTGATCTACCGAACATGCTTCTAGATGAGCCTCAGGACTATGGAGATACCGAAAACGATCTGCTGCAATTCTCCGGCATATTTGGTCCTTCTACCGAGCCGGCCGATGCTCTCTCGATGCAGATAGTTGCTCTTTCAAACATCCTTCATGAATTAACTACCAACAAGCCTCATCTCAAGGATGGACTTGACCAAAGTTGCCAAGAAGGGTTCTTTACGACGTCCCATTTTCAGCATGCTCTGGTCTTCGTCTTCCGTCGCAGACACTACCTCCAAGACACAATACACTGGCCAACATTTGATCCTGAAAAGGTTTCACTCCACCTGCTACTAGCTGTGGTGTTGACCGGAACTGTTTATCTGCAATGCTTTAATCAATCTTCTCCCTCATTCATCAATACGTCACTGCTAGAATTGGCAGAAAAGTATATATACAAGGAGCTTAAAGAATTGTCACGTCAAGGTGTCAGCCCAGTTACTTCGCAGCATATGCTTGAAATATCCCAAGCTGCAGTTCTGATGAACACTCTCGAAGGCGGCGCAAACCCCATCGAACCTCGCCGAAGATTAGCGAGCAAAAGGATTCCAACACTAGTCGCAACGTTCAGAAAAGCAAACATGATGAGTCTCAAACACGAGCCTGGTCAATGCTGGGAAGATTTTGTTCATCGAGAAACGTGTATAAGGGTCAATGCATGGACTTTTTTGAATGACTCACTAATGGGGCTCTTCTGCAACCACCCGCCCATCATCACATCAAAGGAGATGACTGGGTATCTGCCATGTCCGGCTGATATATGGGAGGCAGATTCAAGCATGGCTTTCCAGGAAAGGTCACAGGGTAGATTAATAAGATCTTACCCTTCAAGCTGCAGCGAAGCAATAGCAGGATTGCTTGCTGAAGACTGGACGCCTGCTATCAGAGGCTCTTTCGGCAGATTAGACCATTCCGATCTCTTTTATCTCTCTTCAGGTACGTCACGCCCCAGGACAGTCAATAAATGACGAGTGCTGATGTTTGCCAGGCATTGGGCGCCACGTATTTCATTATCGTATGTCAGCAGTATCACACGATCACTCCAAGGTGTTGCTACGTGCATTGGATAGATGGGACTCTCTTTGGACGGATGCTTACGAACGTATTCCAAAAGATGAGAGGAAATGGCTTGGGATAAGGAAACACACTGCCGAAGTCATGGCTTTGTCCAGGCGGACCATCGAGATCATTCAATCTGGTGAAGCAAAGGATTCCGCGTATCTTCAGGACATTGCATTTTATGACACGGCTGTCTTTCACGAATTCGTTCAGAAGTATGGACAGACAAGCCTTGATAGAGGAAAGAATTGAAAGGCTGACTTGACGGCTGCCTCCCAAATACTTACACTTACATCAATTCTTCTCGGTAACGCCGAGAGATCATCAATTTGTTCCCCCAGAAACCAGGCGATGATCCAACCATTCATCGCCACAGAGCGACAACTCGTGATGTTTATATCCGCCCAGTCCCCGCTATCGGAGATGCACTGAAAACTCTAGTGCGCCAAGTCCTGGGCACAAGCACGAATGCCTGATATTGGCTGAACGCTAGAATTCAGGCCGCCATTTTTTTTTTCATGCTTCTAGAATGCTGCAAGCAATAACAATTGCACGCTGCACAGCCTCATGTGACAGACTGTCACTCTAGCATCATGCGGGGGCGCGGTGGCTATGGCGGAGATCCAATGCATCAGATAACGCACTAGAGAGGAAGGTCTCGTTGGAAATATGGAACGTTTGTCAAGGCAGCCAAGATTGTAAGTTCAAGGCATACAGATCGGGGACTTCCAAATCGTGCAAGACCACGTGGTGATCAATACGCATCGACGCATCTGAAGTTTATTCTCTTGCGGGATTCCGTCTCCGTGTCCGTCAATTGTCCAGCCTCTATACGACTAAATCAGACCTAGATGAATTCACGGCTCAGCTTCAGCCACATCCCTAATAAAAGATCTATTCAGGAATGAAAACGTCTTCTAAGCTTTTATTTAAACGAAAGCTTTGACAGTCACAAGCGGACTTTTGGCGTATTGGGTTGTCGTAGCGAGATGTCTTGTTCGGATGGCTCAAGTAAATCTGCCTCAGTGACAGCCTTGATCCACACTAAACAAGGATGCACACCAATTAGAAATGCAATTGCCTGCATGTTGCGGCGCTGCAAGCTTAACCCCGACAAGCTTATACGCCCATGTCAACTCCAGGGTCCTTTATGTCACAGACCCACGATCATCGGCTCAATCATCCTTGAAACAGTGGTCAATTGGCAGTGACATTACCACTGAAACCCAACAAATTATTGACCAGCATCAACATTAGAGAGATTTGCTGTTCGCTAAATGAAAGCTTGTGTTTGTATTAAGGCTGAGCCAAGGCATTTAGACCTACATTCCATTTCTTTGTCTGTTGATGCGCGCCTCTGTAATGCAGCAAACCACCACAAACACGCTCCCAAAGTAATTACACCACTGTGAATGGTTCCTCTAGCTAAGCCACTTTGGTAGGGCTGCTTTTTGTCTCCGCCAAAAACAACAAAAGTCAAAGCACTTTTTTGGCAGGAGCTAACTCAATCTGTTTTCAGAGATTGGCTTCTTTTCAGCTCGTCGGAGCTAAGACTACGCCAAAGACCAGTGCTCTTTCCGCTCCCTACAGTGAATCACCACCTCCTTGTGGAGTAGAATAAAGAACACAACTCTTCCTGCATTGGCAATTTCCTTCTTCTCAATCAATCAAGTCAGTCATCACCTCGAAGGAGCTGCCTGCCAAACCCGGTCGCTCAGTGCAGTGACCTCATCCACAGGCCAGCCAAGACCGCTTGCTCTTGCTGTTTAGCGGTCGATCGTCACCCCCAATCCTTCTGGAAAGAGCGACATCATCATTTCTGTTTACCTCATCATAGAAGGTCAACCCCCGTGATCTTCTCTCGTTGTTGCCTCCGTCACAGCCTTCGAACCCAGAAGAGAAAGCACGCCTTGTGGATCCTTGCAATTACCCCCGTCATCAATTCAGTCTTACCTACCCTTCCTGAATTCGGATTTCGGGTATTAAACCTTGGACTGCCCACTTCAGACTCTTCCATCAACTTACATCCCCCAAACACAAACTCACGACTTTCTTGGTTTTCATCGTCAGTTTGACATCTTCTATTCCGATATCATTTGGTCTTTCACTTAAATCTGGTTTCCACTCCACAATCCGCACTTCTTTGTTTCACCTCGCCTACACCTACCTGCATTCTATCGTCATACCAAGACAACTTGGCCCACAATGAGACCAGACTTCGCAGTCGTGCTATTCACACTCCTCACGTCGACGATCGCGTCGGTCACCCATGCACCCCGCCGCATAGAACGCAACGACATAGAGGGCCCCGAGTCCGGGAAAGCCCCCTGTTATGGACGAGGCTGTCGTTATCCGCAAGGCCGTTCTGGGCAAGGCTGTTCTGGGCAAGGCTGTTCTGGGCACGAGCTTTACAAGCGCCGTGGCGGTGGTGGTGGTGGAGGCCGTGGAGGTTCCAGCGGCGGAGGTTCAAGAGGATCATCTGGTGGGAGTTCCCGTGGAAGCAGTGGAAGCGGCAGCAGTCGCGGAAGCAGCAGTAGCGGTAGTGGTTCAAGAGGCTCATCATCTCGTCCAGGTTCTTCATCAGGCAGCGGTGGCTCCCGTAGCTCCGCCGGCGGCGGCTCTCGTGGCGTCGGTCCGCAGCCAAGCTTCGCAGGCGGTCGATATTACCCCGGTGGTTCTTCGAAACCTTATAAGTCTGGCGTCTCAAGTCCCGGAAGAATTGCACCCTTCGCTCTAGGCGGTGCAGCTCTGGCATTCTGGCCTGGCGTTTGGCTCTACGGTGCATACATGTATCCTTACTCGCACCCCTACCACTACCATAACGAAACCAGCGACGAGGATGAGGAACGCGACGTCCTCTGTGGATGCTCGCGATACGAGTATTGTGCGTGCGACGACAACAACAGCACCCAATACTTCGACGAACTCATCGGAAACGGAAGCTACGACGCACTTAACAAGTCCATCGTCAATGTTGCAGAGGTCAACGGCACAATGACAATCCTCATCAACGGAACTCTGCCCAACGACACAGCTCTCCCTGACGAGGATGCATCAGAGAATGGAGCATTGTCAAGACGGCAAGATTTACCAACAATCCACCATTTTGAGGATATCGGCAAGGGTTTCATGGGGCTGGTCATCGCGGCAATAGTCATGAATGCCATCTAGTGGTTGCTCATCATAGTCGCGATTATTGGCGGATTGATATATCATTGCACGGGTCACAGAAACCGCGCAAACCGCGCAAACCGCGCCAATCGGGCTGCGCAAGTCTAATGAGTTTATGGATTCAACGGTGTTATTGATGGCGTATACCCAACTGGGAGGATTCCTCTGTGCTGTTAGAGAGTGGCACTATTGACTTCAAAATCCTTTGTTTTTATTATTGTTATTGAACCATTCAGTATTCGTCATGCATTACACGACGAACGGAACTTGGTAGAAATACACTGTATCATTTTCTCAACACTAGTCCCATCAATGGCGTACCATTCATGACTACATCAACAGGCCTCAGTGTGACGTTCACAGCATTGATAGAGGAAAACAATCAAGACAGACTCCATCTCCTCACATCATCACGCGCAAGCTTACATCACTGTCCAACTCAATTGCTCTCGATACATCTATGGTGCCACGATTTACAGACCGGTGTTTCCAAAACTGGTCGTCGTCGAGATAAACGATTGGGGGCCAAAAATATTATGCTTATGTTGTGTAGGATTTGTTCCATGCAATGCCGCCCTGTCATGATACTCCCTAATCAGGAATCCGCCGAGATTTTGCGTCATTTGGGATTATCCATCGAATCATGTTGCAACTTCTGGTATTATAGAGGGTTGATCTTAGTGATGATTGTGTATTATGGAGGGTAGATTTCGCTATGAAAGCATGTTTTCGTATGGGCGCTGTGTATGACCGAATTGGGGTGTGTTTTTGGGGATCTTTTGAAGCAAGCGAAATGAGGATTGTAATTTGGAAATTACAATGACAGCTCATGGCGCTTATATGCAGGTTGCGTGAGCTCATATGTGCTTGACCGGATTGAAGGGAGGTGTTGAGATGGTGAGCGCAGTTGCAGGTTGCTCAATCACAGCACCTTGACCAGATTTCTTATTCCTGCTTTGCTACCTAAAACGCCTTAACATTAGTACAGCTGGTATCATGAGAGATGCGACAGATGATTCTCTCCAATATCGATGGAGTGTCTACGTCCTTCATTGCCCGCCGATGAAGTCTTATGCCAATCGCCATACTCTGGAACGCTGTTCATCGTGCTGAACAGCAGGTCTTTAGACTATTTATATCTTACACGCTTAAAAAAAGCCAAAATCGTTCTTGCTCCTTAAGTTCCCCTTCACTGCCCATGATGTCGGCAATGGATGTGTCACGTCAGAATCGTCGAGTGTCAAAGTGGTGTTTCGGCTACCCGGAACTTCAAAGGTGGAACAATGGCGGGTTTCAATTACGATGTACGGATAGAGAATTGACATGTGTCATGTAAGGTAGTGGCCTTCTATATACCCTCTTTCTGTGGACGCAGAGTATCTTCAACACGCAGCTTACCATCATTATGGCCAGTTGTGACTAAGTCAGTGAGTTTGTACAGATGTTCCCTGATAGAGCGAAGACGGCAAGCAAACTCGAAGATTACAACCTATGTGTTGATTGCCATCTAAAAAATGGTCTAAAGCAACGCCTGTGTCTTGATACCAAGCGGTGCTTATAATCACTACCGCCTCTCTCAACTGCCCCTTCGTCCGTGATGTACCGACGGGACAGTCGACTTCTACTCAGACTGTCAATAATTCTCTTGTAGAGCCGCAAGTCAAATGTTCTTGGGGATGTCGATGAGCATACTTCAGTGCCGTGAGGAACAGATCTCGAGTTCATTCACGGCAGCCCAAGGCGAGTCGCCCTAGCCACGCAGAGTTGAAGAAGATATTAAGCCCACCGTATACTGACATTCCTATACACTGCCTTGATGTTCCCTCATTCCACCCCCGATTCCTCCGTCCTTTAAAGCAGAGGAGGCAGGCGATAGATGGTCTGTTGATGCCTGCATGGCCTTGAGCTTATTGACGAACTTTACTCCATTCTTTACCCGGGGCTGGGATACCTAACACTTTTATGTCTTATCATTAATCTCTTTGGCGAGTAAGCTGGAGGCATTGAACCATAATTTTATGCTTCGTCTCTCGATAAGTTGAGCTTATGGCTATGACCCTCCTGGCATTGAGCATACTCGCAAGCTAGCTGTACTCTGAACCGACTCTTTATCTAAGTACCGTAATACCGCATGTACCTCACAACTAGATGATTGCATAGAAGTTAATTTCCTGGCTCCGCAAATGCAAGTCCCTGGTCTAAGATACCAATCATGATGTAGTGATTCACCTCCAATCCCGGCCCCAATCGTTCTATAAATTCGTGAGTTTGCTTCCACGTAACTTTATTCTTTCAACATGCCACATCAACTTTAATTAAAAGCAGTCACTGGTACATATATTTAAGATATTGCATTTGATCTTATTAGAGCTATCTTGTGCTCTTTGGAGACTCGCTTTGTAAGTCCAATGCTAATTCACCAGAATAATCCTGACAAAGTCTCCAGGTTTCAGCTTCACCTTGTACTCAGCAACTCAAGAGCCACTTATAAAGTTATTTCATAGCTGTGTCCTCCCCTGCTGTAAGGCTTTAGTGCAACATTAGAACATCAAGGTGAGTTTCTATTGACATTCACACGTTAATTGTTCCTTGTCGCGACAATGGTGTTGAAGTGGGGACCTGCACGCCACTCTACGCCGCCCCACCTCGAAATCCAAGCACTGGCCTTTCAGCATCCTCCATCCTATCTCGACGTTGATTGGCTGACTCCGCGCTCAATCTCAGGCTCCCGGGCATCTTTCATGGAGAACGCAACCGTGAACAACTCAGCTCAACCCAAACACGAATTCCCTCCCTTTTATCTTCACCCGACAGCCACGACTAGCCGAGAGACGGCCGATCACCAGCGACGCGATAAAATTATGATATAAGAATAACGACACTTCCGCGGCCTCTTAGTGATCTGATTTCACGATTGCGACACCGCGATCATGGCTGAGGAGAACGATTTCTCGTCCTTTGACGAGAACGCCTGGAAGGCCCAGGACGCCGCCGACGATCGAGAAATCGCGAAGCTACTGGGAGATTCGCAAAACAACGGAGGTGGCATCATTCTCGACAATGCCGAATTCGATCAGTCTGGCAAGGCGGACGATGCAGAGGATTACGAAGATATTAGTGATGATGATTTACCAGACGAGGAGGAGCCCAGCGCTGGCGTTTCTATGGAGATGCCTGGCCTCACGGACGATGGCGGAACCAGTCATGATCCCGACGACCTCTTCGGAGAGGGATCTTCCCCAGATCCAATTCTAGGTCCATCTTCCCCAGCACCTCAGATTCGCGATGCCGATACCACCGACGACACCCAACCTCTCGATGCGAGTCTAAGCTTCCCCGGCATCAACTTCGACCCCGAACCACATCTCGATAATCAGGATCATGATATTCCCGCACCCGCTGAGACCGTCGAGGACCTCTTAAAAGCTACATGGCCTGCTTTCAAGAAGGGGCACATCTTGACATGGAGCGAACTCCTGCCAGCGAAGAAGGCGACTTGGAAGGAGAAGAAACCCGTCAAAAAGCCCAAGCAGCTCGTCACCAGCAAACTTACACTCGAACTCGCTCCCGATCAAGAGAAGCTGTTCCGTATCCCAGGCACTGCAACCATCACCCGCAAACCTAGGCAGGGCGAGGAGAGAGGTTTGGTGTACTGTGGCATGGACCAGGAAGATCAAGCCGAAGATAATGTCCAGTTTGACCTCGATCAAGAATCCGATTCCGAAACGGTTGCTGGCTTCACCCTACGTGATATTGAGCTTGCCTGCGAAGACTGGGGTGCCAGCATTGAGGCTATCGAAGCTGATTTCAAGGCCCGACAAGCCGCCGAGCAGCAAGAACAGCAAGCACGGAAGCGCGTATTTGAAGAGCAGGATGATGAATGGGATGCTGAATTCTTGATGGACCTTGGCGACGAAGGTCCACCACGCCCGAAGAAACGCAAGACAGTCAAACTTGGTCTACCAGAAATTCCCCGCTATGCTGCCCCCTCCTTCGACAACTTCGAAGACGCCACACGCAGAGGTGCCAAGAGGGTGCAACTGGATATGAGCGATCCTTACCTCCTTATCGAAACTCAAGAAACCCAACGAAATGCAAAGCGGCCCCGCACAGACAACAAGCTAAAGCGCATGGCGAACGGCAACCTCGGCCGCGATGTCTCCAATCGTTTCAACATCTCGAACGACGAGGCATACGAGGCTTTGAAGGAAAACCACCAAAGCAAGGTCCGCGCTACACTCGGCAACATTTCTGTCGAGCACAGTATGCCCGCTATCAAGCTCTCATGGCCGTACTACAAGGTTAAGCTCGGTGGTACGACAGATGAGTATCATCGCCCTCGTTTCAGGTACAAGAAGTTTGCTGGTCATATCATCAAGTTTGACAAGCCTGCACACCAGAAGCGAAAGCAGATGAAGGGCAAAGCGCACGAAGTCTTCCTCAAGTCCAAGGATTTGAGTATTAACGACAACTCAACGGCTGTTCTCTACGAATACTGTGAACAACGTCCACGAGTGCTCAGCAGCTTCGGTATGGGCAACCGCTTGATTAACTACTATCGCCGGAAAGACACAAACGAAGATGAGCAACTCCCGAAACAAGAACTTGGAGAGTACCGCATGCTTCTTCCTGAAGATCGATCCCCCTTCTCTCTTTTCGGCACTGTTGACCCTGGTGAGACTGTGCCAACATTGCACAACGAAATGTACCGAGCTCCAGTCTTCAAGCATAACCCAAGAGGTAGTGACTTCTTGGTTGTGCGCAGCACTACTGGCGAACATGGTTCAAGGTGGTATCTGCACAAGATCGATCATCTTTATGTCGTCGGTCAGCAATTCCCTTCGGTCGAGGTTCCAGGACCACATAGTCGCAAGGTCACGAACGCCTCGAAGAACAGGATGAAGATGCTCGCATTTCGCATGATAAGACATAGCGATACCGACAACTGTCAACTGTCCGACATCACCAAGCATATTGCCGACTCAACTGATACTCAAAATCGCCAAAAACTCAAAGAATTTCTGCAGTACGACAGGGAGAGCGGCGAGAAGGGCATGTGGCGACTGAAACCTGGCGAAATACTGCCTGATGAGAGCACGATCCGATCCATGATCAAGCCGGAAGAGGTTTGTCTACTTGATGCTATGCAACTTGGTATCAAGGAGCTTGAGGACGCCGGATACGACCCTCGAAATGCTTCCCTTGAGGAAGATGTTCAGAACAACGATGCAGATGGGGACGACGACGAGGCTGAGGATGAAGGCAGCAAGATCACCAAGGGCGCCAAAAAGCAGCAAGAGAAGCAAGAAGAAACTCTCGCGGACAAGATGGCCCCATGGAAGACAACCAAGGCCTTCATCGATGCATGTGCCCAAAAGGCCATGCTTCAACTTCATGGTGAAGGAGACCCAACAGGCCATGGTCTTGGCTTCTCCTTCATTCGAACCTCCATGAAGGGCGGATATATCGAGGCAGTTCAGGGACCGCTTGCTACATCTGCAGATGCTATGGAGCGTGAAAAGCGAGCTAATGGTGGCCACGCCTATAATGTCAAAAAGCAGCAAGCAATGTACGAGGAAGGTATTCGAGAAATTTGGGAGAAGCAAAAGTCTACACTCTCAGATGGTCAAGAGCATGACGACAAAGATGTTGCAGTAACAGAAGATGAAGATGACAGATTCAACGTTCAGTCAGCAATGACTCCAGCCCAGTTCGACGACGGTACCAGCCAAATTAGTGGTTTGACTTCGGCAAGTCGACAGCAACGACGCGCTATTCGCATAACCCGAGAGATCCGAATGCCCGATGGCAGCATGCAAGACCGAGTCGAAGTCGTTCACGATCCGGTTGTGATTTCGCAGTATATGAAGCGGCGAACAGAGGCGGATCTTGAGATGAGAGAGTACGTGCACCCACCCAACTCGCGCCAGGCAGTTCAGCAACCACAGAGCAGGGGAGTGGTGACAAGAAAACGTCGACGAACTTACGGAGTCGGCACCCCTGGCTCAAGAAATGACATTACTGGATTGGAGTTTAGAGCACCGGCTTACGTGTATCTTTCAACAGCATCTACAGCTCCCGTCCTACAGGCAATGCCGACCATGACCGTCTTGCAGGCATTAGGTATGTCTTCTTCTCGAGTCATGTTGTTATGATCTATACTAACAGTAACACAGAATCAAGAAGGAGCTCGAACGACTCGAGAAGAACAAAGCTCGACGACAGGCTCGGGAGCAACAAAAAGAGCTCCACCAAAAGGCCAGCACAGGAGATGCTGGGTCACCCAGTGTCAATGGCGATAAAGTCCCAACTGGAACAACCCGCAAGTGTGCCAATTGTGGCCAAGTCGGCCACATCAAGACAAACAAGAAGTATGAGCCCCCATTCTCCATCATCACTTGCCTTTGTTTCTCCCCCTCCCCCTGTGTCGTTCAATTGGTGTGCACCTCTAGAGGCCGACAACGCGAAGCGCAGTCGCTCACGCAAGTCCCAATTGCAACTTGCCATGGAGCAATGCGACAAAATCAAGGCACGAGATGCCAAAAGGCGTGCTGAAGAAAAGGCTCGCGAGGACAAGGCAATCGCTATTCAACTACAAAAGGAGCGGCGAGCCGCAGAGAAAGAAGCGGAACGCAAGCGGAAAGATGAGGAGGCCAAGCGGCAGCAAGAAGAGCGTGAAGCCAAAGCCCGGCAAGTCCAAGAGCAACGAGCCGCCAAAGCCAAAGAACAGGCTGAGCAGAAGAGAGTCAAAGATGAACTCAAGCGCCGCATCCAAGAGCGAAAAGCCTACGAGCAAGAGATTGCGCGTGCGCAACGTGAAGCTGAGCGCATCCGCAATGCCTGGAAAGTGCCCAAGTGGCGATCTGGAGGTGGATGGCGTTGAGAAGACCAATTCGTGCAACGACTACCACATCACATACAGCATTTCTTTTGTGATTGACACGTCTCTTCAAAACTCTTTACTAACTTGTTACTCAAAGGTTATGTCCACTGCTTAACGGCACGATGAAAGCGGACAATGGCGCTGCTGAGCACGGAGGCTTTGGTAACTACAATGCTCCAGGAGGCACTGCTGGATCACCCAGTTGAACCCGATTACTGCTTTTACTGAGCGAGCTTGATCTCGATCAGCCAAAACTATGACGTCGACTTTTGAGAATGGTTAGCTGATATGGCTTCACTGCCAGCATGGAGGAAAGTGATGGCACTAATATTCTTGGTTTTAAGTTACTTCAAAAAGGCTTCGGGGGGAGAATTGAGCTGTACATTATGGAAGCTCTGGTACAACTTCACGAAACCAGAGGTGGATGGCATTGAAATGGAGTTTGGGATCCTTGTTGCTTCACGGAAAAGGCTGGCATGGCAACAGGAAAGATATTGCATTTACCTAGACTGCGTTCGACAGTTCTTCTGACATTATGCTATTAATAACATCATTTGAAACATTAACTTTGTTCCTGTTTGTTTGCCGAACTTCATGATGCTACGTACGCTTGACAAGGCGGATAGCCATTGCCGGAGAACCCTAGACGAAGCAGAGGTAGGGAGAATCAACTAACTCTGCAACTAGCATCCTTGACAATGATGTGACAAGAAGTGATCCGAGTATCCATGGAGTCGCATGCGGTGAAGATGTCTAAAATACGTAGGTGATGAGTTGTTGGTGGTGCAGTTGACCTCTCACGTCTCAGAAGCGGGCAAATTTCAAGATGCACATTTAGCCCCCATTATAGTGTCTCCACTGATAAACTGGGTTAATCTCCTGACGAGCTGGGCTAATTGGCCCGCATGGTTGATGCATGACCTGGTCCCGGGTCTGAGGCTGCTATGCATAATTGTATTTTTAGAAGCTGGAAAATGACGGTTGGGAACTAGGGTCTCTGGCATATGTCATGAGGGGATGGGGACGAGACAGGGAGTTAGAGGAGATAAGCTATAGCTTTACCAATGTCAGTAGCTTCACGGACGTGTTCAACGAGTCTATCTATACTGACTCAACTCGTTAGATTCATGATTAGTGTCGATCGATAGGACAGAGCTCGAAGCTTAGAGCCACTCGTGGGAGAGAACAGACCATGATCATCGACGCAAGGGCAAACTTGGAGCTAAGAGACGCAGCAGCCAAAAATCTATGGTGGGAATACGAAAGCCGTTGCAGCGGAATGGGTGGGAACAAAAGAGGCTCAGCTTCCTTTCCTGTCTGTCAAGATGCATGAAACACAGGAAGCGATATCCGGAAGAGTTGCCTTAGCCTCGTTTGCTCTAGTCGATGTGTTGTTTCCGTTGACTTGAACCGGGATATGGCCTGGGCTTTTGTGGTTTCAAGACGATAAGAGCTGTAATGGGAGGTTGGTGGTCGATGTGAGAGCTTCTTATTTGTTCGAGAAGAGACTTGAACTCGAGACTCTTCCGTCTGCCAAGAACAATATTATACCTGATATACCTTCAACTGCACTGTAAAAGATAAGACATCGACAGGCCCCAGGTAGAGAGCAACGTGGTGCGACAAATGTCAAGTCAATGATGTTATTTCCAAAAGTCGGTGGTTGGACCTCCACTTCCACTGACTGTCCAAGTTCCACTCCGCTGTCCCGTCCCATCCTGGTCTGTCTCCCAGAACGTTGGCGCCTCTTTAGGGGACCGTTCCAGGGCCTCGAGTGCCGCAGTCCAGGCCCTACTCCACTAAAACCCACCATGACGGTGAGCCCCGTCTGGCCTGTATCCAATCACGCTCGCCTTATCTAAGCAAGGAGGTTTTTCGTGCGGGTTCCATGCTGCCTTCTTTTTTTCCCTCCCGTCGCTTTCTCCATCCCGCACCCGCACGCACGAGTGAAAGTGAACACGATCCGTCTATTATTAGAAGCCATCCATCTATTCTATTCCCATCCCAACCACAGACGCCAGATTCAGCCCCATCGACGTCTTATCGATCCCCAAGACCCAAAACCTTCAACTTGACGGTCGCTCGTTTTTCCCACTCTTTGCCCCCTTTCCCAAGCGCAAGCGCAAGCGCCAGGAAATATCCCCCAAGCCCTCTCTTGAAATCTTACTTTTCTATCGCTATCGCGTCGCGTCGCGCAACGGTCTTGAGGGCAGATCTCGTCTAAACCTAGTCTCCTCGTCGCAACGGCTCTCGTGAACTCAAAATTTCATCTCGTCTGCGCATCACACCTGATGATATACGCGACTCGCATGCCTGCGTCACTTATCCTCTGCCTCACTCCGTGCCCTCTCTTATCCCGCTCCCCTCGGGACTAAAAAAGAGGTACCACCAAAGGCCAAGCTTAAAGAAGAGATACCGTCGACGCGCTACTGCACCAAGTACCCCTCCACCAGCTGCCGGCCACTAAGCTACAAAGGCAGCCAACGGCCTGGGGGTCCTTCGACTGACTGAAAGGTTACTTCTACTTCGGCTTGTCCCAGCTCCAAGCAACGCAGAGCAGAACAGAGCAAGCCAAACCAAACCACCTTCGCTTGCCTCATCAAATCCTCTCCCACTCCCACTCTTTTTTTCTTCTTAAACAACCTCCCACGGCCACCGCGACAGCCGCTTCCGTCATCTCACACAATCTGCTCCTCTTCTCTCGGCTTTATCCATCGACTTTTTCGGTTTATTTCTCCGTTTCCTCAAGCGTTCTTTGGTAGCATCCACTTTACCACGCCGTTCAAACTATTCTTTGTTCTCGCTTACGATCACGACTACAACCGCTTCAACTTGACTCTAACTTGGCGTGACTACAACATCGTGGCTCGACTTTCTCCGCGTCAAACTGTCGACTCCTTTTCTTTGCGACGATCTGCGCGACCCAGTTCCAATTCCACCTTGCTCCACTACCAACGTCTCAGGCATCTTCCACATCTCTTTGGCCGCGACCGTTGAGCTTCCCCGCGTGGAAACGCGACACATTTCTCCAACTTGAACCGCACAACCGTTCAACATGGGACGAAGAAAGATTGAGATCAAGGCGATCAAAGATGACAGGAATCGCTCTGTGTAAGTAAACCCGCTACAGATCACCAGATCTTGGGGTCTTCAAGTTCGCGACTAACTGGCGCACAAAGCACCTTCTTAAAGCGCAAGGGCGGTCTTTTCAAGAAGGCTCATGAGCTTTCCGTGCTCTGCTCTGTCGATGTCGCCGTCTTCATTTTCGGCAACAATAAGAAGCTTTACGAATATTCATCAACGGATATGCGAGAGCTTATCCACCGATATCAATACGTGAGTCCCACTTCTGGAGGTAGTCGCAACGCCTCCGAACACAGGCTGCGACTACGACGCGCTGTATTGTTTGCTAATAGACAATAGCACGGTGGCCCAAGTGAACACAAAGGTCCTTCCGACTTCAACGGCGGAAACGATGACGACGAGGATGAGGAGAATGACGGCACCCCTCCCCATGGTCCTGAAGTTGTCGAGAACCAGATGATGCCTCCCCATGCTTACGGACAGCATCAACCTCCTTTTCCACAGATTCGACATCATACACCTTCAGCATCACCACCTATTGGCAATGGCGGCCCATTCCAAGCGCATCCTGGTCATCCTATCCAGCGACAACATACTCCGCAACCATCGATCGGCTCACGACCGGCATCTCGAACGGATATGCGCCGCATGGGTCCCGGCATGGTCCAACCACCACCTCCGCCCGGCCCTCCGCATCCCGCAATGAACTATATGCCCAATCCGCCTATCTACAACTCGCCTCATCCTCCCGGTCTAATACCTCAACATGGTCCTCATCCCCAATATGCTTATCATCAACAGCCTAGCCACATGCAGCAACCAGGACCGTACATGGATGACCGCAGGTCCCCGATGCCCTCTCCGATGCCTCCCGCTTACAGTTCGCAACCGCCGTCACAACCAATCCAAGCTCCTGTCCGTCCAACGCCATCGCCTCAACCGCCTCAACAACAGCTTCCCCCGAACATGTCACAAATGTCACCTCCGCCGCCCCAGCCTGAACGTCGACTTCATGATCCTCCACCACCACCTCCCGTGGAACCCAAGACGGAGCCACAAGAACGCCCTCAGCCGCCATTACTGAATACGGACAGTGCCATCAAGAAGCTGCCTCAACGAAAATCTCACAGTATCTTCACTCCCATCGAAGAGAATCGGTCTATTTTGTCCCAGCATCTGGCATCTTTTACTTCCGAGTCGAACAAATCAGAGTCTGCTGCTGCCGCTGCCGCTGCTAATGCTGCAAACGCCGCCAACCGTTCGCAGTCAGTTGATGTGGCTGCATTGAACCGGGCCGCGGATGGGCCCAAATCATCACCCCATTTGCCACAGCGTGCCAGTACCCAGACCGATGAGAAGTCTCGAACAGTGTCGCTGTCGTCAATACCAGAAACCACTTTGACTCCGCCGTCGCGTTCTAACAGTGCAAAGGCCGGCGGTCCCGGAGGAGCTCGACCTCGTGGCCCTCGCTTAACGGTGCAGATTCCGGATGGCGGATCTGAAGGCGGCGGTAGCGCACGAACGGCAGAGTCAAACTCGCCGCGGGTCGCCACAGAAACTACAACCCAGGCGCCTCAGCGCCACAACTCTCAGTCGTCACTTGTGCTTCCTCCTCCCTCTCCGTCCGCGTCAGCAATATTGTCCGCAGGTGCTACTGGTCCGCCAAATCCTTTTGCCCGGCCGCCTCCTCAGCAGAATGTGAATGGTGATACTCCTGTCTCTGCCTTGCCATCACGTTTCTTGACAAATGAACTCCTTCCGAGCCCTAGTAGCTTCTATCCCGACTGGAACTTCCGGGGAGGTGACAGTAACACACTACCAAGTCCGCTGAACTTTGCAACGCCAGTTGTCGGTTCAGGTCCTAGTTTCCTCAGAGACGACCTGAACACGACACCAAATGCAAACTCGAGCGCTTCTAAGGACAGAGATCCTCTGCCTGGTGCCAATGGGAGCTTGGGTCAAAACTTGAGTGTAGCTCCAAGCAATTCTACTGCAACAAAACGAAAGACTCCTGAGCCAGGAGCCACAACGCAGAGCGATCCTGCGGATGAGTCAGAACCAAAGCGGTTGAAGGTTGAGGAGTAACGCTTGTGGGAAATTGTTCTCATACAAAAGTGCTTTTTGCTATACGCTTCAATCGACAGGGCATCATAGGCTGGCCCCTGCATGCCAGTCATAGAACGTCATCAGTACCGGCCAGCGTCCTGTTTACGGCCTTGCAGTCTCTTGTTTTGAGGCAGATTTTGCCTGTATTCCTTTCATCTTGAATATTATACCTGGCTTGTGAGACCCTTGAGTATATGGGTAGCTTGCAGAGTTTGGAGCGAAATGTGCAGAATAGCCTGCATGACGAAAAAGTGGAGGGAGTTTGTTCTGGAGGTATAGTCCTTATTGTAATCTATGTCTGTTTCGGAGGGTGTTGTTTCTGGGAGTTCGGATAGATGATACCGGCGACGAACATGTTGACCTAATCAATATACTGGATGAATAGCAGACCGATGCACAGCGATGTCTCTGAACCTCGTGTATTATCCTAAGTGTCACTGCCCGTAAGAAAGTATCCCGAAATCTTGCGTAAAGTATCTAGCTGTATCCAAGCTTGCATAATCATTAATCTATCATTATTCGTGTATCTGTCTGTACCCGCCAACGCTGTCTGTCTAGGCGTAGTTCAAAACTCCTTTGAGAATCCACTGTATCTCAAGTTAGCATTTTCTCCCATCATGATCTTAACAAACTTACCAGTTCTCCATTCCCAACCTGACTAGCAACCTTCTCAACCTCAACCTCATCAGGCATAATAACCCTCCGTCCCTCCTTAACCTCCCACCAAACCTCCTTCCCCCCAAGCGTCTTACTCTTCTCCCCCTTCTCCCACGGACTAACAGGCACAAGATGCGCCTCCACAAACCGCCTCATATTCTCCCTCGCCCTATCCTGCCCTCCATCACCCTCATACGCATCAGCGCCAAAAGTATTGTAATCAGCGGGTTGTTCCCACGGTTTGCGCGGCAGCGCATCAACCGCTGAGTTCAGCGGCGCAAGAACAGTGGTATTCGTTGAAAGATCGCTGAGTCTTGTATCGGTGGAGGGCTGCATGCGCGCGAAGGATGAGAACGATGTTAGGCCGCGGTTGGAGCCTAGGATGTCGCCGAGGGCGACGGAGGGCTGGACGGAGGGTTGGTCGGGAGACATTAGAGGGAGATGGCCTTTTAGAGGGATGGGAGGTTTGGGGAGGGGCATTTGATTATCGCGGAGGGGAGACTGTGAGGCGGTTGTTACGCTGAATAGAGCTGTTAGGGCGATAAGAGGTTTCATTGTGAATAGGGATGTTGATGCAGGTTTAGGTTTGGTTGAGGTTTGATGGTATGTACGTCATGAGGGGATTTGCATGTTGGGGGTAACGTGATTGGTCACGGGATCGTTATCAATGACTTACACCAGAAAGTTGCGCCGCATGTCTGGTGCATTCTCAAGGAATCTGATCTATAGCGTACAATTATAACAGTGGCTCAGCCTATGTTTAGGTATGGTGTTGGTACAATATGGTACCTGAGAACCCGTTTGCGCATTATCGTTGTGAGCCATCAAGAAGAATCATCCTAGAGTTTTCAACGGGAGCCAGAGTTGCCTTTCTTTAAAATAGCATACGTTGCAGTCTATTCAGGCTGACTTAATCTTCAACTGGCCTCGCTATTTTTTATGAAATACTCTGTAAGATGTTCTTGCTTTTGCACTTGCTCACAGTCTATCCTATGAACGTAGAATCTTTCAACCGTTTTGACAACGGTTAACCCACCATGCATTGAGATACGCTATATCTTCAATGCAATGAGTACACTAGAGCCATAAATACTCAAGTTTGATACAGGTTCCAATCAAAGAGAACTCTGTTCGCATGATATAAACTGTGTACCTCAAGCCGTTGAATACATAGCGCTTCTCTTACCCGGTAGTAGAGATTCAGGGATAGGTCACCTACGTCATTGGCTTTGAGATTGAACCCTGCATGAGGCGTCCCTCTCAAAAAGATGAAAAGGGATCAGCGAGGCAACAGAAGACCCGTCGAGACTGCAGGCCACAATCAGCCTGATTCGACTCGGACTCTGAGTTCCATTGACCCTTCGGTACTGAAATTCACATGTGAAAGCTCGCTAAGTCAGCCCCCAGGTTTCAGTAAGACGGCAGAGACTCTAGACAAATGGAAGAGCAGAAGTGGCGGAGGCTCAGACAATTTCCGGGGTCAGATGATGCACGTGTAAGATAATCTGGGGAAAACTTAAGCCCAAGGAGGACTTCAATCCCCAGAGGAAGAATGGAGGCGAGACTTTCACGTGCTTTTTAGAGAACAGTAAGCGAATGAGCGACGTCGAAAAGGAAGACAGCTGACCAGATCAAACTGTCACAAGCCTGAGGATGAATGCCTGTCACTGGATCTCTAGTCATGAACGTGGGGAAGACGGCGTCATGGACAAGATGCAGGAGGGTTTCAGTTATGCAGACGATTCATGTGCTTTTTTGGAGGAGATGGCATGTGAAAGTCTGATGGTTTTATTTGAACTCAAGAGGAGGAATTGATCGGTTCAGATCACGTGTACAGTTCGAGTTCATGTTTGAGTGTCCGTGGAGTGTCCGGTTACTTGGCCGAGGCGGTCGGTCACAAGTCCGGCTGTGTGGGGTTTGGAGAAGAGAGACATAATTGGATGAGTCTCAGGTGTCAGAAACGAGGAGAACGATGATGAGTGAGGAGAGTGCATGAGGAGAATTGTTTTTTCACATGCTGAGAGTTATAATAAAATAAATAGACGAGATATAATACGACATCCGTACATGATCATGCTCCCACGATAGACTCCTTATTACCTAGACAATTCGGAACCACGGAACCCCGGAATCACAACACTTCCATGTCTCGTAGTGTCGACTTAGTTAACAGCTTAGCCTGAGATGCTGTATCCGTAGCTTTCCCCACGTCCTCAGAAGCGGAGCCTCGGCACATCAGTCGCGAGAGAGGCCATTGTCGGTGGGTTGCCCGGTCGCCTGGTAGACAAATGCGATGCGATGCGGTGTTTCGGCGTAGCTTACGGCGAGGGCAGCGAGTAACTGAGCCGAAGGTGATACTTGTTGGGGAGAGAATGTGGATTAGAGTCTATAGGCCCCTCAATTGGCGAGATACTGTAGGTTTACAGAGTATTACACCTCAATAGACGAGTAAACGTTCATATGAAAGTCAACTGATGGAAGCTGATGCACCTCCCCCAATCCCGTCCCCAAATTCTAACTGTAGCGGGGGTGGATACAGGGAGCTGACGCTAAGTCTCAGTGGGCATTGCTGCCGCTTCCGGGGAGCAATCCTAGGCCTTGGCCCTGTTATGCTGAGAAAATGGTGGCATCTGATTTGCTGCAGGTCTCAAGTCAATGTTAGCGACAGTCATGAACAGAGAGGCCAACAGATATTTAAAATAAAAAGTATTATCTAATAGAAGAAAAGAGAATTAAAGGATATATACTTTATTAGATCAAATGATAATAGAGAATTATGTGCGGTTTTGTGGTAAAACAAGTACTTGAACCTCGTTGATGACCCAGGCGGCGTATGCTGGGGCCGCCCTTTTTTTTGCACGCGCCTCATCTCATCATTCATTCATGGTTCGAGTTTGACCTCGGCATGCACTAACCAACTGGGACTGGGGTTCCTCATCTTTCGGTTCGGTGCTTGACTTTCGCCCTCGGCCTTGTTGGCGTCCTTTCCATTCGATCGCATACAGTACCTACTAAATAAGAACTTGTCCCTTGATCTTCTCCTCTTCCTCCGACTTTTTTCTATTTGATCTTGTATTCTTATTCCCCATCCTCCCAAGACCATCCATCTTATCTCCCTGTTTCTCTTGTATTCTTGCGTGGGAGTCTGCCGTGTCTTCTTCATACCCTTTTCCATTATACTCACATACCAAAACACACACACGCAATAATGGCTCCTAGAGTGATTGTCGTTGGCGGTGGCCGTAAGTTGACACTAATTCGCCTCTCGGAGGCTTTGCGCCGTGTGTTGCGACGATTCTAACCTCTCTCCTTCAGTGTCTGGTCTGTCTGCTGCGCACACCATTTACTTGGCTGGCGGCAACGTCGTTGTCCTCGACAAGCAGGGTACGTCACTTCGGAATCTCACTGACCCAGCGAGCGCATTGAAGCGCTTGCACTTGTTAGACCGCAACATTCGCTGACATCCGCTTTCTGCAGGCTTCTTCGGTGGAAACTCTACCAAGGCTACTTCCGGTATTAACGGTGCCCTCACAAGGACACAGGTTGAGACTGGTATTCCCGACAGCGTGAAGCAGTTCTACGATGATACCCTCAAGTCTGCCCGTGACAAGGCTAGACCCGACCTCATCAAGGTCCTTACCTACAAGTCCGCTTCTGCCGTCGAGTGGCTTCAGGATGAGTTCAACCTCGATCTCACCCTCGTTTCTCGTCTCGGGTATGTTCAATTCGCATTCCGACGCATCGGAACAAGAAGCTGACAATCATCACAGTGGTCACTCCCAGCCCCGAACCCACCGAGGCCACGATGCCAAGTTCCCTGGTATGGCCATCACATACGCCCTGATGCAGCGCCTTGAGGAGCTTGCCGAGAGCGAACCCGGCCGTGTCGAGATCGTCAAGAAGGCCCGCGTCACCGAGCTTAACAAGGAGGGTAACAAGATCACTGGTGTCAAGTACGAGTACAACGGTGAGATCGTCTCCATTGACGGTCCCGTTGTCCTCGCTACTGGTGGCTACGCCGCTGATTTCTCTGACTCTTCTCTGCTCAAGAAGCACCGACCTGATACCTATGGCCTTGCCACCACAAACGGCACACACGCTACTGGTGACGGTCAGAAGATGGTCATGGCCATTGGCGGTAACGGCATTGACATGGACAAGGTCCAGGTCCACCCCACAGGTCTCGTCGACCCCAAGGACCCCGGCTCCAAGTGGAAGTTCCTTGCTGCTGAGGCTCTCCGTGGTGAGGGTGGTCTCCTTCTCAACGCCGATGGTGACCGATTCTGTGATGAGCTCGGTCACCGTGACTACGTCTCCGGCATGATGTGGGAGGAGAAGAAGAAGAACAAGTTCCCCATCCGCCTTATCCTCAACTCCAAGGCCTCCAAGGTCCTTGACTTCCACACCCGTCACTACTCTGGCCGTGGTCTCATGAAGAAGATGACCGGCAAGGAGCTCGCCAAGGAGATTGGCTGCACTCCTGAGCACCTCCAGAAGACCTTCTCTACCTACAATGACATTGCCGATGGCAAGCAGAAGGACCCCTGGGGCAAGAAGTTCTTCCACAACTTGCCCGTCAACGTTGACGATGACTTCCACGTTGCCGTCATGGAGCCCGTTCTCCACTTCACCATGGGTGGTATTGAGATCAACGACAAGGCTCAGGTCCTCAACCAGGAGAAGCAGCCCTTCGAGGGTCTCTACGCCTGTGGTGAGTTGGCTGGTGGTGTCCACGGTGCCAACCGTCTTGGTGGTTCTTCTCTTCTTGGCTGTGTCGTCTACGGCCGTGTTGCTGGTGACACTGCCAGCAACTACCTCTTCCAGAACGCTCTCAAGGGCGGTGTCGGCAGCGCTGCTGAGCGTGTTGGCCAGATTTCTCTGCACCTCGACCCTTCAGTCCCCAACCAGGTGACCGTCTCATGGGGTGCTCCCGGCGCCGCTCCCTCAGGCTCCGGTGCTCCTTCAAAGGTTGACGAGCATGCCACCGCCTCCGCTGGTCCCAACCCTACCAAGGACGACGGTGCCAAGGCCGCTAAGCCCAACGACCCCAAGGCCTTCAAGGTTCCCGAGAAGGAGTTCACCATGGAGGAGATCGCCAAGCACAACACCAAGGACAACGTCTGGGTCGTAGTCAAGGGCGTCGTCATGGACCTCAGCAACTGGCTCGAGGAGCACCCCGGCGGCGTACAGGCCATCCTGAACTTCATGGGCCGCGACGCGACCGAGGAGTTCGAGATGCTGCACGACGACGAGGTCATCCCCAAGTACGCGCCCCAGCAGGTCATTGGCCGCGTCAAGGGCCAGGAGGTTACTCTTGAGCCTTAGGTTCGAATGTACTGATGTAACTGTGGTGACGCGGCGATGACTCTTGTGCGATTTATTTTTTGTAGTACCCCATATGCCCCCAAAAAAGAAGGGCTCTGGCAAATATTAGGCGTCTGGGATTTTTGTATTCATAGGCGGGATGCATGCAAGCTTGTTGCTAAATCTAGTTTATACAAATTTATGAAGATATTTTTTAACATATAACAACTCGTCTCTGTGCAGTCTGGCGGCTTTGTTAGTCAATGGCATGTGCATCAGGGAGAACAACCTCTGATATTGAATGACGCTATTGAAATCAAGTGGCCTAAAGCTTCCTAAACTTACCAAGTCTTTCCATCATCTAGAAAAAGGTCCTAAGGTTTCTTAGGGTAGTGGGATGGAGGTTATCGAACATTGCACATGTATCACCAAGGATTTCGACTTTGCTTACTATTGTGTGCCTGACGATCAGGTTTATCTGGAAATGTTTCAGTCTGTTACACTCCACGCGGCCCTGAGAATACGTTGCATTGAGGATAGTATGACTGAATACAACAATGACAGCTTGTGCGACCTTCGAGATCTTTTGATGTCAAGGACCGATGTACATTTGAGTTCTTAATTGTATGAAGAAGAATGGTGAACTATTGAAACAATAACCGCCAGCATGTAACTAATAACTAATTGACAGTACTCTGAGACCATTAAGGACCCAAGGGCATTAATAATACATAGACATTTGCAAGAAATACCCGGATACCATCATGTTTGACAGTCCAGGGTAGGTTCACAAGATTCGACTCAACGTTGTATGTGCTTGACCTCACACTTGCGCCCCTATCCGTCCGCTCTCCCGACAATTCCAGCTAAGCCACGGTACACAAGAAATATACGAATTGCTCTTTATGATCTGATATGTCTACTAACTTAGAGATGATCTAGCAGCCACGTGAAAGACGACCGGCGTCCAAAGCAAGCGGCATTTCTGACACGCTACCAAGGAACGGCTCGGCCTTATGTCGTTAACCCATGTTTCAACCCCAGCCTTTCTGCACCCCGCAGAGCAAATGTCTTAGGATGAAAAAAGAAGAGTGTAGGTAGTGTCAGCCGTGGCATTTGGGGGAATGATGCACTGTAGACAAGGTACCTGACTGCTATGTGTCAACAGGGTGACAATGAAACTTGACACTATCTAAATATAATCGGCGGAGTCTCCATTCACTGGAGGAGACCATTGTATGATGATCTGATGGCTATAACACAGATCTTGTTATTGCATTTGACAGGACGCAAAGGAACCCTCATCAGCAGTGAGTGAGTGATGCACATACTCCCGAAAAGAGCGGGAATACATTCTGTGGTACCGAGTCTTGTTGTACCAGCCACAAGTGAATACGCCAAGCAAGCACCGTCGCATGACCTGAGAAACTCGCTGTTGGTGAAGGATGTGAGTAGAGGTTCAAGGTACTGTACGATCAACCAATCGCCAACTAAAATCAATCCAAATTCACTCGAATCAAAGTGTCAACTCTTGACTGTGACTGTGTTTTCGGCTCCCGAATGGCTGAACCCGGACTCGTGGGAAAGGGTTCAACTAATTAATCAGACCATATTCGAAGCTTAAAGAGAAAAGGCTCGCTTGTCGTATCCTTTGTTCGAAAGTCATGAACTTGCGTTAGCTCTCTGCCTACAAGGGTTGGTCGTTCGTCAAGTATCCAGTACCGGGCCCGGACTAAAACCCCGGGGTGATTTGTCTGGGGGAAACTGGAGACTGTGTGACTTTGCACGTTGCACAAAAGTACTGATCCTGCAATTAGATTGAGCTATGGGACTTGTTTCTACAGTCTGGGGAGAAAAGGGAGCGCGGTGCTAGGCCGGGGTAAGCGCTGCATGGCGGCGGCGCTGTTGATGGTTGGAGGCTACGTGCGGGAGACTGTCCTTCTGACTGTGCTCTTGGCGTCGAGTGAACGAGCTGCAATGTTCATCCGATCATCCTGAACGAGTTTGTGGTGGAGTTGACTGCTGATTGTTCGGGTACTAAACACTATCACCAACTCTATAATCAACGTTATTTATTTGAGAGGTTGGAAGACATCCTAATGGCTTGCATGAGAACAACCTGATTATGAATCCGAATATTTGGAATACAAGTTCATACCATGTTCTTACAGCGGAATATTGCCGAGAGCCATCACCCTTGAACTGAGATGCATGAATGCAGCTAACAGCGGAGTGTCCTCGGGGCCCGAAAAATGACAAGACAGCATCTTTGTTCCTCAAGACCTATCATCCCGTCTCTGTGACAATAACGTTAACAATGCCCCCCCTTTCTCAAGGTCTGTGATATGTTAAAAATCCTCATAAGGAGTTCGGTCCTACCCACAGCCACTTAAGTCAGTATACGAATTTCCTGATTTTCTTGCATTTCTAGCTTGAGTACGACATGAAACTATGGCTTGGTCGTTTTATGAGCGAGCTGGGGAAAAAAAAAAGAGAAGAAGCTCCCCTGTTTCTCTCTCAGGTCTTGCTTGGACAGGACAGGGACCGTGTCAATGTGACTCAGTTTCAGATTCGGGGAACTCAAGACAAGCTCGAGGGCAGTGCTTGGATTGTCTGCGCGTGCTGTGCAAGGTGAGAATAATGTCCTGAACCGTGATATTTGTGTAATGATACCAGCCAACGACGTCTTTTTTTCCCCATGGACCTCCCTTCATGGAGAGTTTAGTTTTTGGTTGATTGATTGATTTTGAGGGGACGGGAGTCTAATCGCACTGTAGACTCGCTTAGCTCAGCCAGTCTACGCTCGTTCCAGTGAAAAGAACCCACTGGGATGGCTTGACGAGGTTCCAGTGGCTGCAGGTCAGGGAGCCAATGCTGGAGCTTGACTGGATGAGGAATGGTTGGGCTTTGGAGGGATGATCATTCCTGCTTTTGCCTCCTTGTCTGGAGATGGGAGTCTCTCGCCATTCATGTCTGTCTGCCCCTCTCTGTGGTCTTCCTTTTGAGTCTCTTTTGAGAATATGGAAGACGGCACCGTTGAGCATCAAAACTCAAACTTACTATCAACTCTGACTATAACATATTCTATTTCTTTCTCCTTGCGCATCTGACTATGTACCACGTGCTTTATCTCTCTCCTTGTAAAGACTAGCCAAACTGAAAGCATTGACTTTGATCATTACAGCGTTCAGAGGTATTCTGTACCCAGTGCGAGAACCAACACTGCAACGGCCGGGCTAGAAGGCCGACCAGTGGCCAGTCCCATCCAGATATTACCCACACGGAATCGCCCAATGTCCCCCGTTGATCTTCTCAACCCTTCAACCTCCACCAAAATCTCGCCGACCCGGAGCCTTTCGCTCTTGATACCTCTGACCCTGGATTGACGACTTCAACACCCGAAACCATGGCCATTGCCATGGGCTGGCAGAAACCCGACAATGTCGCGGGCTCGTCGGCGCCGGCCATCATGGTCGGTCTCTTCGTTGCCTCTGGCGGGTTGCTGTTCGGCTACGATACTGGGTAAGACTGACCACCATTTTCTTTGACGTTGAATGGCTTGGGATATGGATGGCTACGACATACATACGGTGGACGAATACGCTGCGCCGGCGATGTTATTTTTGCGGAGGGAGACGCCGAGACCCATCGACGATACTTTATTCGATTTGACGATGCGACGACTGCGGTGGACTCGTGTGACACGCATGACGAAGCCCTCACCACATATATCTCAAAAGAACGCAAGGCAACATCGTCGGAGGAAGTGCTGGAAGGAAGCGAAGCAAGGGCGATATCCGAAACGACAGCGACTCGTCTCGACGAACTCTCACGAGAAACTCCGACTCGAATTCCCGAAAACCGACTTGTCCATACCAGCCCATTT
Source organism: Fusarium tjaetaba (assembly GCF_013396195.1). Lineage (NCBI taxonomy): Eukaryota > Fungi > Ascomycota > Sordariomycetes > Hypocreales > Nectriaceae > Fusarium > Fusarium tjaetaba. Next base: position 115,254 of record NW_023501217.1, read on the forward strand.
CATCGCGTCACACCCTCTTGACAGCCAGAAACTAACCATATCTCTTCACAGAGCCATCAACGGCATCCTTGCCATGACAGAGTTCAAGGAACAATTCGGAAAACACACAAATTGCGTCGACGAAAAGGGCAACATCGACATTTGTACAAAAGACTCATCTATCATCGTCGCCATCCTCAGCGCTGGTACAGCCCTCGGTGCTCTACTTGCTGCACCTACCGGCGATTCTCTAGGCCGTCGCAAGACCCTTCTTATGGCCGTGGGCATTTTCTGCATCGGAGCCATCTTCCAAGTTTGCGCTAACAGCATAGGTCTGTTACTTGTGGGGAGGTATGCGCACTTCATTCCTTATATGGAAGACCATCTCGTTAATAATGCCTCTAGATTCTTTGCTGGCATTGGTGTCGGCCTGATCTCTGTCCTCGTTCCATTATATCAGTCTGAAATGGCACCGAAATGGATTAGAGGTACCCTCGTCTGCGCATATCAACTATCGATCACAATAGGCCTCCTCTCCGCCTCTGTGGTCAACGTTCTCGCCTCTAGACTCAAAGACTCCTCCGCTTATCGAATCCCTCTCGGCCTTCAGATTGTACCAGCTATTATCCTTACCGGTGGATTATTATTACTACCGGAAACGCCCCGTTTTCTTGTCAAGAAGGGCCTCCATGCCGAAGCCGGTCTTTCACTGAGTCGACTACGACGACTAGACATTACACATCCAGCGCTGGTTGACGAACTGCAAGAAATGATAGCAAATCACCAATATGAATTAACGTTAGGACCTGACAGTTATAAAGACATCTTCATCGGTTCGCCACACCTTGGTCGACGAACATTTACTGGTTGCGGTCTTCAGATGCTTCAACAGCTCACCGGCATTAACTTCATAATGTATTACAGCACGTCCTTCTTTGACGGTGCCGGCGTCGAAAGCCCATACATCAAATCGCTTATTATTAACGTCATCAATGTTGTCTCGACAATACCAGGCCTGTTAGTAATCGAACGTTGGGGCCGACGGAAGCTTTTAATGATCGGAGCCATTGGGATGGCCGGCTGCCAACTCCTCATGGCGTCTTTCGATACCGCGACAGGACAGAGTTACGAGAAAGCATCACAGACCATTCTCATCACATTCTGTGCTATCAACATCTTTTTCTTCGCTGCTTCTTGGGGACCCGTGGTGTGGGTTGTAACCTCAGAAATTTATCCCCTCAAAGTCCGTGCAAAGGCTATGTCGGTTTCAACAGCGTCAAACTGGCTTCTCAATTTTGGTATCGGCTACAGTTGCCCTTACTTGGTTGGATCAGGGCCAGGCAACGCCTCTTTTGGTCCAAAGATTTTCTTCATTTGGGGCGCCTTTTGCATTCTGGCGGTCTTCTTTGTGTGGTGTAACGTGTACGAAACAAGCAAGATCAGCCTGGAACAGATCGACGAGATGTACGAACGAGTGAACCACGCATGGAACAGCAAGTCATTCGAACCAAGCTGGAGTTTCCAGCAGATGCTCAACGATGGTTGGTCACCGAGCGCCCAACCACCTGCAGGCCACGAGCTGCAAACAACGACGACTGCATCAAGCGCAGACACAACCCTGGGCGACGGTGACGCATCATCAATCACCGTGAATCAGAACAATAACAACAGCAACGGTTCATCGCCTAGTAACAATAACAATGACCAAAACAAGGGTCCGCCCATGGCCATGGCCAATGTCGACTTCAGCTACTAGGCTCCACGTCGGATTGTTTGTCTATATTGCGTGTCTTTTGCCTGGACGTCACATAAGGAATCAGCGATGGAGTTCATGACGAGGTGGAGTTAGTGGGGTTTACGCGTTATTGTCATGGTCATTGATGATTTCATTGTCATTTTATATGCATTCTGTTTCTTTGTTTGTTGCCCATCACATCAACTCAAATCGTCCCTCCAGTTTGGGGCTACGGATGGACTGTCGGTCGGTACCGGGGACTTGGCTGGGTTGGATACCAAACTCTTGGCTCTTGGACATCTTTTTCATGATTCCCTACCATCTTTTTCAGGGAGTCATTGTGTTTTTACGTCGTCGATGAATGGATGCTCGGATACCCTGTGGGCAGCGGCTAATAGTCGAGAGGAGCGAAGTGACGGCGCATGGCCACGGATGGAATTCTTGGGGTTACAGAAAGGCTTGATATCGATATGATTACCTGTCAGCTACCAAATACCAGCGTTTTTGAGCATCTGATACGCTTTGTACTGCCTATCAATCGCTTGTGAGGTACCGAACTCTGTCGCTGAGGTACATGAGTACACTGTCGACTATACTTGTCACCAGCGAACATGCCCTTGTGGACTAGGTCACTGGAAGTCTATGGCCTTGTTCTTCAACCAGGCACTGAAACTGCCTTATGCTTTACTCTGGTCACTGATGGCAATACGTGAACAGTCAGTCAAAGCGTGCTTTGAGTTGCCTCTCAACCCAAAGATAAAAGCTTCACCAAACTCTTTCTACCTAATAAGCTTTCTTTCCCAAAAACCTTGTGAGCGTCTCGCACAAATCGTTAGTTGACATCTAAGCAGTCTATAACCCTATAACATATACTACTACTTCTTTCGCTACTTACACCTGCTTAGAGGAACCTCAGCGACTTGACACCTATATACTTTGACAAGTCCGCAGTTGCAACATCTTTGACTTTCCTATACACACTCTCTGGCTTCTGTCAGAAACTTACCCAACATGTCGGATGTTTCTGACGCCCTCGACCGAGTCCACCCGGACTTTCTTGACTTGCTGATCCGTCTCCAGCTCTTACCCCCTGACGAAGCCTTCTCGGAGCCATACCTGGCCAGACTAATCTCTATTGCTCTAGATCTTGCAGAAGATGATGAGCAGGCTTTCCTAGTCAGCAGGATCATCACCGACGAAGAGTTGGCACTTGACCGACTGCGCAGCCCCGAAGTCCGCAATACCAACCATCGAATCGTGCTGGATCGAACCGAGAGGAGGATTGCTTTTCGCGAAGCTGCAATGGATCCTTTCCCTGAACAAACGAACGGAGAAATGTGCGTTGCTTGTTTGGAGGATGCTCAGATGATGGCTCCTTGCGGCGAACACAATTACTGCTACCCTTGCTACCGTGAACTCATTCGACTCGGTCTTAGTTCTCAAGAAGGCTTTCCGCCGAGATGCTGCGAGCCTATCGACGAGGCGGGTGTTGCGCTTGCACGCGCCCCTGCTTTGATTCATCTTTTCCGCCAGGTGCAAGAGGAAGCCAATGCGCCGATCCACGATAGACTATACTGCCACGACCCTAACTGCGCAGCGTTCATTCCACCTGACCGCAACGGGCGCTGTTTGTTATGCGTTACACAAACATGTCGCGATTGCGGTGAGCGAGGCCATCCAGGTCAGCCCTGCAGAGAGGGAGCCGCCGAGGAAGATGTCTGGGCCACCATGGACGAGAACAAGACCGTTAACTGCCCCGGGTGCGGAAGGATGATCGAGCTTGCGGAGGCGTGCAACCACATGACATGCGTATGCGGCCAAGAGTTCTGTTTCATTTGCGGTGAAATATGGCGGACCTGCGGCTGTCCCACATATGGAGGCTTTAACCGTATGGTGCCCATGAGGGACCGCCCAGGTACGAAGCCTCCGCAGTATCGTCGTCGCCCACACCCTATCGACGCGGCGGCAGCGGCGGATGAGGCTGATGGACCTGCGAGAATCCCACAGCTGCGGCCTATTCCTGGTGAGGAGGAACGTGTTCCGCCTCAAGTTGGGGGACCGCGGAGGGTTATTCGACCTTTGGTGTCGCCCCGTGTTGAGGAAGCGCAGCAACCGCAGGAGCAAGACCGTCGTGGGGCATATCATGGAAGGGAACGTCAGCATGGCGAAGGACATGAAAGGAATAACCATGGACAAAGACATCACCACGGCGAAGGACATCATCATCATCATCATCATGGAGAAAGACACCATCACCATCACCATCACGGAGAAAGATATCATCATGGGGAAAGACGTCATCACGATGAGATAATTCGTAATGAATTAGAACGCGAACGACTTCGCAGACGAGCCGAACTAGAAGCTCCTGTGCCGATGGGGCTACGGAGAGAAACTCGGATGGTAGGTCGTCCACCCGCTGCCCCTCTCCTAGCTATGTTGCCTGAGAACGTGATGTATCCGGGAAATATGGGAACAGCTAACCAAGGTGTCGGTGTACAGAGAGAACATGCGCCTGGAATGCGAATGGATCGCCGGCGCGACGACGGCGGTCCTCCCCTGGATGTTCTCATGCCGGGCATGGGCCGCTTGCAGATCAACGAGCCGCACATGGAGAGACCACCTGTGAGAGATGAACGTGCTATTCCTAGGAATTATAGGCCAGGGGAAGGTCCGCATGAGATGTATCACCAGGGTCGCTTGCACAACGAGAGAGACGCGCCGCGCCGACCCTATAATCCGATGGACGCCCCTCAGATAGACAGGCCTCAGATGTTCGCGCCGCGCCGACCCTACAATCCGATGGATGCGCCTCAGATGGATAGGCCGCCCCGTGTGGAGGCATACCTTGCGGTAGACGCTGAAGCCAGGCGCACAAATCAGAACCGGCTCCTTGCGATGAATCGTGAAGCGGCTCGCTTGGCGGAGTGGCAACCTCCCCGCCAGCAGGGCAGGAATCGCCCAGGGCATCATGGAGCTCATCACGATGACCCGATATTGATCGACTCTGACGATGATCTGTACGGTGATAATTGAGGCTACGGTCCTCGTCGTTGAGCAAGGTAAGAGATCGATGCCGTCTTGCAGATCGCAACCCCTTCAAGGTACGGAGCTTTGGCTCAACTACAAACTTGATCTCTTTAGAACAGTGTGCTCTTATGCTAATTGAGGGCTGGTGTTGCAGTCGCGATAGAAGAGAGGTGAGACGATGCCTTAGACATTTTGGAGGGTGGTAACAAAGGCCCTCGCCTGATCGGCCTTGCTCAGGATATGGCGATTTTCTGGCGCCTCAGGTAGATAGAAGGTGAAATAGACTCTCGCGATATATGAGAAATTTAAGATTTACGACTCTGTCTTCTTTTTGAGGTTGCTTGACTACTTGCTTCTACGCGACCGATGACTCTTGGACAGCTGCTTATCACTGCCAACCTGATGCAACTCCCCGATGATAACTGACCTGCCAGCGCAGCATGGGGCTGTTTGCCATGAACTGATAAAAGAACATCACTTTCGAAGGCCCAATACTCTAAAGTTGGCCATTTTATGTGTGAATAGAAGAGAACAAAGGCTTAGAACAAAGGCGTTCGCTGGCGTGACTTACATCAATTAGACAACAACCATGGGACTTCAACACAAAGAGATTTATAACAATGAAGACATGCATACAAAAACACAGACTTTTCATTTTATATCATCGTATCTAGCTACTAACACTCACTTCGAACTCTTGCCAAGGCTCTTCTTGATCTCTGCCACGACCGCAGCCGTGACCTCCTTGGTAGTCGCCTTTCCACCGAGATCTTGTGTGAGAACACCCGAAGCAGTGACATTCTCAACACACTCCATCAACTTGGTCGAGGCCTCCTCCTCACCCAGCCATGCGAGCATCTCAGCTGCTGTCCAAAAGGTAGCTACTGGGTTGGCGACACCCTTGCCGGTGATGTCGAACGCAGAACCGTGGATGGGCTCAAACATAGATGGGTTCTCACGGCTGGGGTCGAGGTTGCTTGTTGGTGCGATGCCGATTGAACCAGCGAGGGCAGCGGCCAAGTCAGAGAGGATATCGGCGTGCTAGAGTCTGTTAGTTCAACGACTTCAAGATAGAGGGAGGGTGACTTACCAAGTTGCTAGCAACAATGGTATCAATGCTCTCAGGCTTCAGAACCATCTTCGTAGTCATAGCATCAACCAACATCTTCTCAACAGTAACATCAGGAAAGTCCTTCGCCACCTCCGCAGCAACCTCATCCCAAAGAACCATGCCGTTCCTCTGGGCATTGCTCTTAGTAACAACGGTCAAATGCTTTCTAGGTCTCTTCTGCGCAACCTCAAATGAGAAGCGAATGAGTCTGCTAACAGCGTGACGAGTGAAGATGGCGACTTCTGTGGCAACTTCCCAGGCGTGACCGCGATGCGAGCGACCGCCTTGGCCGGCATATTCACCTTCACTGTTCTCGCGGATGATGACCCAGTCGAGGTCTCCGGTCTTGCAGTTACGCAGGGGAGATTGTGTGCCGCGCATGATGCGTGTTGGGCGGACATTGGCGTATTGTTGGAAGGGCTGGCAGATTGCCAGACGAAGTCCCCAGAGGGAGATATGATCAGGGACATCTAGAAGAATGAGTATCAAGTTTGATCAGAACATTTAGTAGACTTACCAGGAGCTCCAACGGCACCAAAGAGTATAGCATCGTGCTTCTTCAACTGCTCAAGACCACCGTCAGGAATATACTTCCCCGTCTTCTTGTAAGTATCCGAACTCCAATCATAGTGAGTAAAGTCAAGATCAAAAGTCTGGAGAGTATCGGCCAGAGCGTTCAAAGCCTCAATACCAGCAGAAATGACCTCAGGACCGATTCCATCAGCGGGGATAGAGGCAATGCTATAAGACTTCTTAGTGGTGACTGCGGAGGGAGACATGATGAGTTTTGTAAAGACTCGTTATGAGGATTGAAGATGCTGATGAGTTGTCTATAAGATAGATATGTTATACACTTATATACCAAGATGTCGGATTGGGAGTATGTTTTGTGTGGAGGAGGGCGGACATTTCTAAGTCCGCTGCAACTTCGCCTTGCCCGGTCCGGGAAAGGAAGTGAGCGGCGCTCCAAGTCCGTTGCGATTGACGCTTTTCCGTGAATAGTGGCTTATGATGCGGGGAATGAATGTCCATAACTTAGAAGAGTGCCAAAGTTGATATGAGGGACTTTTCTTTTCCTTGTCTTTCATGATATCTTGAAGGATAATACTTTTTTATCACTTCCTCTTCCCTTGTCGATTTAATTACGAAAACCCCAATATCCTACACCTAACTAGCCATGATTGATCCAAAAGCCATTGATACGGTGCTGGACATCTTTGTCCCTGCTATCCAAGCTCATCGGAAGAACTCCTCAAGGCCATTCGTTCTAGGCCTTTCTGGTCTTCAAGGCAGTGGCAAATCGACATGGGCTGCAGCTCTTTCACAAGCCCTCACGAATCAACACCATCTCAAGACTCGCATGATATCCCTGGATGATCTCTATCATGACCACCCAGAACTTGTGGCCCTTCGAGAAGCGAACCCAGATAATGGTCTTCTGCAAACTCGTGGCCAACCTGGAACTCACGACGAAGTTCTGGCGAAGGACTTCTTCGACCAAGTTCTTGGTCGGCTCGAGAGTGATAAGAAAGTTGTTAAATGGCCAGCTTTTGACAAGAGCCTTCATAGTGGTCAGGGTGGAAGGGTCCCCGTTGAGAAATGGGAAGAAGTTCAGCTGGATGAAGGCCTTGATGTTTTGATCTTTGAGGGCTGGGCACTTGGCTTCAAACCTTTGACTGACGAGGAAGTCAAGAGGAAGTGGGAGAAGGCTAAAGCTTTAGAGGCACAGCAGTCTGAGGAATGGGCTCTTACAAACACGCTGGCAAGCCACAATCTAAGCCATCTTCTGCTCATCAACGAGAACTTGAGAAGATATTGTGAGACATTCGCTGGACCACAGCACTTTGATGGGTTTCTACATCTGAGTACAGACAAACTCGTTCAGGTTTACGAGTGGAGGTTAGGCCAGGAAAGGGCCTTGAGACAGCACAAGCCGGGCATGACGGACGAGCAAGTCATCAAGTTTGTGAAGGGGTATATGCCTGCTTATGAGCTATTCCTTGAGCGTCTCCAGAACGAGAACTTCTTCAAGGGTGAGGGATCGAGTGAGAAGAAGCATATACAAGTGGTATTGGACAAGAACAGGACAGTAACCCAAGTGAAGGAGGTATAATGTATTAATATTAGTGATACTATCTTAAGTAATTCCAAGTTGGATCAACAGAAGCGTCAAACTCCGCATTTACAAGAAAGGGATTGTCGATAGCGCTGAATGAACTTGCAAAGAGCTGATCATACCACATCATTGACTCATGGCCTTCTAGTGGTATGTTATCCAAGTTCATACCAGGTCCCTCTGGATTCAGTGAAGTGTTTGGTGTAGATAGAAAGTCATTGGAATATGGTGCTTGAGGATTCTGGGGTTGCGAGTAAGGTATGTCTTGAGGTAGGATACCCGTAGAATGATACGTTGTCCTTGGTCTTTTTTGTTGTGGTCTGAAAGGCTGAGTGGATGATAGTCCTTGGAATGCTTGGGTATTGGAGGAGGCGTTTTGAGGGATAGAGTTTGGGCTTTCTCTTGTTTCAGTGCCATGAGATTGAGCATGCTGTGTTCTTGGAAGTCTTGTGGGGGTTGTATTTTCACCACCCCGTACTTGACTTCCGACGCTAGGTGAGAAACTACGCGTTGTGATGATGGCATCTACCGGAGATTCAATCATCGTGGGCCGCTCTTGGGAAAGTTCTTGCACCGTGGAGGTGAGTTCATCAATGGCCCCGAGGCAGTATTCTGGCCACGATGTATCTCGTGCAGCCAGATGACCAAGGATGTCCTTGGCCGCAGCAACATGCCTGAAAGAGTCAGTAAACAATGAAAGACTGGAAAAGGAGATGACATACTTCATTGCACTACCCAAATGGACCTGCTTTTCAAAGGCAGCATGAATAAGGACAAATGCACTGATCCATATCGACCATGTGAAGGAAGGCCACAACAACGGTGCTTGAGACTTTGCACTATTCGAGTCTACAGATAACTGATGGCGGTTTCGATGTTTCTTGAGGATTATCAAGATAGACTTGGCAGCTGAGATGCAGGCTTGAAAGGCGGATGAGTACGAGGAAGAAGGATGTTCTGAAGCGAGTCCAGGTCTATTCAAGCATATTGCCGACTCATGTTTCAGCACCAAGACCATAACCTTGTGATGTTCAGATATTGCTGGAGTAGTCGAGCTTGCATCGGCCAGATCGTCCTCTTCTACTGCGTCCTGAATTTCATTAAACCATTTCGCCAGCTCAGCTTGAACAAACGCTGTTCGATCTGCAGTATCTTGTCGTTGTAGCATGGACTTGTTCCTGAGCTCGAGAATGAGTCCGCGTATGCGAGCATGCTTTGCCACGAACGTAAGGAGTTGTAATCTTTCCGGATTTTCTTCCCTGTTCGTTATTGTATGGCGTTCCTCACCGGGATAGCAGACATCCAGGTCGTCATCTCGTATATCGAGAGGTAACCCGAGAGACTGGCAAAGAAGCCTCTCTAGTATGTAGATGCACCAGAAAACCCTTCGCCGAACTGAAACTTCCTTGTCTGTGAAGAAGGGATATCGCGCAGGGCATCGATGAAGACCCATGTGAAATGCAGTTCTGACGATGAGTCCGCCTAACCGTGACGCGGCGTTGAGACAAAGCATCGAAGTCAGGAACAACTGAATAGCCAAAGCTGCCTGGGTTGAACGGATTGACGCCGGCTGGCTTAAAGCAAATTGTGAGCTCGCCAACGCATCGTCGACGCTGTTGAAGAGATATACTTTTGGGATGGGCTTTTTGAAAGGAGTGGCCTGTCGACTATCCGCGAGCGATATAGAAAGAACAGACTTCAAGATGACCATATCGATAGGGTCAAGCAATAGCGTTCCATTCTTAGCAACCTCTTCAAATAACCCCAGAACATGAGGCCCGTGAAGGAACGGAAGAACAGGATGCCATGCCTCGAAATAGCTCTTGGACCACTCGACCAAGTTTTCAAAGGTATCACTTGTGTCATTTCCACAGACTTCATCATCTTTCCAAAGAAACTGCTCTCGATTTCTTCTTATTGAGGCATCTTGACGAAGTTGATCGTCTTCACCGGGAATAAGCGTGTTTATCGTCGAAGACCCAGGTTCTGTAGTTCTTGATGCTGATCTCTTGGCAAGACGAAGATGAACAGCACGAATATAATGAATTCCACTGCCACTTCCTACAAATCGAGCGGCATCGTGCTCGCCTGTATCGCGCATCAGTCCATATTCGCGTCCAGGCTGTGAAGTCGAGTGTTTCCGTTTCTGGCCTTGAGGTTCAGAGTGACCTAGTGTTGAGTGAGATGCAGTCTCGATATTATCGTACGGTGAGTGATGAGAAGACATCTTCACACATCATCCTCAGTGAGGATTGGATGAATTGGAATTGACGATGCTGGGGACTACCAAGCGAGTAAGCTGAAGCTGCAAAAGTGCTAGTGTCGCGCCCGGACAAAGAAAAGGCCGACGCGGGGTTGAACAAGTCATTCTGCCTGTGGAGCGACGTTTTGACTCTGGGGAAGAACCCCGATCGATTTACGGACGCTGCACAAGGATTGGTCCTTGTGTAAGTGAATTGCTTTACATGGCGAATAATGAGGCTTCGGTTGAGCAAGAGGTTGAGAGGCAGTTGAATCCGATAGCGTGTAGCCATTGTCGGCAGCGGAAACGCAAGGTGAGATCTCATCCCCCAGTCACAATTCTGGGGAAAAGAGAACGCTTTTTACTAAATTGAGCACACGCTAGTGTGATAGGCAGCTGTAAGTGTTTCATATCCCCACGGGAGAGATCGTCGTGCTGACGGCTCTTGTTGAGGCCGCATTGTTTGCAGTGCACCAATGATCCTACCAACTGCCATTATCCAGAACAAAACAAGAGGTATCACTACCATGACTACTCATATTGACACCTATAATACTGATAAAACATCAGAGGTCTACCAATTGGGTTCATTACAAGACTAGAAGCTCGCCTTGCGGAGACAGAAGAAGCTCTCTTTCGGCTTGTACATTCTATCGATGAACCCAACAACAATCATATTTCACTCAAGCCTTCATCACAAAGAAAAGACGACCGTATAAGAGAATGGGACAGTCTTCCCCTCAGAAATGTGGACGAAATAAGAGCATGGTATCGAAGTAGATCAGAGCAAACTCACTCACCAGCCCAGCACGACGATTTGATGGATGAAGACCAACGTGCACGATCCATTCATGCCACACCACCCGAATCAGAGACTGTGGACTTTCAAGATGATGCCGGAGATGATGGAGGGGAAACAATTACATTGCAAGATGCTGATGACGATGTTATGCCGAGGAATGATATTCATATCCAGGAGGTGTCTGGCGGGAGCAAAGCCAAGGAAATGGAGCAGAAACATCCAAATATGTACTTTTAGAGCATATATTATTTAATACTACGTCACTGGTGACATAGGAAGGCCTAAAGAGCCACAAACACCGTAGATAATCTTCACATTGTGTCTTTGTCTGCTCTGAGAATCCATATCCTAACTCAAAAGCCTTTCACTATGGCCACTTGGTCTCTTCCAACCGCTTGCCAGGATCACCATACATACTCTTGATCAAATAAAGGAACAGAATCATCTAATTTATTTTAGTAGAAGGATTTCTTGCGGGGAGCCAGCTGTGATTACGTCAGATGACAGGTTGTCAGGATGATGCTTGGTTTTTAGACCTGTTTTCAAGGCGAAGTCCTAGTTATGTAAAAGGTCTGATTAAGGTGATTCAAATCCTCTGAATCTAAGTCTAGTTGGAAGTTGATAGGAGCTACGAACTGCTATTTTCGTTTGCCTATAGCTCTGAAGGATGCGTTATTATTCTGCTACAATTTTAGATCACCGAAGTCGTGTCCACGCGTTGAAGGATCCAGCCCTCTCCCCATGTCGAATGCCTAGTCTCATAAATTTAACGTAGTCCTTCGTTGTGGAAGAAGAGATATCCACTATAATAGGAAAAAGTCTATTCTTATCCAGCGGCTCTGGCATCCTCGGGCATAAATGGAATAATTTGATGCTAGCAAGCATTGCAAAGCAACAGATCCCGAGTCCTGTGTGCTTCTGAGGCACTTTCTATCCTAAGCGTAGCTTCTTAGTCATGTTTAACTCAAAGAATTATATCCAAGAACCTAATGGATTGGTCACTTTAGATTGATTAGTCAAAGAGAGGCCTCTGGAAACTCTCGGCCATTGGACGGGCTCGATGAGGGCGTCACCATTAGATAATGGCATGTCTTAGCAAAATGGCGTCCACAAACAGCCAGCTCAAGTACTAGCTTGAATTTAAGCTCAACTTTATGAAGTTACCACTTCTCACAGTATGAAGAGTTATCATGCAGCAATGCTAGACGTGGATCCAGCGACAAGTCAAGGATCATGAAGAGCTAAACATCCGCGTGAATGCCTTTTGGTGACCGATTACGTATAACTTTAGCCCTAGAGAATCGACTAACAGAAGATTCTGGCATTAAATTACGATAAAATTCAAAACATCGGGGGCGGAAAACACAGTACGGGAAAATCCGCCGCTGGCGAGTCTGAGCTGTAAACCATCCTTCAATCCAGCTGATGCACCATCTTCTCAGCTCCAATAATCATCCTCGAGGGATAAGCCATGGCGTAGCGCAAGTGCTTTTGACTGACCGCTTATTGCCATGCTAAGGCTTAGTACGTGACACCAAGACTTTGTCTCTGTAGTAAGCTGATATTTTCCGTTGCACAAGTACCATCATAGCATGCATGACCGACAGCCCGATGGATGCTCGGCGTAAGCTGTCCTTGCAAGGTAACAGAGCTCCATCTGAGCTGCTGCGCCATGGCCCCCGAAGAACAATTAGACTCGGCAGTGAGCTGAACCGAGGAAACATCATCGACTTTAGTGACAATAAGCTTGAATCTTAGTCCACTGAGGCTTTCCATTCTAAATGCCGAAGACCCGAAGAGCTCTCCCTCGAAAACAAGTAAATCATGAGCTACAATTTACTAGACCTACTGCTCCAATGATTGCCCATCTTGACCATCCACCAAAGCATGGGAATGTTGGCAATAGCTTCGACAGCTCAAGCTAAATGCCACTAAAAGCGATACAGGGCTGTAAAGACCAGTCCAGACCATTTGGACGGCGTAGTTACTCTCTGCTGCGGAAATTTCACTTTACCTAATTTGCACCGAGTCCTTAAGCTTAAAATAGGGCTAATGTGATCTTGATTCTTGGGGCTGAGGGGCTGAGCCCGATCTGACGGCTTATTCTTGTGAGGGCTGTGAGACGTCACAGCCTCCTCCGCTGAGAGTCGGAGACTAAGCATACAGAGTCTTACTGCATTCAGACAGCTTCACTCGACATGCAAATCTTGTATAAGAAAGCAACGAATTCTCGTCGAAATGGGTTTCCTCCTTCTCATCATCACATCACAAAACATCAAATCAACAACAACTTTTTTCCTTTTTCTCTCTTATTTCCTTATTTTCCTTTGTCAGGTCTTATTTCCTTACAAACCTTCGCTTCTTCTCAGTCATCTGCTACAGTTTCTTCATCACCTTTCCAAACAAAAACTGTTTTAATTCTTTCGACAAAAGCTCATAACATTATGCATTCTACAATCTTTGCTCTTGTTGCCGTTGCTGGCTATGTCTCCGCTGGACCTACCGCCCGCTCTCAAACCGAGTGCTCAGGCGTTGGCCAGTTCTATACTTGTGCGAACAATGGTTTCCGCGGTTATTGCTCCGTTGATCCCTGTGCCATAAAGTGGTGCACTGATTTCGTCGAGGGTACTTGCGATCCCGTCTTTATCACCAAGCCTGTTGATGCTACCGAGACCGAGGATTGCTCTGAACCTACCGAGACCGGGGAGGGAGAGCACTGGGAGCCTGAGACTACTCCTGCTTCTCTTCCCGAGGGCCAATGTGCTCCTGGCACTGGATTCTTCCAGGTCTGCTCCAACGGGTTCAAGGGCTGCTGCAAGTCCGACGCCTGTGCTGGCAAGGACGCTGTCTGCCCTGATGACAAGAAGGTCAAGCGCGCTGATGACCCAACTGTCTGCGCTCCCGGTACCGGTTTCTTCCAGTCTTGTTCCAACGGCTTCAGAGGCTGCTGCAAGTCTGACGCTTGTACCGGTACCGCTGGTGTCTGCCCCGATAACAAGTCCGAGGCCCCCAAGCCTAAGCCTGAGACCTGGGAGCACAAGCCCGAGACTACCACTGAGACTGCTCCTGCTTCTCTCCCCGATGGACAGTGTGCTCCTGGTACCGGCTTCTTCCAAGTCTGCTCTAATGGCTTCCGCGGCTGCTGCAAGTCTGATGCCTGCTCCCAATCTCAGCCCATCTGCCCTGACACCATCGCCAAGCGCTCTGACGATCCCACTGTCTGCGCCCCCGGCACAGGATTCTTCCAGTCGTGCTCAAACGGCTTCCGAGGCTGCTGCAAGTCCGACGCCTGCTCCGGCTCCGCTCCCATCTGCCCAGATACCGTCGCCAAGCGCTCCGATGACCCCACCGTCTGCCCTCCCGGAACCGGATTCTTCCAATCCTGCTCCAACGGCTTCCGCGGCTGCTGCAAGGGCGATGCCTGCGGTAACACCTGGTGCCCCGACTACAAGACCGGCACCTACGAGCCCGCCCAGACATTCAAGGTCAAGGCTCGCTCTGATGGTACTTGCCGCCCTGGCACCGGTTTCTTCCAGGTCTGCGCCAACGGCTTCAAGGGATGCTGCAAGAAGGACGCTTGCTCTCAGAAGAAGCCCGTCTGCCCCAAGTAAGAAGCATCAATTTTCCACATTTTCCAGTAATGGTTTTACATTGGCATAGCGTTGCATAGAACATTACTAGCGTGCATAGATAGATATGGCGTTTGTCGATTTTTGTTTGGAACCGTCCTTGATGAGTTATTATGGCATTGATTGAGCTACTATTCTTGGTATTTACTTATTTAGAGCGTTGATTTTGTCGGACACGATAAAAATCTAACTAATACACTCCTTTAAAAATTTGAGTCTGCTGCTTGATTCTGTGAACCATTGATGAGTCGAAGTTTCCGACATGCCTCGCGAAGGCCTCGCCTCGGTGACTGTAAAGACTGTCTGCTCAATTACCAAGCCGCTTAGCCATGTTCATTCTGCTGCAGTATTTGCATCTGTGATTGAAGGAAGCCTCCTCTCTGGCCCGTTGCCGACAAAGTTGTTCCACCGTGACATTCTGACAACCCCGGTTGCAGCCGCCACAACCAGGAGAGCAACACAACAAAGAAAGCGTGTCACTTCCCAGCAGCGAAGTTCGTAAACGAGTTCCCATATAGATAACGGAAGGGCCACAGCCAAGAGTAAGATTTGGTGTAAGAACGCTGCTTTAGTGGCTGATTTAAGCCGATCGACGCTGATGATCCACCCGCGAAAGAACCATGGCAAGACAAACAAGGCCAGAGACAGAAGTACCATGACAGTTTGAAGAAGTTGGTTATCAACTTCCCAAAGACGCTGGGTATATGTAAGCCATAACGCAGACTCTAGGTGCAACCAGAGAAAAGTGGGCGGTGTAAACTTGTCGAATGCTCTTAGAGGTCGTTTGGTTCGAGGGCTATCGTGCCTGGAGCCAGGTATTTCGCATTCCGAGGTAATGAAGTCTAACAGGGGAGATAATATCGGTATTGTGTGCATGGTCTCAGCACGGCGATACTGTTGACGTTGCGATGATCTTGTTGAGTTGGGCGGGGTTGAATCTTGGCCGTAAATATCTAGCTGAGTTCATAACCCTATGACGAATGTATAGCTTGGCACTTTGGAGCACAGATTTTTTCAGCTAAGAACCATCCTTTTTGAGACCGTTAGTAAAAATGCTGTATAAAATATGAACTTATTCTTGGGATGCGGTCTAAAACCTGTCTAAGACTTGAATCGATCAGCTCCAGCCTTCAAGATCATCTCAAACAGTTCAACATCTTTCCGAGCATCCGCCGCACTTGTCTTAGGCACTTTCCCTCCAACAACGCAATCATAAAGATCTAGCATCTCCAATGTATACGGATCCTCATACGTCTTTCTAATAATTCTCTCTTGGAATCCACCCTCACCAATCTTCTCTCGAATCGTCATAACCACAGGAAGGCCCTTAACGTAAGGAGAGTCAAAGTTGACTCTTACGATTTTGTTGGCTGAGTAGACTTCGATGTGTGCATCGAACTGAGGTACACCACTGAGACCTGATTCATATGTGACGGGGAAGTCATCGTATTGAAATAGTACGCTGAAGATCCCGGGGAGGGTTAGCACGGCGCCGGCGACGAATTTGGGCATGCCGAGAATCTCGCGCATTGCTGAGAGGTCGTGGGTCCCAAGGCTATATCATAAGTCAGCACTGATATTACATTTTATGGTTAATATAACTTACGCTCCCAGAACTCTTAGCATTCTTTGCGATTGGGGTGTACTGGGCACTCCAAACTCTTTAACAAGAGCTTGCTCGAAGATATCGGCCTCCCGTCGGCTTCTATCCTGACCATCTTCCTCGGTAAAGTCATTAAACTTTTGAGGAAACGTGCCATTCTGCTCAACGAAGGTAGAGTTAGGTCCGATGATGTCCCTCACTCTAGCATACTGAATCTTCTCCATGCCACCAACCTCTGCCACGGCATCGATAAAAGCAGTAGCGTAGCGTCGCATCGTTCCAACAAACACTTTGCCCTTTGAAGCCTTCTCCGCTTCAATAAGTCTGTCTATGTCTCGGAAGCAAGTCGCAGCTGGTTTCTCAATAAGACAGTACTTGTCATTATTGAGAGCTAGGATACCGTGCTCGACATGGTATGCGTCTGCGTTGGCGATCAAAACCACGTCGACATGAGGTGAGGAGCAAAGTTCTTCAGGGTTGGTGGTTGTCTTGGGACTACCGCCCTGAACTTTGGTGGCGCAGTAGGCTAGAGCTTGCTTGGAGATATCGCAGAGATAGGTTGTTTGGAACTTATGGGAGAGAAAGTTGATGTTAGGAATATGGGCGACTTGCGAGATCTCTCCGCAGCCGATGATTCCGACCCTGAGGATGCGATCTGATGTGCTTGACATGGTGATAAGTGATAAAGGTATTGAATGAATAATTGGCCTCAAGGACTGTAACAAAAAGGGTATAAGTTCAAGTCTAGATGAGTTAAAGAAGAGCTATTTATCCTTCATCTCGTCTGTCATCAATACGTAGTACCCTGCAGGTTACAGTATCACTGCATTCCCCACATACCGCTACTCCCCGACACCAAAAGAGCATTCAGCTCCGCTACTCCGCGAAAGGATCATGACTCGAGCCCTGGCTTCGGACCATGCTAAAATGTAACCATACTTTATCTTCTTCCCCACGGGGTCACCAAGTTTCCTCGGTTACAGGGAACGAAAATTCGGGGTCTAGATGAGGGAGGATCCCAATTCTTTAAAAGGAGCTTATCATCCCCTCTTTTGGATCTCTTCGTTCCTCAAACCATCAAGTTATTGTGGTTCTTTGACGTGCTAATCTTACTGTCTGATCTTGTATCTTTCACTTTGACTTGAGATCATGGGTGTCTTTTCACGCAAGAAGGAGGCCGAATTGGCTGTTGGATCGGAGCTCTCACGAGTACGACGCCTCATCCCCCCCTCGTTCTTCGTTTCACAAACTAACGATTATTCTATACAGGTCCTCCCTGAGAATCCCAAGCCATGGTACATGACTTGGCATCTGATCAAGCTCAACCTATGTCTTTTGGTGCCTCTATTCTCTTCCGCCTCCGTCGGCTACGATGGTATACTCTCTTCCTCTTCATAGCATCAAGCCCAACTCTGACATGGCTCAGGGTCAATGATGAACGGCCTCCAAACCCTGCCCCAATGGCGCGAGTTCTTCGGTAGTCCAGAGGGCGCGCTTCTGGGACTCATGAACTCTGTTTATCCCCTCGGCAAAGTCATCTCCCTCTTTGTGGTAGCTTATATCTGTGATCGCTGGGGACGCAAGCTCCCTATTCTTATTGGTCTCATCACCTGCATTGGCTTTGCCACTCTACAGGGTCTTTCGCAGAACCTACACAGCTTTATCATCGCGAGAGCCTTCTTAGGTTTCTTCACTAGCTTCATCGGTCAGCCTAGCCCTATCATCATCACTGAGCTTGCATACCCGACGCAGCGAGGCAAAGTTACTGCTTTATACAATACGTTTTTCGTAAGTCTGGGGTCTAGCATATTCGGACTATTGGGTGGTATGCTAATCGTGTATCTCGATTCTAGTACTTTGGCTCTATTTTCGCTGCTTGGTGTACTTATGGTACCTTCAAGAACCCGACAACTTGGAGCTGGCGAATTCCGTCTCTCCTGCAAGGTGCATTGCCTGTCATTCAGCTTTTGGGCCTCTATTTCCTGCCAGAATCCCCCAGGTAAGAATGTCATTTCAATCTAAGACTTCCTAGAAGCTGACGTAACCTACTCAGATGGCTCGTTTCCAAGGGCCGCAAAGAAGAAGCTCGAAAAGTCCTTGCCGAGTTCCACGCTGGCGGCGATCTCGAGTCTCCCCTCGTTGAATTCGAGATGCAAGAAATCGAACTGGCGCTTACCCAGGAAGCCGACGCCATTTCCGCCGTCTCGTGGGCTGAACTATTCCGCACTCCAGCTAATCGCAAGCGCACGCTTATTGCTGTCATTGTTGGCTGGTTTGCTCAGTGGAACGGCGTCGGAGTCGTCAGCTATTACCTTGTTCTGGTTCTCAACACGATCGGTATCACCAAAGTCAAGGACCAGACCCTCATCAACGGACTTCTTCAGATCTTCAATTGGCTCGCTTCGACTTTCTTGGGAGCCATGATGGTTGATCGACTTGGCCGGCGGACTTTGTTCCTGCTCTCCACGGGTGGCATGCTCGTCTCTTATATCATCTGGACCGGTCTTACTGCGCACTTCGTCAGCAGCCATGATGAATCTACAGGCCGTGTGGTGGTAGCTTTCATCTTCATCTTCTATCTTTTCTATGACATCGCCTGGACACCACTTCTCCAAGCCTACCCTGTCGAAATCTTTCCGTATACCCTCCGAGGACGTGGTCTTTCCATCACCTATATCTCGTCTTTCACTGGCCTCATTGTCGGCAACCAGGTGAACCCAATCGCTATGAAGGCCATCACCTGGAAATACTACATTGTCTTCTGTTGTATCCTCGCAGTTCTTTTCGTCATCATTTGGTTCTTGTTCCCCGAAACCAAGGGTCATACGCTTGAGGAAATTCGAGAAGTCTTTGAAGGAAAGTTGGATGACCAGGATAAGTTGGCTAGGGTTGAATCTGCTATTGTGGAGGAGAACCCTGGGCAGAAGGGCGGCAATGCAAAGCAGGTTGAGATCGCTAACTAGGCTCCCCTGAACAGTGCTTGGACTCAACTTACGACTATTGATATAATTGGACATTTGAGACGGCGGAAGAATTGTATGAGAAGATGACTTGCAAGTTGATGGTGGTCCTTTATCTTAATCCTAGGCAAATGATGTTTCGATCCAGGTAGCATTCATCGATCAGTTAACTCGGGCTTGAGTGTTTCCAGTCGATTCATCTGCCACTTTGCTATCTTCATGCCTTGATAATTCACAAGAGACGGCGCCAAGTCCTCGGAAATATCATCATTCAAAAAGTCATCGAACATCCGTGGCTGGTCTTAACTTATCCGGATTAAGCTTATCGACCAGACCAGGACCAGGACCAGGGGATCTACCGTTGTTATGCCGGAGGGGGTGAGGTCGTAGTCGGGGAGTAGCGGAGTTACGCTAAAGAGCGGAGAAGTTACTCCAGTTACTCCATCTCGGACTGTATTTAGCCGAAGTTGATGAATGATGTGAATCTCGATGCTTTCGTTTATTATCCTGTAACTTCCGTCCTTTTTACTTCTAATAGTCTTTGTTTTATGCACTTTCTTATCCCTTCTAGAACCTTATCACTATGTCTCAGTCAAAACCAACTCTACGATGGGGTATCATCGGCACAGGCCTGATCTCATCATGGTTCATCCAGGACCTTCTGATTGAGAGGAAGAATGCCCAAGCAACACATCACATTCAAGCCATTGGATCATCTTCCGTCGAGAAGGGGACAAAGTTCATTGAGACACATATGCCAGGACAGACTCAACTTCCCTCTATCTATGGAAGCTATGAGCAAGCTTACCGAGACCCCAATGTTGATATTATATACATCGGAACTCCTCATGGCTTTCACAAGAAAAACTGCCTCGACGCGATTTCGCACGGAAAACATGTTCTCTGCGAGAAGGCATTTACACTGAATGCCAGAGAGGCAAGAGAGGTTCTGGATGCAGCCAAGAAGAAAGGCGTATTCATCATGGAGGCTATGTGGACTCGCTTCTTTCCTCTGGTTAAATCTCTCCAGAAGATCATACATGAGGACAAGGCTGTTGGCGATGTAGTTCGAGTGTTCGCAGACTTTGCCATGAACCAGAACATCGAATCAAAGGGTCCTGAGTCACGGTTGAAAGACCTATCCCTCGGTGCTGGCAGCTTGCTGGATATTGGTATCTACAGTCTGACTTGGGGTCTTGTGACCCTCGATGCAGGTGTAGGCGAAAAAGCAACTACACCAAAGATCATTGCCGCCCAAACTCTCATCGATGGTGTCGACATCGGTACTTCGATCATCCTCTTATATCCCGATGGAAAACAGGGTATCTTGACCTCCAACTCAAAAGTCAAAACTCCAGAGGCTTTCTGCCGCGTCGAAGGGACGAAGGGTCATATCGTTGTAGAAGGCTTCGCGGGTTCAGTCCCTGCGTCATTCACTGTTTACAAGAATGGACAGACTGAGGGGAAGAAATATGAGTTTGAGAGACCTGGTAAGGGATTTTACTGGGAAGCTGATGCAGTGGCACTTGATATTGCTGCTGGCAAGGTTGAGAGCGATACTATGCCGTGGGCTGAGACTATTCGCGTGATGGAGATTATGGATGAGGTTAGAAGGCAGGGTGGTTCCAAATTTCCTCAAGACTAGATAAAAATGGATGATATATACAGTTGTAGATAACATCGGATCGGTAGAGATAAGATTTCTCGGTAAAAATATGATAAGCATGAACCGCTGATTAGACGGTTCAACGTTGATAATGCTCATTGCATGAGAACTAAACGAAGGACTTCCAACATGCAGTAAATAGTCCGCTAGGACAAAAAAAAACTCATGACCTTAATCCTAATCCTAGATAATAGGGAGACTTATGTAACTCAGTATAAGTTTAGGATTCCTTTACTAAATTCTATCAAGGTCCTACGTTTTCTTGCTCCTTGAGGGTCTGCAAGATAGTGTAGAGGGATGTAGGGTATCGTATTTCCCACAGCCAAACACCAGCTAACACAAATTGAACTTAGTGTCCGCTACTCCGCGAGACTAAAGCTGCACTAAAGTCAACCACCACAAACTTAAGATCTCCGCTACTCCCCGACATTCCATCACCTCATGCAAGATCCTTTCCAATTCCTCACTCCACAATGTTCAGCCAGGGCGGTACCAGTTTGTCGGCTCATCAGGGACAGGGCAATAAGCGACAGCGCACAGCAGCCATGTATTATCGCAAACGGGCCGTGACAGCTTGCCAATCTTGCAGACTGAGGAAGACTAAGTGCGACAATGTTCGCCCAGTCTGTGGGTTCTGCTCTAGGAGCGGTGCTCAGTGTGTCTATCCTGGCTCTGGGCCTGATAGTGATTACTCAAGGTTAGTGGCAGACTCATGGTAATTGTACTCTGACTGATGTATTGGATAGTTACGACCCTGCGAGTTTGACCATCCTGGATCGACTTAACCATGTTGTGTCTCTTCTCGAGTCTCGACCTCTAGCAGTACTAGTAAATGATTCAGGGTCCTACGACTCGCCGCATGGAGCATCTAATTTATCAGCAGGGCATGCTAGTATCACGCAGCCATTGCGTGTTGCTCCAATACACGCATCGAGAGACTTGACTACTCTTGTTCCCGAAGATGACGTACTTCAGGCCCTCGACCGCCCCGACTTTCCTTCAGAATCTAACAACTGTGAGAGCATCATGCGGTGGCCTATATTTCAAGGCCTAGTGCCTGAAGTCCACTCCTTCGTTCTGGAGCTAGATGAGGACATAGAAGCAAGGTCTAGTGATGCCCGGGGCGTCTCGGCTGGGAGAGGTGTTCAAGAGGAGGATTTCATTCCTCTCTCAAAACGGTTTCTTGCATACGTGCATGTGAAGAATCCAATTCTGGATGTCAAGGATTATAAGAAGAAGGTCAGAGAAGCAGCTGAGAATGGACCAAGATGGGATGGCGCGTCTTGTCTCGTTGTAAGTACTTACTCAACTCGCTTCGATGAATCATACTGATTTTTTCAAGTTAATATCTTGCGCCATAGCATGTTTGTCGGTGCCATTTCATACGGAGGCAGATGTTGACGGCTCTCCTGCCTCTACTCGCTCATCGACAACCACGTTTGTGGACCCGGATACCGCTGCATCATACTACCTGGCAGCAAAGAAAAGGCTAGGACTACTCCAGCCATCACTCTTATATATACAGTGCTTGTTCCTCTGTGGTATATACGAGATGTACTGCCTTCACCCACTGCAAGCTTGGTTTCACTTCAATCGGGCGTGCGTCGATTTGCGAAACGTTCTGTGGACTCGCAGTCAGAAGAAGTCGAGCCAGGCAACCACACAGGAAACTCGCCGACTTGAACAGAGACTGTATTGGTCTTGTGTCAAAACGGAATAGTAAGTGAATGAAGCCGACCTTTGTCTTTAGATAGCCTAGATTAACAAGCTTGTCACAGTGAATTACGGTACGAAATACCGTTGCCACCAAGCGGTATCGCGCAGTGCGACTATCCAGACATGTTCCCTTCTCCACCAACAGAACTGACCTCTCCGTCGGCCTATGATCGGAGTGACAACTTTGACGAAGATATTGTTCCTGAAGAAGAGAAGAGCTGGTTCTACTACTTGGCAGAAATCTCTTACAGGAGAATGATAAACCAAGCCATGGCTGTGATGGCCCGCAACGGAGAGCAAGGTTGGAGTGATAATATCTCTGAAGCTATGGAGCACTGCAGAGAGTTCAACGGACAGATAGATCTATGGTAAGTCATTTGTTTGACCGTGGATATGACACTAATATTTGCTAGGTATTCACATATTCCCCCTCAGATTGATCCCAAGAACGCAGTCCACGCCAACAATGAATTGGCACAATTTTTGAAGAACCGTGAACTATCCTGTCGAGAATGGATTCACCGCCCATTTCTCTTCTACATACTTCACCAATCACCAGAAGATGAGTACTACTGTCGAGCTGTTCCACTTGCACAAAGGTGTCTGGAGTTGTGTGTAGAGCACCTCTTCCGAACTTATGGGCACAACAGGCATCATGGGACGTGGTATATTGCACGTTCTTGTGTCACTAAAGCTTTGATATTGCTGGCTGCGGCTAAGAGTGGTCGCATACCGCTCCCTTCAGGCTGGAAAGAGGCGTTGGAAATTGCGCGATGGACAGTGAATCGGTGGTCAGGTGAAGCTCCGGACCTTGGGTGGGCCCAAAGAATGTTGGAGGAAATATTGGGAGAGGTTGGAAATCATGTTTAAAATGTATATAAGACTCGATGGCGCAGCGGGGACTGCCTGTAGACAACTGTGTCTCTGATTGGTGGTGTAACCGCTCATCTCTCAGCCGCAGCTAGGCTTGGGCTTATTTTCTCACCTTCACAGCATTATTTCCTTTCTTTTCCGCTTGCACAAATAGGCACTGTATCATACGTATGGCAACCCGAAGATAGAAATGACTAGACCACAATCCGAGGCTGATCGAGGCCAGCTTTACAAATACCGGGCACTCGAGTCTCCACTCCATATTAGGCTAATTCATCTACTGCCTGGCAATCCTGACGAAGATATTCGACTTCGAATCTCACATGAACTTTTGAGGAAACCAGAGCAACCCAGGTCACAGCGCCTATCCTGGAAACAACTGCAAAGAACGCTGCCTTCGGGATGGGAAGTCGTTGAAACCGTCGAAGGCAGATTCGTCTTCATGGGCGAGTCGGACGACGCATCAAGTGAGGAATCTGAGGAAAGTGATGAAAGCAACGAGAGTGATGAAGGAAGTGGGAAGATTCATACTTGGCAGCACCCAGACCCAACCATAGACCCAGCACTGTACGAGCTCCCACCTCTAAATCCCGCACAACCCGCCTTCGAAGCTCTATCTTATGTCTGGGGCCGGCAACGTGACTCTGTGGTAGCTACCATCGAAGGAGAGACAGGTGAGTGCCTGGGAAACATCAAGCTTGGGAAGAATCTAGCTAGGGCACTCAGACACTTGAGAGACCAAGATAAGGAGCGCGTGCTGTGGGTGGATGCTATCTGCATCAACCAAAGCGACGATGTCGAACGGGCCACTCAAGTTCTTCGGATGTCAAGTATCTATCAGGACTGCAGTCGAGTTATCATCTGGATCGGCCCTGAAAAGCACGACATAAGGCTGCTCTTATCTGAGCTGGCTCATATTGGAGCGCAGATTGAGAAGACAACAAACGGTTTGATAATGTCATCACCGGACACAACCGATTTCGATTGGTGGCAGAGCGCTGTACCAGTTTCCTTTTCCGACGAGGTGTGGTCAGCTATGAAAAAGCTCGGTGATCGATCCTGGTTCCACCGTCTTTGGACCGTTCAGGAGGCTATCATGGCGAATCGCGATTCCATAGTCCAGAGTGGCGACGCCATTATATCATGGTCTTTATTCCGTCGTGCAGTTGCATGCCTTCTGCATAAAAACGAAATGCCCATGGCCCGAATTTCTATCAGTGTCATGAGAAGCGTAGCGAAAAACCCGATTGGAGCAACACTGGAACATACTCTGGACGCATATCAAGGCCGGCTGTGTTCAGACTCTCACGACAAGATATATGGATTACTGGCTATTCTTCCTCCGAGGTTTGCGGGTCAGATCAAGCCAGACTATGAGCAGCCTGTTGGCGAGCTATACAAGTCCTGCTTTTTGGCTAGTACCAAGGCTCTTAACCGCTGGGAGCTGCGTGGCCGACCCCGAGACCCGGATGAGGATACTGCCCCCTCTTGGGTTCCTGATCTTTCTGAGGCAGATCCGTATGGCCGGAGAGTATCACACCACTATGCCTCGGGTTGTTCTGCTTTACACTATGAATACCAAGCGCCCAACTTACTAAAGGTAGTTGGCATACGATTCGACACTGTGAAGTCTGTTTCTGAACAGACCTTTGATCATTGGGACGATGGTGAGACAGCAATTGGCTGTATACGATCCTGGGAACCTGAATGTTCTCTCACAGACCCGTATCCTGGTGGGGGCACCTATTTGGATGCTTTTGCGGTTACTTTTATCCAAGACGGAAGAATTGAACGACGTCCTGCCGAAGGATTTTCCCTTGATCATGTCAAGGGAAGGTTCAAAAATGAATTTCTCTCGACAGCTACGACACCGGTGTCAAAGCTAACTCGCGGAGACATGATGGAATACGTCATCTGGACACGTTCTAAAGGTAGAGCAATGGTCACAACTGAGAAAGGTAGTATTGGGTTAGCCTGTACTTTCGCAAAGCCAGGTATGTAGGAAACTATGATATTCAGAATTCATGCTGATAACATCAGGGGATGTGATATGCGTCGTTCTAGGCTGTGACTTTCCAGTACTACTACGACCATGTGAAGATAACACCTGGAAGTTTCTGAGTGACTGCTTCGTATGGGATCTAGAAGCTACACAAGGCCTGCTAGGCCCACTTCCGTCCCCATGGCAAGCCCAGCTATTCTATGATCCCGTTGCCGAACAACGGTCTTACGCCCGCTATCATAACCCCGAAACAGGAGAGTTTACAGCAGAAGATCCAAGGCTGGAACCTCTGGTAGGATGGCAGCGCGTTTCAGTGGAGGAGTTAGGGCGAGACCTTACGGGCGATGACCCGGAAGTGTATGATTTCTTCCGGAATATGGATGATGGTAGAATCGTGGACTCTGATCCAAGGTTAGAGCCAGAAGCTCTTAAGAGTCGGGGAGTGAAACTGGAGACTTTTATTTTAAGCTAGAGCATCAGCGCTCTTCTATGATGGCTAACAGAGAATTATTCATTGGAAGGGTATAGAACTTTCTCCAACGGCACAAACTCCTCCTTGATCGTCCTCGTGCTCACAAACCTCTGCAAATGGGCCATAGTACCAGTCTTATCATTAGTACCCGAATCACGAGAACCACCAAACGGTTGCTGAGCCACCACTGCACCGGTGCACTTTGTGTTAAGATAAAGCATGCCAGCAGCGTGCTTCAAAGCGTTCTGAGCATGGCGTAGTACGTAGGGGTCTTTGGCAAAGATGCTGCCTGTCAGGGCATACCTCGAAGTTGTGTCAAGGAGCTTTAGGGTTTCCTCCCACTCATTATCTGGAAAGACGTAGATGCCGAGGATGGGACCGAACAGTTCTTGTGTCATGATTTCGTGACGAGGGTTGGTAGTCTGGTAGACAGTTGGGTAGACGTAGTATCCCTTGTCCTTAGACGCCTTGCCGCCAACGACAAGCTCCAGATCCTTGTCACTCTTGGCATCTTCAATAATCTTGCTAAGCTTATCAAACGAAGCTTCATGAATAACCGGGTTGATGAAGTTTTCGTAGTTCTCGACATCTCCAACCTTCAGAGCAGATACCTGTTCCTGGAGATGCTTCTTGAACTCAGGCCATACTGACTCGGTGACGTAGACTCGAGAGTTGGCCGAGCACTTCTGTCCCTGGTACTCAAAGGCTGCGCGAACCGTGTTGAGAGCAGCACTCTTGACATCTGCAGTTGGGTGCACAATACCCCAGTTCTTGCCGCCAGTCTCTCCAACAACGCGGGGATACGAGTTGTATATCTCATCCCCAATACCGTTACCGATCTTCTTCTGCAGTCTCTTGAAGACCTTGGTAGAGCCGATGAAGGTTAGAGCGCCGAATTCAGGTCTCTTCAGGACCGCATCAGTGACCTCGTTGGGGTCGCCTGGCAAGAACTGAATTACATCCTTTGGAAGACCAGCTTCAAGAAGGATCTGATACAGAAGCCAACTTGCATGTATAGCTGAGTCAGAAGGCTTCCAAACCACGACGTTCCCGAGTAACGCAGCTGGTCCGACGAGCGTGGCACCAAGAGCAGTAAAGTTGAAAGGTGACACTGCATATACGAATCCCTCCAATGGTCTATACTCCATCTTATTCCATACACCAGGCGTCTGAACCTTGGGCTGCTGAGCATATAGCTTCCATGCCTCATCTATGTAATGACGGAAGAAGTCTGCTGTCTCAGCTGGAGCATCAATCTCAGCCTGCCAGATATTCTTGCCCATTCCTAGCATGGTAGCAGCGACGATATCAGAGCGATATTTACCAGTTACCAACTCAGCTGCACGAAGGAAAATGGCAGCACGATCTTCAAAGGGCAGAACTTCCCAAGCGGGCTTGGCCTTGAGAGCGGCATCTATAGCTGCGTTGACATGCTCAGGCGTGGCGGTTGCGTATTCTGCCACGACTTCTTTGTGGTTTGACGGGTTTTGCTGTTTGAGAGTTTGAGTGCTGGTAATCTGATGATGCTGTTAGGAAAAGAGTTACTCTTGCGGACATAGCGACTTACCTCTGAGCCGCTGATTTGAATAGGAATCTTGACAGGGAACGAGCTTTTGAGCTTCTTGATGCTTTCTGTTAGTTGGGCTCGTTCAGGAGAGCCCTTGGCATAGTCGAACTACGATATCATGTTAGTACGATCGACTGAACGTCTAAGCCGGCTTACCATTTTTTCATTCTCAAATTTTGGTGGGTTCCATAGACTTAGTTGTCGGCTGGCTAACAGAGCTTTGGGCTTGTGCTGGTGAAAAGCACCAAGTCGAGCCAGAGGCCGATGCTGAGAGCCAAGAGATCTGAACATGATTGGCAACTGAAGTCACAGTGAGCAAGAGACACTGTAGTAGTGTGCGGGAAGAATCTGTCTCCTATCTCAAAATCAATCGCTTTATAAGTCAAGAGGCACAGAGTAGGCCAAGAGAAGTCGGGATGCCGTCCCGACTACATATCTTGCTCCGACACTCCAACTGACAAGTCAGGCAACACCTGCATATGCAGACGAATAGCTCGTAATCGATTCTCCACCTTCTGGAACTATTGGCACTTATCAGCGAGATCTGCATGAGTAGCTCATCGCATCCTCGTGACCTCCTCCGCATAACGCCACGCATTTTGTGACACGGATAATCTGTTGGATCATGCCGGGGTTGCTCTCAAGGTTACAAGATAGTAATAGAAGTGTCGGCGAGCCGTTCCGATATTTCTCATTCGCTGATTGTAGACTGCAGTCAGATTGTTTGGAAGGGATGGGTGGTGGGGGAGTGATAGATGGTGACGATGGCGCTTCCGTGAGAATATATGAAAGCCATGGCCATCTTCTGACAAGCTAGGAGCTACTCAAAATCCTTGGGACACGAAATATACCTAATTCAATATGCTTTTCAGAACCGCTATTCATCATCAAAGGGGTTTATTGCCTCTATCCCGCCTTCACATCCAGCCACAAATTAGAACGGTTACCAATGCGGCGCTGAGAACCTCTCTAAAGCCTCCTCAGGCACCTCTGGTGGAGGAACCATCACCTCTCTCCAAGATACCTATGGGAGTGCTCCTGCGTTCAGTTGCCTTAACAACAGTAATGGCGAATAAGTGGCTACTGCTGCCGTCACTTGCATTCATGGCGCTTATCACACAGTCCAACTCACCCATCCTGAATCCCGATAAGAACCCGGTGCTGAGTCGTGTTCTTCAATGGACTATCTATGACCACTTTTGCGCTGGGAACAGTATTCCCGAGGTGTCAAATACCGTTAAGTACATCAAGAAGCTTGGCTTCCATGGCATCATCCTTGGATATTCGAAAGACGTCGTCTTGGATCCCAACGTGAAGCTCCCGACGACTGGCGTTGAGGATTATCCAAAAGAGTGCTACGATATGATTGAAGAATGGAAGAAGGGCAACATTGATACTCTTAATATGATTGAGGCCGGTGATCTTCTAGCTGTCAAGTAAGTACCCAACTTCAGCCCAAATGACTAGTAACTTACATAGCTCAGGGTGACAGGGGCCGGACCCATCGCAGTAGACGCTTTACAGGCTGGAAAACCGATGAATAGTCACCTCCACAAAGCCCTCAACGAAATCTGTATCGAGACTCGAAAGCGCGGATGTCAACTCTGGATCGACGCAGAACAACAAGCTATGCAGCCTACGCTCGACGACTGGACCATCACCCTCATGCGCGAACACAACCGAGACGGTAATGCTCTGGTTTACAACACTATTCAAGCTTATCTCAAAGGCGCTAGAGAAAATGCCAAAAGGCACATCCAACTAGCAGCCCAAGAGGGCTGGACAGTTGGCATCAAGCTAGTTCGCGGCGCATATATCGAGAATGAGATCCGATCCCTCATTCACGATACAAAAGAGGATACGGACAATTCATATAACGATATTGCAGACATGCTAATTTCACGAAGGATGCCCGATGGAGCTGCCAACCTCAGCTTCCCAGACGCGGCACTCGTTCTGGCAACACATAACGCTGAGAGTGCGCAAAAGGCTCTTAGGACACACAGAAAGCGCCTTGAAGCTGGGCTTCCCACAGTTCCTATGAAGTGTGCACAGATCATGGGTATGGCTGATGAGTTGAGTTGCAAGCTGCTGCAGGATTACGAGAAGGCTGTGAAGGAAAACAGAGTCACTTCCGAGACACCAAAGATTTACAAGTGTTTACCTTGGGGCTCGGTGCAGGAGTGTATCAATTATTTGTACCGACGAGCGGTGGAGAATCGTGGTGCGGTGGAGAGGACGCAGCATATGGCGCTGGCGATGAGACAGGAGCTCCGACGTAGGATACTGGGATAGAGAATAGATAGAAATTGATCAGACCTAAGATTGAATATGAAATAATGTTGATCTATCTCAGAGGAAGCTCTACAATAACATGGGAAAGATAGGTACGCTGTGCTATGAAGCCATTTTGCTCTCCAACTTGGTCAACAGTCCACTCTTAGGCTGCTCATCGACCCACCTTGTTCTCGGAAGCTCGAAAGTCGAAGATATCCGCCCGTACGACATGCCACCCAGTTGACCGATCGGCCGCAGCTTGTCAAGGTCAATGTGACTAAAATCCTCATTGGCAGCATCCTCTTGCACCCAAAACCGTGTCGCCTTGATGAGAACTATACCGTAGTTACTCATTCCTGGTTTATGGCTCTCGAACTCTTTGATATCCACGACTTGCCCTTCGATGGATAGCACCGACTCTTTAACGCGGGATGGCTTGACAGTCGTTGTTGGAGCTTCAGTTAGGCCAGTGA
The DNA here is from genome assembly GCF_013396195.1 of Fusarium tjaetaba. Taxonomy (NCBI): domain Eukaryota; kingdom Fungi; phylum Ascomycota; class Sordariomycetes; order Hypocreales; family Nectriaceae; genus Fusarium; species Fusarium tjaetaba. The sequence continues at coordinate 145,507 of NW_023501217.1, forward strand.
TGTCCCATTCCGACACTCCATATGGTGCATCAATGGATGAAGCATTGACTGCCTCTATCATATTCTCCGAAACGGTATTGATAACACATTCTCCTGTATCCTTCAGATTCTGATACGTATCCTTAGCCGACCCAAAGCGAGATGAGAAGCTAACGATGAACATGGGCGGGTCATGGTCAACGACTTGAAAATAGCTAAAAGGCGCCAAGTTCTTTACTGCGCCATCGCCGGAAACAGTACTAATGAAACCAACAGGCCGAGGAGCAATACCAGAAATTAAAAGTCGGTAGTTCTGCCCGACGGATCTGTCAGGCGAATACGGGTCGATCTCTCGGTGGATCTTGTCAGTGGGGGATTGACCACTGCGCACACCATCCCCATAAGACCAGGATGGGTCTGGGGACTTTGTTATCTCGATGGATTTGTTGGAGTGATCAAACTCTGGTCTGTTGGCTATCGTGTCTTCAAAATTGGTGATTGGTTGGACTGCTGAGAATGCAGGTTTAGCTGCAGCTGCCGCTGACGAAATCAGTCGCATTGTTGAGTGTGATGTGTTTGTTATCAGGCAACTGCGTGCATGCAACGTTGGTGGTCTAAATTGGAGGGTCAGAAACTGTGCCTCTGAACAATATGGCCGACTCCGACATGTCTTTCTGACTGACCTTGATGCAATTGCGGAGCGAAACGTAGTCAAAACCCTGGTCATTATGACAGTTCTGACATCAAAGCATTGACCAATTCTAGAAACAGGGATGTCTTCCAGAAGCACTGAACTCGGCATTCAACTTACACCAACGTAAATCTCAAGTGGAAAAGTCGGGATTGTTATACCGATATAGGACACTCACAATCCCCGCGTGATAAGCTTCCACTATCGGGATCTCATTCCGACCACTTTCACTCCGCAGCCGATAACGCAATTCCAAAGCCGCTGATAAGCTTTTCCCACGAACGCTAGGCAAAGACCGCGCCGGAATGATATTCCAGCTAAAAGACTTAAGTCGGAACAGCACCCCGACCTCTCTCCTCAACAGCCATTGTCAATTGCGCAACGATGCCTGCTACACAGAATGCTCAATTTCGGATCATTAAGAAATGTGCTAAAGCGTAAGTTCTTTTCTGGCCCGCTGGAAGCCGATTGCTGATCGTCGTGGTTGCTGGGTAGGTGTAAGCGATGTCGGTCTATGAAGGTCAAGTGTTCGGGGACGCAGCCGTGTTTGAGATGTGGACGGAAGAACGAGAGATGCATTTACGAGGCGGAGGAGAAGAAGGTATCGGTGCCTGAGAGGTGAGTCTCATGACCTTTTCAGTCTTGCTGTGGCTAATTCTTGGGATAGCTACCTCCGTGCCTTGGAGAGACGACAAGATGGACTTCCATCGCCAGGATCGTTTGGTAATGGAAGTAGGCCACGTCCAAGGCACTCTTCTGTCTCTGACTATGGTATTTCCGGTGTAGTCACACGAGACGCATCCATGGCTGCGGATGGAGGTGAGTTACCAGCCAACAACCTGTCATCCTGGCTAACGTGGTAACTGAAGACCTTACTCTTGGAACACCCCAAGATCATGACGAGAACGACGAAACAAACGAGGCTGCCTCTCTATCAACTAATGACGTCCTCGAACCGGCCTTCCGACAAAACCCCCTCGTCGACAATGACTACGTCTTCGGCCAAGCTATGGGTAGATACTGTAAGTCCCCTTCGTCAATCATCGGCATATGCTAACAGATCTCCACAGGGTACATGGGTCCTGCATCATCATGGGCCTTCTGCAGAAGAGTTCTAGCCCTAGTAGGCAAACATCTCCCCGAAACAAACAACGAGCCTTTACCCTGGCATCTTGACGGAGTAGCCTTCCGACTACAGTGGAGACCTCTTATGCCAGATGAGCCACCGGATATCTCCAACTTACCGCCGTCGGACTATGCATACTTCCTCATTCAAACTGCGAGGTTTTATCTTGGTCCTTTGGCGAGTTTGATAGACGAGGCTGAGTTTCTTCTGCATTTTAAAGAGCTTTATCAAGATGCTTCTGCGAAAGCGGCATCGTGTAAGCTGTGGTATGCGCAGTATTTACTCATGATCGCTTTCGGTAAAGCTTTTTTGGGTGGGAAGAGTACTGATGGGAGTCCACAGGGATATCAATACGCTGCTAGAGCGATGCCTCTAATGCCAGAGTTGGCCGGCATTGCTCTTGATCCTGTTCTTTCTGCACAAGCACTAACCCTAGCAGCTATCTACTTTCAGTCCATTGACATGAGAGTGGCAGCATATCAACACATCGGACAAGCTCTCCGTATATGTGTTCTTTCCGGGTTTCACAGACATATGCCGGAAGAAGCTGTCGGGGCGCAACACTCCAAGCGATGCCACATAATATTCTGGGTGGTTTATATGCTAGACCAAGAGTTTGCTGCATTGATTGGCGCAACGAGTGCCATACGAGACGAGGATATCACCAATAAGCTACCCTCTCAGGCGGACAGCTCGTTGAGCTCACTCAGTCTGACCCTTCATGTTCAGCTTGCTCGTTTAATAGCCAGACTACTAGGAAGTCAGTGCCATAGCGACAAAATCCAACACGAAATGGCTGCTAACATTTTTGAAGCGGTATACGGCGTTGGGAAAGATTACGATGGCACCCTCTTTAGCAATACGCAGTCTATCCTACGAAACTTGGCTGAACTAAATCGTGATCTGAACAACATCATCAACAACCATTTCCGAGACTCAATCAGTAAAGCGTCACGAATTGCAACGAGACTTCTGCTCCAATATCACCACGTAAGATTTAGAGCGCAGCGCCAAGCTTGAAGTTCTTGAACTGACTTGCTTTCAGTGCGTCGTTCTCACAACGAGGCCGCAGATAATGTGCGCTTTGCATATGCACATCGAGCAGTCAAAGACACAACTCATGACCCACGGTTTATCGCTGTCTCCGCCGGTTGCATCGCTTATACAGTCATGCGTTAGCTCAGCGCAGGCAATTTTGAAGACGCTTCGTGCCTTGGCAGATGAGGATCTAATTGGTAAGTACGGTCACTTTGAAGGTTAGTTATGGAGCTGACCTTGTGTCCCAGAGGCATTTTTGCCTTTCCAGATTGAGTATGCCTCATCGTCAGCGTTTCTCCTCCATCTCATCCCTATAATCTGCCCATCTCTTCTTTCAGATGATTCATGGCGTGATGATGCTCGCTACGTTTTTGACACTCTGATTTCGAAAGGTAGTCTGATTGCCCCTTTGCGTAAAGTAGAACTCGAACAGTTGGAGCAAAAGTTATCTGCTTTGACGCCGACTAGTAATATCGCAACACCGGAAGCACCAAACCAGGCAGAAGATCATGTCAACGTCCACGAAGAGGAGACTAGGGAACCAGAGTTACACGAACATGTCTCGGATGAGACAGGATGGGACCTCTTTGCGGCTAATGCCATGGCAGGGTTGACGCCGGGAGAGTTGCTAGATCTGGCAGAACAGCTCGATGTGGATAGTTTTCTATATCAGCCCGAGATGTAAGAAGGCTAAAAGTTATCGAGACAATTAATAAGATGCCTCTGGCATTTTCTCCTCTCGCTATTTGAAGATAATCTGATCTGACCTGACGCTATCCTTGTTTAGGCCGAAGACGTTTTCAGGCCATCTGATAGGGTGCAGCTGTTCCAAGCCACAGGTTGACTCCAAGGCTCACAACCACGAGTTCAGCTGAAATCACTCAACTTGCCAGCTTCAAACAACTAAACTTTGACACAAGGCCATCCAGATTCTGGCCTAGCCCCTACTCTATAATTCTTGGTATCTCAAACATCATCCCATGGCCTACCCGGCGGTGTCAGCAGAAGCAAGGGTCCCTTCCCCGCCGCCCATCAGGATTAGGTCAGATCCACGGGTAGGCAGAGGCGAAGGTCGCCCATATGACGTCCCTCCACCGCGTCCGCCAAATCAGCTCTATGGCGTAATTCCAGAGGCAAGCTACAATAATCAATTTATGCCATATCCCTACGATTACAATGTCATACCACCGCTATCTCCACCTACCCCAAAAGCAGCCCTTAGCCCGAGCCCCAAGCTACTCCAGAACCAACAGGCTGCATCTTCGTTTAGCGAGCTGTCTTATCAGTACAGACCAATTGAAGATGCATCCATCAGACTTGTTAGAATACTGCCGGAGAGGAAGACGATGATCAAGTGCGAGATTATCCATGTTTCGCTGGAACAGCCTCCTCCTTATATGGCTATCTCGTACACTTGGGGTGATACGGGAGATACCCGAAAAATTGAGATTGAAGGATGTTCGATCCCGATAGCTGTCAGCCTCCACGGCGCACTGCAAGCACTTCGAAAAAAACACTCATCCGTGCTGGTATGGGCAGATGCTCTGTGCATCAACCAAAAAGACCGCGATGAGCGGAGTCAGCAGGTTCAACTTATGCCGTTCATCTACTCCAATGCGGATAGCGTCGCAATCTGGCTCGGTCCGGAAGAGAACGACAGCATAAGAGCCGTTAGTTTGCTCGACACCATCGCAACTACAGGTGAACCCTTTGGTTCCAGCAATGTCTCCAATATCTTAGCAGCTGGCGCTGAAAACGGTGACCTTTTGGCGGTGGTGTCACTCTTTGGGAGAGAATATTGGAGACGATTATGGGTCGTTCAAGAAGTCTTTAATGCGAAACGAATAATGGTTTACTGTGGCTCGACGCGCCTTGAGTGGAAGAAATACCAGAGCGCTTCAGTAGTATTCAGCCAGCGCCGTGGGGAACTCATATTCAATAACAAAGACCAGCTCAAGAGGCGACTAGCAACTTCACCTGACCAGTTCAGCTACGTTCAGACGCTCATTTACCAAGGGCCAGCTAGTCTACCAGACCTCAAATTCCACATGTCGGATGGAGAAGAGGCTCTTCTGCAGGTGCTGCGAACTTGTCGCAGAAAGCTTGCGTCTGACCCTAGAGATAAGCTTTACGGAATACTTGGTGTCTTACCAGCCAGTATTCGAGAAGAGTTCCGCGCGGACTACAATCTCTCCGTGAAGGATGTGTACACTGAGATTGTCGACTTTCTCCTCAAGACAACTGAGAAGCTGGACATCATCTGCGAAGCTATCCACTTCCCTGTTCATACCAGCACCGCCAACCTTCCAACGTTCGTTCCGGACTGGTCACACGTTCCGCAAACATCAGCAATGGGCTTCAAATACAATTTTGCAGCTTCAGGTTCTAGCAAAGCTATTTGTAGGTTCCGTGACGAACGCCTCAGCAAACTGGAAATTTCGTGTCTTGAGATCGACGTTGTACAGAGCAAAGGCGTTGTTGTTGGAACGCTTTGCAACTTGGGAGATTATCTCATGGCATTCCTACACTGGAGAGCACTACTTCTTCAGGCCGTCGAGGGTCGCACTGAGCAAGAAATACAAATGGCGGAAGAATGCTTTGCAGCGACGATATGCCTTGGCCAGATCCCGTCGGAATATGACCGAGGCCGATGGCAGGCAGAAATCTACCATGTGTTTGCGAACCTCTTCCGCGACCGTCTGCCATACATCAGACTCGATGACAGACTAGCTTACTACTTGAAAACTCCATCCGAGGGAAAGGCTGAAATGAGACGGCACTTTTTACAGATTCATTTTGGAGATCGTATGATGGGGAGGTGTTTCTGTCTTACACAGAATCGTCGGCTCGCGATGGGATCGGGGTTCATGCTTGCGGGTGATATAATTGTTGTGCCGTTGGGTTGTTCGACGCCGATATTGTTGAGGGCTGAGGGGACGCAGGGTGAGTATAGATACGTGGGCGATATATTTATCGATGGGTACATGTTTGGCAAAGCTGTTGATCAATGGCAGGCGGGGAAGAGGCAGCTGAAGAAGTATATACTTCACTAAAATTGAGTATTTTCGCCGATGTCTCTCGATCCAATGAGTCCCAGGGGTCTTGGATGGTCTGAATGGTGGGTGATGTCAGGGCGTCATGTGGTGCACCTCGGTCCGCCCATTGGTGATCGGACATACCCAGTGCCCATGTACCCGGTCAGTGGTCATTGATTTAGCCTTCGGAAGGCCCAGCCAATCACTAACCCGACCTAACGAGTGAATGATAGTGAGGCATATATCCTCACGGATATGGGAGATAGAATGTGGTTACACAAGTAAAAACAAGTAAACTCCGAGCCAATACCTGCTGTGATCGTACGTTTGGTTGACGTCAGACAGATTGAGTTAGTGTGGCGAGCACTCAACCGCGCTTCCAAGTGACCTGTGCCCTTGGGGGACAGAAAACATTGGATTGACATCCCGAGTATCTCCCACTATCCCGAGTTGGAACCTTTATGTCTCCCCCGAGCCATCCCTGTCACCGACTGAGACTCACCGGTCATGATAAAGGTGCACTAACAGGAGCCGTGACAAGCTTATCTGGATATATACGTGAGATAGGACTGACATTACTGAGTCTTGACAGATCCCGCATTTGTCCTTTCAGTGCACCGTAGTCTCTTTGTCTCTGTCTCTGAGCTTTTCGACAACAGCCTAACCCCTGGTCACCAAAAGTATTTATCGACCTTACAAACTCTTGGCATGCGGCGCATTTCCCCACATCCCAACAACCGTCAATCGGATCAGCGCCAACGCGATCTCTCATAGTGGAGTAATCATGGGCTCTATCTTGACTTCTACACAAGGCGCGACAGACTCCGAACTGATATTGAGTGACGCGATTTGGAGGGAAAGGGTTCCGCACATTAACGGAGAGAACTACTTCTTCTGGCCGTATCCGGTCCTGAAAAGGCTGATAACGCGGGATACAATCATCCGACAACTCCAATCCATCAAGATAGGACTGGAGGATGCGGAGGCATGCAGCGATCTAATCGTGGGCACCGATAAACCCCCTTTTCTTCGAGTCTTTGCAATACTGGTTCTTGTTGAGAGACCCGGCGATATCCAGGCTTTCATAGATGCAGATTTGCATGACGAAAGATTTCCTCTGGTACAAGGATCGGAGTATCATCTTACTGCCCAGATCTGCATGGCAAACCTGGGATGGTCTCATATGCAGAGAGACTATTTCAACATTAACCAACTGCGAATGTCGCCGGGGTTCTTTGCGCTAAGTGAGAACTACGAAGCTCAGCACTATGATATGCCCAAAGCACAGATGCTGCCTTGGGTGTTATGCAGAGACAGCTATGGAGTCCACGAAGAGACATTGTCAGGGGGGTGCGGGCAGGTCGTCAAGTACAAGATTGATCCCAATTCACATGGGTTTACCCCGTTACTGGAGACGGTGAGTTTGGCTTTCAATCCTCGCTAATTTACGAGACTCTAATATCCATACCGCATAGCATGGCTTTTATGTTAGCTTCGTTGCCGTCAAGTCTTTGAAAAGCACCAGTCGGGAGAAAGACAGGTCGAGCAAAGAGTTGGAAATGCTCAAACGATTCAGTGGTCTAAGCCACCCGAATATCATCACGCTTTTGGCAACATACACTCTCCAAAGCCGATTTCACTTCGTCTTTCCAGCCGCCGAATACGATCTTCTCATCTATTGGAAAATCCATCCTGGACCACTCGTGAATCCCTCTTCTGCCAACAGCGAAGGTCTCCTATGGCTGTCGGAACAAATCCGAAATGTCATTGGGGCCCTTGCACATATCCATGAAGGCACAAAAGCCCATATGGATACGGAGACAATGTTCGGCAGACATGGGGACATAAAACCTGCCAACATTCTTTGGTTCAGATCGCGGAAAGAGAGGCGTGGTGTTTTTGTGATATCAGATTTAGGTATTGCGGATGCTCACCGGGAAGATACCAGATCTATTATTCCTGCAGCCGATTTGCCTGTCACGCCCAGATATCGAGCACCCGAGTGCGATATCCGTGATGGCCGGATATCCAGGGCATATGATGTCTGGAGTCTAGGCTGTCTATTACTCGAAATGACTTGTTGGATCCTTGGGGGAAATGACCTGAGGGAACGATTCAAAGACATCCTGGTCTCACCTTATATAACTGGGGTCAAGACCGACATATACTTCGATATTCACTGGCTCGGCCCTGGAGAGGGCTACAGGCTTGGGGTAAAAGATCAAATCATCAAGGTAAGTATCCCAAGAAGAAATTTGCTACAACCTCTTTCTGACACTATTGGCAGTGGATCGGTTCTTTGCATAGGAAGAGGGGTTGCAGCGCCTACGTCCATGATCTGCTCGATATAATACATCAAGATATGCTGGTCGTTGATCAGAATAGGAGGAAAAGCATGGCTGAATTATTTGAGACTTTTGGCGAGATGCATCAACGCGTCATTGATAACATCGACTATATTAAAACTCCGGAACCGAGGGAAATAAGCTTGGAGGTAAGATACATGGATGGAGTGCATCTGAATGATAAGATAGAAAGCATCCTTGGGGCACGGGATGAGAAAAGAAATCAGCTGAACGAGGCCTCGGTTTGAAAGGTATGGGGTAGCTCGTGACAGCTGGGTATGCAAGGCCCAGACCTATCAGGGCAGGGTTAGCTCCGAATAGCGTCAAGATAATAATCGATAGTGTTGTCGTCAGAAAAAATAATAGCGTTTTCAACTAGCTCATCTTTAATACCTTAGCCTATCTAATCTTAGTTTATTATTATTTAGTGAAGCCAGGTGAAGTTAGCAGTGACCACTTCAGACAAGGGCCAGGGTACGTGTAGTTAGTCTCGACCGATCTATACCAATATTTACCATATCACCGGAATTGCAGCAAGGGATAGAAATATTTTACTATGCAGTCTGCCATGTCTCGATGATGGTTTTCACCTCTGTTCCCTCTGCGCAAGTTGGATGGGCTCGTATTGAAAAAATGAGGTTCTCACAGTATTTCGTGCCTTTGGCCATGGCCTTGTCAGGTGCTGAGACCCTCACTATTAACTCTGATTCTTGCTTGCGGGGTATGTCTTATTATATAATTCATACATGTGGAATAATTAACTGACTATCAAAATAGCCGTTACTGCAGTCTCAAGCAAGATATATACAGCTGACTGTAAATCTTATCTATATACCACCGTGACACCAAAGAAAGCGTAGGACTAAGAAGCTTTATCTGCAAAGTGTCACAGCAGCTAATCATGACACAACAGCACCATCTATAGAACAAAGACTGTAACTAGCATCTCGACAGTCAGGAAGTATGTTACAGCAATCAGCACACAGCTTGTCACCGCCACAAGGACCAACTCTGTTGTACAGAGTGTTATAGTTGATATCACTACAACTGTGAAAATGGATGGTACCAAGACAGTTACTCAGCAGACTATAAAGACAATCACGACGACTGCCCAGAATGTCAATCCACCATCCAAGAAGCGAGCAGTCAATGCCCCTGTCATCCCTTCTTATGCCAGCATCGCGTGCAGCAACTCGGTCAAGTACTCCTCCGCATGTTCTCGTGTCGGTGTAACCAGCAAAACCATTACTCTTCCCCGAACGACGATCGTTTCAGTCATCTCAAAGGTTATCATTCCACGGAGAACCACCATCAAGACTGCTATCGCAACTGCCTATGCTACCAAGACGGTCAAGACAGAGGTTGTGCAGGAGACCTATTCCACTGAGAAGATCAGTAAAGTTGTTGGAACAGAAGTAAAGGATAACATCATTGCCACCGAGACCAAGACCGAGATCAGTACGAAAACCGAGGCGGCTGATCCACTGCAGACGATTTCCCTCATCGCACACGACAGCGGTGATCCTGACCTCGCCTCCCTCGGCGGTGTTGGTTTCGTCCATCTAGAGAACCAAATCGGCACAGGAAAATACTTCCTCGACTTCACAGCCGACGTTGACTCCGACCTAACCTTCACACTCAACCAACGCACAGGAGAAGTTAAAGTCGTCAACGGACCTGCAAGTTCGATCGGAAAAGCTGCCTACTCCAACGTCAACGGAAACTCGGACAACTACGTACGCTTCATGTCAACCGAGGAAGCGACAGCGAATGCGGCCAACTCTTTGGCCCGCAAGATCATCCCAGCGACTTCGTACCCCCTGGGCCTTCAGTGCTTGTGGGGGACTAATCAGATTGCTGATTTTTGGACGTGCTCTTCACGACTGGGGCTTGTTCAGCCGGGAGTGGATTTCACGAGTCAGTGTACGGGTGCTTCTACCTCTTATAACATTGACATAGAGGTCCGCTTGGCTTAGAAGGGATTTGTAAATTGGAAGATAAATCAAGAAGTAGACCTTGTATAGAATTAGAATTTCTTAGACCGCAAATAAATCGACACTCAAGTACCGTCGATCTTTCTGTATGCCGGTACTGCCTCTTCTACAGGTGGTCTCATCCACGATTCATCGTGTTGTATCTCAGCCTCTGCCGTCCTACTAATTTCACTCTCCACCACCTCAGGCCGTACTCGATCATCACTCGGTCTTAGTATCAACAAATCCGCCTCTCCACCCACATCAAACCTGACTCCCGCAATTTCACCCTGAATCCACCATGCAATTGCATGCGTAACCATGATATTATATGTACAAAATGAATGCGTAAACCCCGTCTGTGCAAAACTCCATTCTTGCGGAAATCCTGTATCTTTTAGACCTATTCGCAGGCCTGACAATTCTCCGACATCGATAGGCTCCCATTGACGTGTGAAGGGTATTCGAAGGTTCGTCTTGAGTCTGTTGAGAGCTTGGACAACTCCAAGGTCAACTTCTGTTCTTCGTCCTCCAAAACTTCCGTTGAGTGATGTTTCTGTGACTATCCAAACGTGTACGGTTGTAAGTTTGACCTCTTGTGCAACATTCTGAATTACAGGACTTGTTTTTTGCCAGTTTGGTGCCACGAGAAGCTTGATCGGTATAGGCGTTGGGTTGTCAAGTTGGATGATCCTTGGGACGTCAACAAAAACGTCAAATACTAGGTCAGGGTCTGATGAAAAGAAGTGCTTCCTAATCTTTTGTAGCGAAGACAACCTCACGTCTTCAGATGCTGACACAAGCCTCTGACTTGAGATTTTTCGTGGATAGCGGATTCGTCTGGATCCAAAGTTGGCGATAGGAGCATCTGGCGTCAATTGTATGATCTTGAATGGAAATATAGCCTCTAAAACTTCGCTCTTTCCATGACCTTCGACTGTGAGTTTGGCTTCGATAAAATACTGGATGCATGCCGATGTTTCCTTTTCTCCCCCGTCGCCAAGGATATACGACGGAGGCAGTTCGTGGTCTGTCGTATCAGGAGGAATGAAGCTTAAAGCTTGTCTGACATTGTTGATTTTTGGGTCGGTATATAGTGGAACAGGTATATTGAATATCCATTCCTTATGACCACAGTTCTCGATGTGCAAAGGTCCCTTAAATATGGTCTGACAATGGTTAAGTAGTGTTAACCCAAATGTATAATCACCTTTTCTATCCTTGACCTGTTGACTTGTATTCGCTGTTCCGATAAGGGACACAGTCAGTGATGAGTCTGGGCTCACGATATGCGCTTTTCGATATACAAGCCCAGTAATGGTGTCACCAGGAACGTATGTATCGCTGTCGAGGTGAATCCCCAAGTCGGGGCTAGATTTCGGTACTTTTCCCAAAAACGACATGTTGAGTTGTATTGTGACTTTAGCTAACACAATTGAGAGATTGGTTATCTCCCTTCGTATTTATGTCATTGCAGTTTGATCTTGCCCTGTATTACTGCCCAGCCTGGAGGGAAATATGGACTGTGCCGCAAATCTAAGTGAGTCGCGAATATGAGGCCAAGGTTGAGAACTGCAACTTAGCCAATCACTGGACTCCAGATTGTGGCTTCGCAAAAGGCATGACCCTCCTTATGAGGAAGAAACCAATAGGGACTTGGCTTGGCTTTGGTTATTGTAAGTTGACTCATCGTCACCTGATATAGATGTTCCGGTTTCGGTCAATTACGCGAGGCGCGAGGCAGATACGAAGTTGTAATTTGTGTTTAGCCTCTGATGATTCTTGAATTATTGAAATTGTTTGGCATTTGAAGCTACAATTGAACCACTTGCGGTAAGACCTTGACTATGTATCTTATCATTGAGATCGAAGTCGGCGATTTCCACTAACATATCGCATAGGCCTAAATTAGGTCCCCTGTTAGGGATCCGTGTGTGATGCCAAGAATAGGCCTCCTAAGACACTTCAGCCCAGGTCAAAAAGGTCGCTAACATATTCACGGGGACTTCTGGCGGTTGACTTGAAATGGTTATCCAAGGTAATTGGCCCATGGCTGCTATATCGGATCTGCCTATCTGCCCCTACTCCCATTTACATACTGTTACCCCTGTCATATGACACATTCACCGACATGGTTTTCCTGATATGTGGTGATAGTGCTGGACTAGCAGGTCCACCAGCAGGTCCAGCATTACCCTGACCGTTCATAGTACCACGATGTTGATTAAGAATACTCTTGTCACTCTGGTTGTCGGAAGTATGATCCGGGTGAGCCTCCGTCTCAATCAAGGCACTCCATTGACCAGCCTTGTTCTTGGGAACAAACATGATGTTGTTCATGTTCTTCAAGCGATGCGAGTTCTCGCTTGACTTGGCTGATGAAGGAAAGACCTTGCGAAGCATGGGCCGAAGGGTGGGTATACAAGCAGCCATGATAATGAGAGCATTCTCAGCGCAAGCTGTGAGGAGAAGTTCACCGACGTCGTAGGTAGGATCGTTGCTTGTTGCGTTGGCTTTGAGCTTAGTGCACTTAATGACGGCGATGGCTCCGGCACTGGAGGAGTTAGTTAGAGACGATGATGATAGGAGACGAGAGCGTACAAAACACCAAGGCTCATGGCGACAGCTACACCGAACTTTTCCTTGTTCTTCATGTTCAAGTTCCAGAGCATAGCCCAAGGAAGAAGCGCGAGGATGAAATCGGTGGCGGCAGAGTAACCTTGATGAATGTCAGTATTGGAAAAACCCCACCGTATGAGACAGACTTACCGCCGATGAAGTACAAAACTCCAAGGTAGGAATTAGGATGCCAACACTTGCTCACAATAGCCGGGTTCCATGTTGTTCGGGGATCTTCGCAGTGCACAAAGACAATGATAGAGATGAGGATATGAAGCGTAAGCATAGTGACGACGATGAACCAGAGGAACCGATGGATGAATCGCTGTGCGGCTAGTCGCATGAGGCTGATCGAGAAGGATGTCTTGCCCAAGGCACACGACATGACGACGAAGGGCTGTGAGACTTGGCCTAGCAATGCGACCGGGACGGCATCTTGAGGTGCAAAGGTAAGAACCCATTCGACGTGTCGACCGAGACCTTTCTGAACGGCAGCTTCGATGATGGCGCCATAGCAGATGAGAAGAATCTGTGGTAACACATATTTGTCAGTACGCGGGATGTCGAAGAAGCTTGGCTTCTTACCAGAGAGATAACAATGACCCAGTCATCAAGACCAAAGACCTTTCGCACAAACAATCTCGTGTACACTCTAAGTCCAACAAAAAGAATGGGAAAAATCACAGAAAGCCACGTAACAGTCCGAATCACCGGGCCCCGCGTCTCAGCGAGATACTCAGGAGAAGGCGTAGCGGCAGCCATGTTCCGATCGATAACCAACAAGTTTGTCTCACACTGCTTTAGCAGGCACATTCATGCGTCTTATATGTGTCCAAGGACAAACCTTGATGCATAAATACGAAAATAACAAAACCGGCAGGCAAACAAATTTTCTCGTAACATAGCCTCGTTCTCTCAGCCATATGTCACATCTCAAAGAGACCGGGCAAATGATTTCAAGTATCACAAAGAAAGAAAAGGAAAGAAGGATATTCCATCGTGGGGAAAAGATTGGCCTCGGGAGAGACCGAAGCCGTTGGACTCGAAACAACGGTTGAAAAAAAGCAACGTTGAAAACGGGGCTGGCAAAAACGCCCGAGTAGCGAATCCAATCGAGGGCATGAGAATATCCCGACTGTGAGAGGAGAGAAAACAATGGGGACGATCAATGCCGTCACAATCATACGTTGAGCAAGCTGCAACGGAGACGATCTGCAGATCCAATCACGGGGGAGATGATGTTTGCTCGCCTTTGCATAATATGTCAAATATCAGTTGTTACAACAGGGTCGCAAACAAAATTAGAGCATGGGAGTCGCTTATTATTATCTCCGTATTACTGCCAATCCCGGTGAAGTGTTGGGGCTCGCGGATCTGATAGATCAGATGCCGTGCCATACTCCTGCATAATTGGCTCGCCACAGAGAGTGGGTTTGGTTTGCCGGCCGCGAGAGGTTCTGCAAGAAATTTGTGCAGAGTGGATTTGACTTAAATAAGAGTCTCGGTTAATCTAGTGTTGAAGAAACCGTTGTGTGAAGATTAATGTTAATTGATGTCTTGTCTAACGTACGTTAGTCCAAGGTTAGTTCCCGTACCAATGGCGTACTTGTCCCGTGTCACTAGCTCCAACGTTATCTTATTGTCTACTAACCGAGAGTAAGCCAATAGTTACGTGACAGTCACTTCTCATATTCTCTTGTATTCAGCTTGTGCTTCGAATGTTGCCTCGAGTCCTGTAAGCTCTTTGTTTGCTCAGCCTTCTTCCAAGGATACCCCTGGCCTGTGCAAGGATGATCCCGCCTCCCCGGTGAGATATTATCTCTTCCCTCGTTCTCATCGTGCAGAACCTCGAGAACCTAAACCAATTCTGATAATTCCAACCGAGGTGGTTGCTAATCGAGACCATGTGCGTGGGATTCTTGTTGTAACTACTGCATGCCAAGTTTCAAGGAGCCTCATGCTTGTGTGGGGGAGCTAACAATTCCACACATGTTTGTGAGGGAACAGTTCCTGTTCCTGTATGCTCAATGGCTGTTCCGCTTCTGTATTTGGTTTCTCCCGCGTGGAGTTAAGACATATCATAAACACTAGCATAAAAACCCTGCAATTTGGCGGTGGAGTACTGTTACATAGTGCATAATCCAGACGCATTCTCTACAGCAGCGTCACTTTTCTCTTTACCTGTGATAGTGGGAGTGTGGAGAGGTGGTGCATTACACATCTCCAGTAATCAGACCATGCCCTCCGCAAAAAGCAATATAGATTCGGCTCGGTCCCGCGTCTGCATCCCGCAGCAAATTTATGATATATCCTCTTTGTTTTCTCCGCAGATGCAACTCGTTGTCTCTGTAGATCATGGCCCTTTCTTCTTTCGACCTGAGCTACGTGCTGTACGTCGGCGTTGCTTTTGTCGTCGCTCGTATCTTTTACGACCTCTTATTCTCGCCTCTCAGACGCATTCCTGGCCCTCTTGCTGCAAAGTATACGGACTTTTATCGGGCGTATCTTGCCACCAAGGGAAATGTTGATGAACACATGCGAGCATGGCATCAGAAATGGGGTTCTGCCGTGCGGGTTGGTCCAAATACGATCAGTATTAGTGACCCAGATCTGATTCGTGTCATTTACACGACGAGAAACCCATGGCGAAAGGTAAGTCCTTACAGCGCTGCCCAAAGAGTGATGGGAATTTCCTGGGTGGATTGATTCCAATGGGTTCTAACTGTCTTAGACAAACATGTACCGCCCCAACGATGTTGTTGTCAATGGCCAGCGAATGCAGAACATCTTCAACACTGCAGATGAAGACTTTCACACCAAATACACCAAACCCATCCGGGGCTTCTGGACACTCCCCAAGATGCTGGAGGCTGAGCCCATCATGGACGAAACCCTCTGTGAGCTGATCACTCACTTGTACAATCGCTTTGCCAGCACAGGGTATGTCTGCAAGATGGACGAATGGGTAGCCTACTACGCTTGGGACGCTGCTGCAAATATCAGCTTTGGTCGCAACTACGGCTTCATGGACCAGGCTGCTGATGTCGAGAACATCATTGCTGAAAGCACAGCTGGACTCAAGTATTTCACACCCGTCAGTCAGATCCCATGGCTTGATGAGTGGTTGGATAAGAATCCCATCTGGCGCATTGGTCCTCGCCCTCTTGTCAATGGCGTATTGTACACCATTAAAATTCTCACAGAGTATCAACAACAAGTGGCTTCTGGCGCTGCCAAGCGTAAGCCTGTGGATCTCTTCATCGACAAGTATAACAGCTTGAAGGAGACTGTTGACTATGTCGATGATCAGCAAATTCTGAATTGGCTTATGCTCAATGTCTTGGCTGGTGGTGACTCAACAGCTGGTGCTATGCGTGCTCCGGCTTACCATCTTCTAAAGAATCCATCTGTGTGCGAGAAGATGGTCGCCGAGCTCCGTTCCGCCAACTTAACTCTACCAGTTCCTCAATGGAAGGAGATCAGTCAACTACCCTATTTCGATGCAGTCATGCGTGAGTCTATGCGAATCTCCCCCGCTGTCGGTCTCATCCTTGAGCGCGAAGTACCAAAAGAAGGTCTCGAACTTTCAGACGGTCGCTTCATTCCCGCTGGAACAAAAGTCGGCATCAACCCTTGTGTAATCACTCGCGATGTTGGTGTCTTTGGCGAAGACGTCGATACCTTCCGACCTGAGCGATGGCTTCGCAGCAAGGGTGAATCTGAACAGGGACATGCCCAACGCGTGCGACGAATGCACGAGTGCACTGAGATGATGTTTGGACACGGCTCGCGAGTTTGCATGGGTAAACACATGTCCAAGTTGGAGATGTATAAAATGTTTGCTACGCTTTATGTGAACTTTGATGTAAGTCTGGTCATCTCCCTGAGCTATTGATCAAGTATTAACCCAAGATGTAGGTTCGTATCACGGATCCGAACCATAGATGGAAGTATGATAACTCCTGGTTTATGTATCACAAGGACATCCCGTGTACTATTAGTCGCAGACAGATGTCGTAGGTCTTGCATGAAAGTGTCTAGGTTCTCTCTGCCGGAACAAGCTCACAGCCACAAGTCTCAACTGCAAATAAGCATGAAAGTGTCATTTCTGTTTCATTCGGATTGCACATGTAAAGTACATAAGTAGCTTTGCAACTTATGATTCTCTACAAATCCTTGAAATGCAGTGCCAACTGTCTTCCCTCAGTATACAAAGTCTTTTTTGGTAGACTGTACTATTGCTTGCTCCTGATATCACTATCAGCCGACACTCTCAATCCAGAGCTGTTGAAGTATTCCACATCCTCATCGTCCCAACCGAGTGATTCAAAACACTTCTGAGCAATTTCGCGCCCTTCGGTACGGTCCAACGGGAAAAGTCCGTCGTGTAGCTTCTCCCTCAGAAACTTGCCGATGTTCATCACCTGCCCTTGGAAGAGGAGTATGGCAAAGACACGGCGATAGGTCTCGGGGGAGGCCCTTGATCGCTTTTTGTATTTGCCGAGGATGATGTCTCGATATTTCGTTGCTTCCCTCTCGTTCATCGATAAGACGATCAGTTCGTTATAGATCAGGACCGGTGTCATCAGCGTTTTGAGCAGCTCGTATGGCCACGCAAATTTCAGTTTTTGGTCAGGAATTGGGGTCCTTTTTTCCCAAAGAAGAGTACGTAGACTCGTTTTCGTAGCATCGCGATGCACGTCGGAACTCATCACGAGACAGAACAGGGCAGAGAATTTGGTGGGTTCTGTGCACAAGTAGAGGGAGGCTTGGCTCCTATGAAGTTGAGTGGAATGTGAAGTGTGAGACTAGATACGCATATGGCAATGGCAGGATTAGGTGCGCATGATATAACTGCTGCGCTCTGTTTATCACTCTGAATATGCACTCAATCACGCACAACACACACTTGATCACTCTCAAGAATATCTTAAGAGTCTACACTTCATCACTTACAGTCTACACTTCATCACTTATGATATTTAGGGACTTTACCGTTTTGCTTCATCAAATCTGGTAGAATTGACTCGATCGCGGTTCAGTGACAAATCTCTTTCTCAGTGACGCAGTTACTAACAAGTCAATTGCAATTGTGCGAGGCGCGTGATGTGAATCATCAGCTTGGGGTCAATCAACTCAAAATAACACTCTTATCAAAGTCAGTCCGGGCAGTATACCAGCTACCCAACACAATTGCACGAGATAAGCTTTACAAGCCTGCCAATTGCATTTAATTTGTACAGTCGGCAATAGAAAGAGAGGAGAAATAACATTATGATTGGTTTCTGCTAACCTTTATGCAAAGTCACTACTGTAGTCATGTGTGAGAGTCCAAATTGTCACGGCAGTTCGCATCAATGGTGGTCTGGCTACGCAATGACAAAGAGGAAAACCTCGTTTACGCAGGTCGGGCAAGGTCAGAGAAATTGGCAATTTCCGTGATAGTTAAAGGGAATACAGTCGGTAGTCTTGTTATACTCTGTTAAAGTCAAGTCAAACTCCATGCACTATAGCTTGCATTTCTGCCTCCAACCCACCAATCACTTCCTCTCTGAATTGCTTTTGAGTATCAGCGTATTCTAGTGAGGCATGATGATCGTCATAAAATCTGATGCAATATCTCACAGCATCACCGTATCTCCACGGAAGCCTCCCGCGGTCAGTCAGTTGACGGAGCCACCTTGAAGCAGTCAAGTAGTTGGTTGAGCTATTTTGCTTCCCGTCTGAACCCAGGTCGTCTGGGCGTCTATGACACTCTATTGCCGTTCCTGTTTTGATTTCCATGAGCATGATTGCGAGGCTCAGCATGTTAACACGCTCCATTTCTGAGCCTTCTGTGCCATTCACTAAGCATGAGTGTTAGTTTCTGAACTTTGTTTGCATTCTATAAAATACCTGACTGAGATTGAAGGGCAAGATAAGGATACCGCATGTCTGCCGAAGCCTCGCCATCTGGGTCGGGTCGAAGGAACAAGATACTCTGCTTGTTCCAGGATTGGTGAAGCCAGCGAGTGCTTTGAAGCTGGATGCAGGATGATGCCAGTGTGATAGCTAGGCGGTAGAAATCGCATAACGCAAAGGACTGACTTTTCATGTCAGGCAGCAGATCCTGCAAACTAAGTCCTCTCTGTAGGTTGTGGCTATCGGAGCTCCCCGGTAAATCAAGTCGACATAAGACATTGCAGTGATCTATAGAAAACCTCAGGTCTGAAGCAGAGGCGCTCCGAATGAAAGTACAAATGTCAGTCACTCTATAAGCTTGAGGTTGGTTAGCGGGGATATCGGAAGGCTCGAAACGCACACGGCGGTTCCCCTGGGCGTTGTTGCTAAATAAATCATCAGCCTCTCTCGGATGAATTGTCAAAGGCATCATTCATACGTTGGTTCCAGTGGTTTGTCACGCTCCAGGTGGAACTCAGCGCTCAGCCAGGCAGCCACAGCATCTCTCGAAAGTAAGATACTAAAGTGCCCAATATTTGCATATGGACGATTTGCACCAGATCTATGACAGATGGATTTTCGAGACAGTCTCTCCTCTAACATTATGGCGGCCTGATGATTGCAGTCACCAAGGGAGCACCAACTGCTGGACAGGGCATCATGGACTCTGGAAGCATTTCTGGAAATTTCTTCTAGAGGTCCAACGAAGCTGACAGCCATATTGTCGGTAGCCGGTGTCAACTCGGCGAGCTTATTAGAAGCTGTCAAGATTCTATTCAATCTCGCATTGCAACCCTCCAGCTTTTTCATCTCAGCTTTGACTTTATGGCAGCTCCATGTAAACCTCGCTCGTTTTCGTAGTCTGAGAGTCCTTTCTGGAAGCCTAGCTTGGGTGACGGGATCGTACTCTTGTATAATGGCCCCCAAACCCTTTTGTGCCAGCTGTTGAAGATTCAGCTACACCATCTCGACACTCGATTGACATGTTCGTTGACAAACCTCATCTTGGCCGGCTATATCAAGGCTGGAGACGATCCAAATCATGCTACCCTCGATGTCACGTAGTATGCTTATCAGTACAGCATAAAACTTGCCCAACTTTTCTTCTACCTTTTGGAGGAACTCGCTGTCTGTCCATGAATCATGCTGTGGGTCTTCTATCATATTGCAGTGTTTCTCTGGACTCACAGTGTTCTTAAGAAGCAACCGCATATTAATATCGAAGTCCACCTGACATAATGCAAGCTGTCGCGTCATAAGTGCTTTGGCTTTCTGCCAACGGAAGAAAGCAAGTGTGTACTCCGATACCTCATCTTTATGATTTAATACCGATATGATAATGGGGAGTACTCCAAGAACCAAGCCGGCGACCTCAGCCATGCTGAAAGTCAGGTCGAAAATTGTAAATGGTAGGTCAGCTTGGACGATGGAAGTAATCCGGGGGAATTTGAGACAAGTGGTGGGTGTATGCGAAAGAGGAAACAGATGCGACATTATTTGTCATCGGCTGGTTCAAGTAATATCGGCCAACCACTGAAGGCCACGAAGTGCTGTGAGACTGTAGAGGTGGCACAAGCCGGATGAGTAGCCTGAAAAGGGGTATCTCGATCCCCCCTCATGAGCGGTAAGAACAATTTTACACAGATCATAGTGAACAGTACAAACAAACGAAGTTCTGGAAGAGACATACTCTTTCTGCGAGTCTGTATCAATAAAATGGATACTGAATCAAGCAACTCCGTTGCATCAATTACTAAGGAGTGTCTCCTGTCTTTCGATGTCCACATATCCACTCTGAAAGACGCATCCGATCTTCACAAACGATGTCTCACACAAAAGGCTCTCTCTAATCAGCGAGATCGACTCAAAGTCTGGGCGAGTAACATAGGAGCCCTTCAAAGTGGGAATGCAGCTCTTGACGCCCGGCTTCGGGGCTTTTCGGTGATGAAACTGGCCATTACTCAGTGCTTTGAGCAGCTCGGGCAATTGATATCCAGCAGTAAGTAAATTACGACCTGGTGACTCTGAACTCTTACGTACAAACAGTTATAGATATGGAAATATTGCAAGGACAGCGGTTGTCTGTGGAACAGACGCTTGCGAAGTATCAAGAATTATGGATAGTGCGTCTGATGACAGTTCCGACAACGAAAACAAAACACCCCAAAAGACTGAGCTGGGGCAGAATCTAGTAGAGATAGCCTCCATTATTTCCGATCTTTTCAAGCTATCTTTCAAACTGAGAAACCCTGCTGCAAGATCGATGGGGCCTCTGATGTTGAGAGCGCTATCTCATAGAAAGATGGTAAATCTGGACGATGCTGATGAGAGTGCTGTAGTAGATTTGTTCGATTTGTATACCGAGTTTGATCGAACACACGTGGAAGAAACCTTGAGGCAATGGCGACTGGGATCCCGGCACCACAAAGCTTTGCGGTTTCCCATCACTCCTGACGAAGCTAAGATCACTCTTGCTGAGACAGAAAGAACTGACGCATTGGTGATAAATGGACATCTTATAGAGAGGTGGGCCAAATCTATCACGAACCGCCGTCGTATATTTTCGTACTGGGAAAGACATTCGAAGAAGTTAGCAGTAAGAGAGAGTGAGGTGGCATTGAAATCACCTACTATCTCAGCTCCTCCACCATCAAATTACAACCCTAGTCAACATGTCACACAAACACCAGAGCTCATTCGACCATTGCTAATTCTGCCTGTAGCAGAATCTACGGTGTTGTCTGAGACAGAATTCAGTCTGAGGGGTCGACATACGGATACTGTGAGCAACAATAGCTCAGCAACATCTCGCATTTCGACCGCATACAACATCGACGAGACTGCATCTAACCTTCCACCTGCTCCCCCTCTGTCCCTCAACGAAACGGAGGCCCGATGTCCCTATTGCCATCTCGTCTGCCCTGCCAGGGAATTGCAACACAGTCGCTAGAGGTGATAGTTATCAAATTTATACGGAAGAAGACATTTGACTAACATCCGACTCAGGAAGCATATAATAAAAGACCTCCAACCTTACATGTGCACTCGGAATGACTGCCCAGATCCAGACGCCATGTATGGGACTCGCTCCGCGTGGTTGAGCCATGAGGCCCAGATCCACAGGAAGACCTTTCGTTGCTTTGAGCACCCAGAGAATTTCTCGTCACGAGACTCCCTCGAACATCACTTCATATCATCACATCAAGAACTCGGGAGAGGCCAAATTGAAGCAATGCTAGATTTGGGGCAGGCTAGTTATCAAGAAGAACGAACCTCATGCCCTTTTTGCCTGTCGACTGGGCCATTTTTCAGAGGCCTTTTCAATCATATGACTTACCACCAAGAGAGGCTCGCATGCTTTGCTGCGACGGCGCAGTCTCTCAATCAGGACGACGGTCTTTACGGCGATACAGACTCGGATAAAGCCCAGGGAGACGATGACCCAGATGCTTTGCAATTGCTTGACTCTGATATTTCTTCATGGGGTTCCAGTTCAAGCAAAGGCTCGGAATCATTTCCAATACAGAAAAAGGAGATTTCTGTATCTCTTGGAAGAGAAATACGCCAAGCCATGGTACACTCAGTTGAACCGGATGATGATTCCGATCCAGAACCATCTACAAGCTTGTTCTCGTCGAGGTACCTCCCGATGGACCAATTGAATCGCATTATAAACCACGAGGCAATCCTGAAAGAGCTAAGAAGACTCGACTTGTTCGAAGAGTCAGAACTGTCGAGGAGAGCCATGGATATCCAGGGAAATATAGACTTCAAGCGGCATACCAAACTGGGCCCTGGTCCAACTGATTCGACAGGCATTTCCACTCCGTGCCCAACGCGGAAGAAGATTTTTGCTATTCTTGCTCTAATGGGGAAAGTACCCGCTATCGCCGATGTTTGCGATGAGGGTCTGTCAGATGAGGACCTGCCATTGGAGTTGGACCCTGACGGCTTGAGGCTAGTCAGGAGAAACGGGACGTCTTCAGAACCTATCCAAGCATTCATCAACTGGAGGGAACACGAGTCCGACATGTTTGATTCCTATCAATGGAACATGTTAGCACCGTACTTTGTTCTCCCTGGCGATGATGATCCGAGGGTTATGCAGTACACAATGAGCTACATGATTCCGCTCCCGTTCAGTGTTGCCGAAACCATCCCAGATAGCGCCTCAAGTCCCGTGCATAGATACCTAGGTATGGAGAAGATCGAAATTCATCACGCTCACCATAGCCAAGGAAATCCCAAGGTAAGCCATCTTTCAATCAAAAGTCAGCCGATACTTGGCTTATCATCAGTTCTTCAGCGTTCGAATCAGAATGTCTTCGCTGTTAAGGTTCTGCGAGATGTTGAAGCCGCAGAATATGATTTGAGATTCAAGTCTTTGCTCAAACTGGCTAAGAAACGTCATCCTCACGTGCTGGAACTCCTTCTGGGCCTGACGCATGGTTGCACAAGGTCTTTTATTTTCGGGTGGCCTGACTGTGACTTGGAGCAGTTCTGGGCCAGCAACTCTCCCGGCGTTGATGCAGTTGACATGGCTACATGGATCTCAGCACAGCTATTTGGTTTGGCTGATGCCTTACAACTGATCCGAGACTTATTCCCGTCAGGGGTACTGGGAGAGAAACAGCCGCCACATAGAGATCTCAGCCCAGAGCGTATTCTATGTTTTGAAACCAAAGGGATCACTCAGTGCATACTCAAGATTGCAGACTTTGGGTCTATGCAGTACCATGACGACCAAGCCCATCATCAACGAGGCTATGATATAGGCATTGACTCGGCCTACCGCGCTCCAGAGCTACTAACCGGTGAACTTGCTCCGAACTCGGATCTATGGTCTTTTGGATGCATCATCCTGCACTTCATAGTCTGGTCGCATGGCGGCTGGGCACTGGCGAATTCATTATCAGCTTCGACCTCCGCCGAGGAAGGAGAAGGTTCTGATGATGATAAGTTTTTCAAGTATTCAAACTTGAATATCACCCGTCAATGCCTAGTTCCCCAGGCTTTAACTGAAAGAGACACTGGCTGTGCAGTGATTAGCCGGGGCAACAATCTACCTAATACTGTCGTATTGAAAGAATCTATAAAACAGGTATGTTGGAATGCTTGAGAGCTATGTGCATCATTCACTTACAAACACCAGGAAATATCAAAATTTCTTGATCAAGGTAATAGTCAGTTTATTCGCGATATCATCGGCCTAGTTAAGAGAGACCTTCTTCGAACACATGCTGGGGATCGGGCAAGTTGCAAGGCAGTTCGAGACTACTTGAAAGAACTGCATAAAAGGTGCAACGAGAGTCATTCGTACTGTGTAGGTACACTTTCAAGTTGACGGAATAAAATAAATCCATGGCGATGATTAGATTTGGAAAGCTCAGCCCAGCTATACGCTACCAGGTTCAGCCAAGACTCTTCCAACTTGACATACATAGATAAAAAAACATAGAACCAAGATTCAGGGCCAGTTGCTGAGAGCTTATATTATCACAGCGAACTTGAAGAGATCATAATCACCCACCTCCAGTTAGGGCAAGTTGTGAATGGATTGATTCAGACGATCAACTGGACAAGGCAGCTTGCAAATACTCCCAATGCTGTTCCTTTGCCTCAGTTCGTAACTTATTGGCATCGACATCAGATTGGGCATGCAAAGTAGGACATCGCTTTTGACACAAGGGCTTACTCAGTGCAGATAACCATTCGCCGTGATTTCATGTGCCGATGCAAGACCAGTGCATCATCGCCGAGGAGCTTTGCCCCCCAACTCGGAACATTGTAAGTGACTGATTGTGTGTGATGCGTGATTTTGTTCATACTTGAGAGTGATTGGGTTTTACATTTCGAGAGTGATTGACAGGACGACACATGTATGTCATTCGCAATGCATCCCAGAATGTTGAAATGTTCCCAGAAACCTCCAACTCCGCGGATCCATATTTTATTCAAGCTTTATATCACTACTGATTATATGTAATCACTAAGAAATGTTTTGACTCACTCGACTGGGAAGATGAGGACATGGAGTGTTTCAATAGCACAGAACCAAAAGTATAAGTCAGCAATGGTATTGGGAGGCGGCAACGATGTTGGGAGGCAGCAATAAAGAAAAGAAAGAAAAGAAGAGATAATGGGTTGCATACTTCTGTGCAAGTCAGGAGGTCGTACGTCAAAGGTTATCAAGACGGATTTCAATAAAGAAACAATTCGTTGTTGCAGTCTGTAATCGTTTCTTGGGATAATCAGCCAAGCTCATTTTTTTTTTTGGTACATCATCTTTATTATCTATCTCTCCCCTGATCCTACATTTATCCCATCATCCACTTCCCAGTATCCCAGTATTCTTTTCCTTTATTCACTCACGCAAGCTTCAATCAGAAGGTATCTTCTTGAGCGAAGAATCGCTTGGCCCATCGGAGCTTGGAAGCAGCTCGCTTGGCGTTTCCTCCGAATCCGCCAAAGCCACCACCGCCGAATTGTCCTCGGCCTTGGCCTCCGCGGCCACCCTGGTTACCGCCGTTACCTCCCTGGTTGTTACCGCCGTTCTGGCCGCCTTGACCACCATTGCCTTGTCCGTTACCCTGGCCGTTACCGTTGCCCTGACCTTGGCCGTTTCCTTGGCCTTGTCCGTTACCGCCATTGTTACCCCCGTTGTTACCCCCGTTGTTACCCCCGTTGTTACCCCCATTGTTACCTCCATTGTTGTTGCCGCTACCGCCGTTATTTCCGCCATTGTTTTTATCGTTGTTGTTGCCGTTACCTGCATCGCCTGTCTGGGTAGCCGCAGGAGGTCGCCCAAGAGCAACAGAGGGTGTCTCAGTAGCAAAAGCCGAAGTGACGACAGTGTTTCCAAGAAGAGCATCAACGGCAGCCTTGTTCTGCTCAGCCTCGTCGTTGGTGGCGTTCTCATTGGCCTTGACGGAATCAGGGAAGTCCTTCTGGTTCTGGAGGACCTGAGCGTTGATAGCCTGGAGTTGCTGAGTAGTCTTGATGTTCTGAGGAGTGTTGGTCTTCTTGTCGGTGTCGGCCTGTTGGACGGCGAAGCAGCCACCGAAGGGTCCAGCGAGGGCATTGTTGCGGCATCGGACGGTGCAGATGTTACCAGTGGAAGCTATTTGTGTTAGACATCATTGACTTGTTATGAAACTTGAATGTGCTTACCTCCAAAGCAGTTGAGGTCATCAGGCATCTTGACGGTGATGTTGAAAGCCTGAGTCTTGACCTGAGAGAGACCGTTTGATCCTGGAACGTTATTTGTAACGGTCAAGTTCTGAACCTCTTGTTAGATCATGTTTATCTGTTATGTTTCAGCAAAGGACATACCTGAATGTTGGTGTTGGTGTTGCTGCTCTCATCGAGATCACAAACGTATGGGCCAGCACCATCGGCGTTGACCTGATGAATGGTAACGGTGAGCTCACCACCAGCCTCAACCTGAGTAACCTTTCCAGCAGAAATGGCGTTCTCAGTGTTCTCTCCGACATCGATGTTACCGGACAGCTCAGTGCGGCCACACTGGTTGACGATGTTGGCAGTGATCTCTGCATCACGAATGATAGTGGCATCCTGTTGGCAAGGATTGATAGTGATACAGTTGCGGGCGATCTCGGGATCAACTGATGATCTGATTAGTCTCTATCTAATCATTAACTCGGAGTATCATGCTTACCTTGGAATCCTACACTAGCAGGGGAAGTGTCGAGACCTTGGGCATTGAGAATGACAGAGTGCCCATGAGCCAAAGCAAAGAGGAAAGGAAAGAGAATGCTCTTGAAGGAATGCATCTTGACAGTCAAAAGATAAGTTTAGAAAAAAAATGTGCCGGCACAAAGAATAGTAAAGTTGAGAAGAGAAGAAGAAAGAAAAAAACGATCACCAGGACCTAGAAGAGAAGACTTTTGCTGTAGAAGCTGAAGCTGATGATGACAAGGCAAACAAAAGTCACTCCGTCGTAAGTCGTACGAGTATATATACATTTTTCGCATCCGAAAAACTGTTGATATTTTAATGTCAGGTTCGCTGGCGAGGGTTTCTGCTACGGCCCCTGTATCAAAAACAAAGTGGAGTTTGTGTGAAGGGGGCACGTTTAAACGCCCAGGGTCGTGTAAGCGGGCCGACCTGAGTGGGTTCTTGCTCGCTTCAAAGGCGACACATGTTTCATCGAATTCTTAACAAGGTTACTATAGACGGACTGTTTGGGGGGGCATATGCTGCATTGTTAAGATTTACTGCTGGGAACGGGCGGATATATTGTCTCAAAGCACTTGTATTTCCGATGATAATCGAATGATGATCATATCACTTGGCAATAGACTTTTTGTTAATGCAGGAACCGAAGGTAACGATGTAATCTTGAGTGGTGTTTCGTGAGGGGCTGGTTTAAAACGCAGAGATATTGGCATGCATTTTCAGCTGGGACCAAATACCGGAAATTTGCTTACATCGAGATTGATAACCACCCGAAATTCAACTCGTATGAATCCTCCGTCTCTTGGCCCTCACACACTTCTTCAGTCCTCTCGACAGTGCTGGTCGCAGCCAAGTCAAGTCTACGTGTTTTGCTCGCCGATGGGCGCGCGTAGTTCGATACAGTCAAGGTAGCACCGTAGCAGTTAAGGTTTGTGGTCTGCGGAGCCGCAAAATAAGGAGCATTGATGGCTTTAGTAACCGCTTTAGGACAGACTCCGTGTTGTTGAGCATGTAAAGTATTACTAACTAACAGAACCATCTAACAAGAAAATATAGAGGAAATCAGATGTGATTAATCTCTCATTCAGGACTCTTGGGCTCATCTGAGATGGCGGCATTTAGCCAGAACAGATAAGGTTGCAACATAAGCTTAAATCAGTGCCGGAATATCGGCCCTCTGCATTAATCCGAATTATCATACGACTTCAGCTTTTGGTATGCGGAAAGCAATGCTGATTTGACTCAAAAGCTCAGTGGGTCTCTCAAAAGAGGTTGCTGGAAATCGAGAAGCATAGGATGTGTCTTCAAGTCTTGATAAGTCCGCCAGCAACCATTTCGGCCGAAGTTTCGCGCGAGTTTAATTTTAGACTTTGGGTGACTGGCCGGCGGTATTCCGTCTCAACTCTCATTGGCTGACTCGCATCGCCAACTCGACTTAACACGAGATCATCAAGCAGCGCCTCTCAAGGCTTGCGTGACCGATCCTTCAGCCTTTCGTAATTATAATCTCAGTACCAAGGAATAATAGAAGCCCAGAGGGATGAAGATTTTCCAAATTTCGGGGCTTTTACTCACTTTCTGGGCTATTGATCACATTAATAGCGCTTGTTGGTGTTATCGCGCTGATAAGCGGAGCCTGGAATTATGGATCCCTATAGCGTAAATTTCTTGCGTACGTAGGGTATTCTGAATGATTATCCACCATCAGCACATTGAAAAACAATATCACTGATCCTTTACTGCAATTTGAAAGTAAGAACATCTATTTGGTGTATTATACTAGGATACCTGGATCCCTTTCAGGGTTTACTCTGGTCCGTCGTGGCGCAGGGCGAGACGTCAGCAGCAACCATTTCAGTATAGAATCAACAGCTGCATTGCTACCACAATACTTCACCGTCATCGTAAGTCAACGATAGACTGAGATTTCTATTTTTCAAACATCAAACACAGTAGTATCTTCTTCCTGCCTAAACTCTCTTGATCCTGCTGTAGACACAACTATGAAGATCTCCATGAAAAGAAAGAACTACAGCAAAAATAGGGTTATGCTGCCGCGTCACCCAAAGAGTTACAGTATTTCTTTCTTCCATCTGATTGTAAATCGCCTTTAGGTAATAATCATGGCTCTAATCCTTTGGACCAATGTATCAATGATTATGAGAAACCAAAGAGCTCCTCAGTTAACCGTATCAACCTTCTCTGGAACAACTTGATGCACATTGTCACTATGCACTTCCTTGCTATTTTCTCCTTGGATGAGGCCGCCATGGCTGCTCCTCCGATTGTCCCTCGTGGAGCCGTCGCGAGCACAGTTGCAAGAATTGCCTCTAATACTGACTACACCTCCTCAATCTTTTCAACAGTTTCTCAGCTAGCCTCACCAAATCCTAGCTGAAAGATCTACTCAATGATCCCAACGTCGATTTCATCGAGAAGGTCTCCACCATATATGGAGCATCAACCCAGAAAAACGCACCCTGGGGTCTAGCCCGTATTTCCAACAAACTACGAGGCAAGGATCATACAACTTTCACCTATGACGAAAGTGCCAGTGAAGGCACATGCACTTATGTTCTCGACACAGGCATTGAAGTCGATCACCCTGTCAGTACCTTTTTATGCAAGGCGGTAAATTGAAACAAGCTAACCCAAAGAACAGGAATTCGAGGGTCGCGCCAGATTCGTGCAGTACTTTGTTGATAACGCTGATTTGGATGCTAATGGTCATGGGACTCATATTGCGGGCACCATTGGGTCTAAAACGTATGGTGTCGCAAAGTAGACGCAGCTCTTCGCTGTCAAGGTCCTAAATGAGTATACAGCGGGTCAGACGTGAGTTTATTCATCTTTTGGGAAGCATGTGAGTTTTACTGAAAATAATTCGCCGCAGATCGGGAATTCTCGCTGGCATGGATTTCATCGTTGAGGATGCTGCTACTCGGAAGTTACCAAGGGCATTGCGGTCAACATGTCTCTTAGTGCTGCCTCTTCACCCTCTATTAACGCAGCTGCTCGATACATCGTCAAATCGGGTTATTTTCTCGCTGTCGCAGCTGGCAACGAGGACACGGACGCATCCCACGTTTCGCCAAGGAGCAACCGCCCAGAACGATACGAGCCTCACTCTCCAATTGCGGTGTTTCTGTTGACGTGTTTGCCCCTGACGTTGATATCAAGAGTACCTGGATCAAAGGAGGTGTCAAGCTCGAGTCAGGCACACATCGACCGCAACACCACACGTCACTGGCCTCGCGGCTTATCTCTTGGGCCTCAAGGATAGCAAGGCATCAGAACTATGCAACTTTATTGTAACCATGTCTCTGAAAGACGTCATCAAGGGCATTCCTGAAGACACGGTCAACCTGTTAATACAGAACGGCGAAGCGAAGTAAGCGCACCTATCAATGTCAGGGTCGGGCCATAAGGCCATTACGGCCGAAGGGAACGACTCGAGTCAGTTTCACGCGTTTCATAGTCAATACACGAGCATGTCATTGTTTTAAGCTTCTCGAAAATGGTTATTTTGGCGAAAAAGCCACAGCCGCCTGTCACGCCCTATTCGGCTATTTCCGACCATACATCGAATGATAATCCCACCAATAACTTCTCAGAGGTGAATGACATGCATTTAGACGCCAGAGTCTAGAAACACTTCTCTCACAGTTCGATCCGACCTTACCGGCGTGGCAGCTCTTGGCATCGGACGGTTTGTAGTTTCGTTTGTGTTTTGATTCCTTATCTGCTGTGATTCGGTTGGCTGAAAAATAATCTGCTTGTAGAAATATGGAAACGTGTTTTACTAGGGTGGCTGGCGGGTGTTTCAAGGGGGTTATAGTATTCTGCCTGAATGTTATATGTGGTTTTTGGGTGGGAATAACTCGCTAAAAAATTGTGAAACTCTGCGGATGAGATTGCGCTTTGGGATACGATTTCATGTAACCTCGGCAAAGCTGAGGTGGGATAAGGTTAAGCTATCTTGGGATCAAAAATTAACGAACAATATTCGGTGGGATATATGAATAGATTAGTAAGTAACCAGATCGACAGCATGCCAGTCTGGGTTATGGAGTTTACTATTCCTTCAAGGATGCCAGTAAGGTCTTTTCCCACATTTATGATACAGCAAAGAATAAAACTGCGACACTTGGTCGGAGGACTTTGACCTTAATTATATATTACTAGACATTCTTTGGACATCTTTAGCCCTGTATTAGGTAGGGACATATGGAAGGAAACTTTCGTGGTGTCCTTTTACCTTTGTGCCATGGGGACTGAAGCCTCTTTTAAAATCCTAACCTTACGCCAGTCACTGTATCCTGAAACCTCAGTAATAATTGTCTTTTGATAACAAAGAAACTAATGTTATTTGATCGCTCTTTGGCAGCCTAAAAACTCTGTGAAAACGTTGATTTCTTGTTGCCTTACAGGCAATCTTCCAACCAATAACATGATTCCCCCCTTATACTTTTGAAAGTGTAACCTATCATTTTCAAGTTACGACCCAATAGCTTGTACCACTATCTCACGCTACTGCTAATGTGCTACAACCTTGGTACACGATTTGTCAGTTCTTCACGCCGACTCGTGTGTGAGGCGCGTGATGTGAGCCATCAGCTGTGGGGACTATCAACTCAAAATAACACTCTTATGAAAGTCACGCCGACTCAATAGGCATCGTGGCACGGCGTACGACATTTGTATCAGGACCTAGACTTGTTGTTTGCGCTCTACAACTATTGCCGAGATCTGCTATTCACCGCCAAGGGTTTAAGAAGTAGGATTAAACTCCAGGGTACCCTCTCGAGAAGTATAAGGCGTGCTGTTCTGATTTCGGCTATGTGGCTTGGTACTTATCTCCAAAGAGTAAGGTAACCATAATATGAAAGCATAGATCGTCACTGAACCTTAATGAAAAAGTATTCGCAACACAAATAACTCAAAATATAGTTTGATGACAATCTCTGCCTATAAAGTCAAGACGTGGCTGACTTATCGTCCTCTTCCTCTTTAATCCTTTCACGTTCTTTAAGGAATAATCGACCTTGAACAAAAACAACCGCGTCTGCACCCCACCTCTAAACATCTGCTCATAATGAAGGCGGTTGAATCTAAGGACCTCGAAAGCCTTGTGAGGCTCAACTCGATTCTCATTTTCAATGTTGGCTGTTGGGGCGTAAGCTACCTTCGCAACATCCTTTCTCACGGACCTGAGCACATCACAGCAAAGCAAAGCAACAAAACCCTTCCGACCGAACTATGGTTGGAGATCCTAAATCTGGCAGAGATCCGTATCAATAAGAACACCTACAAGCTAGTCTATGGCATCGAAATAACTGAGAAGTCTACGAACGGTAGCACGATCGAGCCTACTTTGATCTGCAACGTTCTTGAAGAGTGGAAGGACTGTGGAGAGCTCGAGAGTGGTGATCACGTCGAGGTTTATGAAAAATGCCTCAAGGATCCTTCGTACGAGATCGACCCTGAGAAAGATCGAGTGGAAAAAGATATCGAACCCTTTTTCAAAATCACCAAGACTGCTCTGGAAAATGCATACAGGATCCCAGTTTCTCATCTGCGCTTCCAGGGGGATTTCCTCTTTCACAACATCGAGGTCCCGGATATAATTGCGCGACTCGAGTATGGATTCTGCAATTTGTGTATTAACGGCCGGTCTTTGGACATATATCTGTATGATGCACGAGACAGAGCCAGCTTTTTCTGTGGGGCAGTACTATCGCATGGAAGTTGCGGCCACGACGCTATCTGCCCACTGTGCTTGGGATACGAATATGCGGACGAGTATCTTGATGTCATGTACGGAAAATGCGCGGATCGGTATAGCGATGAGGAGGAAGAAGAAGAAGAGGAGGACACCGAGGAAGAAAAGATGGCAAAGGAGAGGTTCAAAAAGAGGCTACAAAAGCGATATCAGGACCTAGGATACGGGTCTTGGGGATATTGAGTTCTGAAGCTGTCAGCGACAGGCTTCAAATTGAACAATGCGTGGGGTTCGCTAGGTTCAGGGGTTATCCATGATGAGGACTTTGAATGTCGTAGCGCAACAATTCGTGGGGGAAGGGTCGCGTTAATCCCGCGTTGACTTCGGACCATATATACCGATCATCCAACTTATAACTATCTGGTATCGTCACTCAGGAGTCTATTGCGGCTTTAAGAACATTGTGGACCGTATGTAGTCATGATATTGGCACTAATAAACTAAGATCATCCCGCCCAGTATCACTCTCAGCCAATGGAAGGTGTCGCTTGTTGTTTCCCAAACGGTGCAAGGCTTCGTAGATCACCGTTGACCAATTACATGGGCGACGAGACTACGTGTTATCATCAAATTCCCTCCGTGTACTCCGTACTCCGTAAGCGAACAAGTGTTGACCCTTGACAGCTGTACAGGCAAATCTGGCAAGGTCGATCAGCACTCACGCCTAGCTTCGGCCCCAGACTTTCATATGACTGATATCTGATGTTCGGTGCCAAAAGACTCGCGAGTGACGATGTTCGGTACATTGAAAGAGAGTGTGATCAGAACCAATCTATTGGGTATAGTAAACTTGGGCCCCATTTCTTGTTACATGATTCCATTCGCTTAACATATTGTACACGTATACGAAAGAGAGAAGTTATCCCGAATAGATTTCTATAATTTACACCTTAACTTCACAGCAACCTCTTAAGCCTCGCACGAAAATGGTGTACGGAAAGCTCCGATCTCATAATGATGTTGCTGCAGTACGCGTCAGTCAGAAATCCTGAGTAAAATAGACAGAAGACTTACGATATCCAGAGCTGTGGCATATGTTCCTCCAATGAGAACCAAAAGGCCGAAGAGAAAGGTAAAAATGCAAGCGACAGCATGAAGAATATTCTCTCTAGCATACCACTTGCCTCTGCAAATAAGCTTGTACCACATAACTGCTGGGAAATACAGAATAAATCCGGACACGAAAAGGGCGGAGCTGAGTGAGAGAAGATCGTTGAAGAAGGGAATTGCCTCGCCGAGAACCCAAGAGATGATTGTAATGCCAGCCAGAGTGAGAAGCCAAGTAACCCAACCCTTGGGCGTATTGACAAACCGAACGATCGAGTTTTTGTAGAATCTCAGATGAACATATTTGGCTGTGACGGTATTGCCAATGGCACCCGAGATGAAGATCATGGGGAGAGCTACGCCAAAGGCCACTTTTGGTAGAATACCAGGTAAAGACTGAAGAGCGGGACTGGCCACATCCTTGCCAACGAAGACATAGATAAGCGAACCGCTGAGGGTGTAGATAAAGATCTCGACACCTCCAAGAGTCCAGACAGACTTCATAAAGTCCTCTGGTGTATGCATCTCATCCATGAAAGGAGTCATGTACATGGCAAAGCAATAAGCAAAGATGATGTTGCAGATAGCCACCATGCCGTCCTTGAAAGAAGCATCAGGGTCAGGCCAAGCAGACCAATCGGAAGCGCCAATACCACCGGGCTGGTTGGAAGCATTCACACCTGATGCAATGACTGCAATACCAATGGCTGTCATGATGCAGACCAGGTCGAT
Organism: Fusarium tjaetaba; assembly: GCF_013396195.1. Lineage (NCBI taxonomy): Eukaryota > Fungi > Ascomycota > Sordariomycetes > Hypocreales > Nectriaceae > Fusarium > Fusarium tjaetaba. Next base: position 179,512 of record NW_023501217.1, read on the forward strand.
GTAACCCAAGATAGCGGCCTCGGCAAACGAAGGCATTATAGCTAGGATGAAGAGCATGAAGCCCGACACAGCGCTAAAGATAAGACCGCAAACTTTATCATCGGCCAAGATGTTCAGGGCGATGCTGCCAGTGAGGACGAAAGAGGCCGTGATGAGGATGAGTTGCAGCACATACATAGCGCCAAACAACTCCTCGCCAAACCTGCCCATGAGCAAGCCACCAATGTCTCCATAGTGTTTAATCGAAGGGTACAAGACTTTAATCTTTCCGATGATCCAAGCGGTGTATATAGCCATAAAGCCCAAGGCAATACAGCAGAAGACACCCGCGACGATGCCGAGGGTCGCAAAGGCACCTGGAAGACTGAACGTCCCAAGGCCAATGGCCTCAACGATGAGGATGACAGCGAGTCGCTTCCATCCTAGACGACGGAAGCGAGCTTCTCCTTCAGCGGTTTTCTGTTTCTCGAAGTCGGTTACTGTGCCGACGGCTTGGTCGTAGGTATGGTCGATGCGAGCGATCTGATCCGGATCAAGGGTAGAGTCTTTGTTGGTCGCGTTCTTGGACGCGGTCTGTGGTGTAATGGTATCCATGATGAAGTCTCAGCCCCTAGTCCAAATGATATAACAACAAGAGCAACAATAATGATGAATAAAGAACAAGTCAGAGCTGTCAACTCTGCCCTTCAGAAGAAAAGAAAAGCAAGCAGAGATACAGATTTAAAAGGCCGCCAAGGTCTGGGGAATCTCCTCTTCTCCACGCTGGGGTAACAATCCACCAGCAGAAGTTGTACGTAAAAGCAGTTGATAGCGAGGATTCCATTACACAAGACGATCCCGCGCGGTGGAGTTTTAAGTGGTAACTTTTACGTGATGCGAATTTGGCCGGCGGCGGCCGAGGCGCGCGTAGAGTTTCTTAGATGCGGTTCCCCTCGGGATTATTTTTACGTGACTTTGAGCTTTGGTGTAATAGTTGGGTAACTCATGTCCGTGCTATCTAAAGCCAAACTTGTTTTCTTGTGAGGCATTGATAATAGGGATTAAACATGGTGGGCTAACACGGCCTTGAAAGGTCGGAGGTTTGTGAAGCATCGCGTCACATGCATGTGTTGGAGCTAGAGAAAAATATCTGCACGACGGCGGCATTTCTAGTCTAGAATTGTTCTAGAAGGGAGGCTTAAAAAAGTCTGCCACTGTTAGAAAAGTCAATTCAGCTCCGAGTGCGCCTAAGAGAAAAAAAGAGAGAAGCGTGATGTGCGAAGCAGCCGGCTCGACTAAACCCGGGCGTTATATCCGCCCTTGACAAGACAAAGGGCGTCCTAGCCAAATGACCAAACCTTTTGTGGCCAATCGCTTGTGACATATCGCGATAAAATCTTCATTAAGGCCCGAATCGAATGTTTCTTTATCAAAAGATCATGCTTGGAAATACTTTATTGTCGATAAGCTTAGTTGTTAGTATTTGTCTGCATAACAGAGATTTCGGAGCTACTCTGTTTTGTTTGTGCGTTTGCGACTTGGACAGAATCAGGATAGTCTGCGTCTGTTTACAATTCAATTGTCTATCATGAAGCAAATCACTTTTCCTTCATATATTGATTGCAACCACAAACAGAATCACAGCTAGAGTGAGCAACTTTGATCTGTGAGATTGTGCTGCAAACAAGCCACAAGATTGTCCATCAATTGGACCAAACTCACCGTGATTTCATCTCTCAGCCATAAGTCAACTTCAAATAACACATCCAACTTACAACTTAGTCTTTATGCCGAATTGGACAAACACCAAGATGATGGCAAACAGGCCAGTTAGGCAGGATAGGCAGCATGTTGGGTGAATTATTGCAACTTAACTATAAAATCTCCTATGGACTTCCTGTATTTTCTTACACTTATCAACTCATCTGTCCATGACTGAACATTTAATCTTTTTACCATATCTCAGTGTGAATAACCGACCTCTAACTCACATGGTCATCCTCCTGCGTTTATGCAACCCAATAAGGATCACTAGACAGCCCAACAATCGACTTAGCAAAGAAAAAGACGTGCTGTCTCTTGTCTCATTTGTGTATTGGCTCTGATTAAATACACCTATTCGTCATTTAGACCATAAGGCAGGTCTTGAATTGAGACAGAATTACATACCATAGATGATAGCACTGAGCCTGTCTCGCCCATCAACAGGCATCAAGATAGCCTCTTACCTTTCCTTCTCTGTTAAGACTTCTGTTTGATCTAAAAGTCAGATCTTTTACTCCGGGATCTGACATTTCACTGCTAGCTAGTCATATCGCGAAATCAGTACCAGTACATGACCAGATTTGGTATCCGTTTTCGCAATGTGCCGGGGCCCGTCTGGATTCGATATGGTCCCTCGCCTCTCCTCCAGGGCTGAGGACCAACGTAGGTGGGATGAGTTCATAGAACGCGTCATGTGTGTTTACGATGGTGACTATGAAGTCGAGTTCACGCCCAACTACATCAGATTTGAAGCCGGGGAACAGCTCCTCCTTCCTCTCGAAGGCCACAAGTTTCTGCGCTTCGGTACTAAACCGAATGACGATTTGTTCAGCGCGGAAATATACATCGACCTGTTGATTGTCATTGCCCGCGAATTTTTTGATTTTCGTATTCGGGCGTGGCGAGAACAAGAGAATGAATTCGGTTACTATTCTGAGAAGGAAGTTAATGACTCCATTATCCTCTACGAACAGGTACGTTAAAGTTCCAAGCATATGTCCTTCCTGTTCTAAATGATCTTCTCTCAGCCTGATCCCCCGAGATCCATCGTTGAGCCCCTTTTCAAAGTCAGGGATATACCTGGAAAGGGCAGAGGCCTTATCGCCAAAGTTGATATTCCTGCTGGAACCCGTATTCTTTGCGAAAAGCCACTTCTCGTGGCTAGCACTACGACCCCAGGGGATTTGGAGGCAACTGCAGCGCCGAGGCTGAAGGACTTGTCCAAGTCAGCGCAACGGCAGTTTCTGTCCCTTCACAACAACTTTCCCGGCCCAGACCCTCTCAGCGGAATCATCAGAACAAATGCCCTTCCCTGTGGGCCAGGCTCGATTGTGGGCGGTGTCTATCCCACGATATGCCTCATCAACCATAGTTGTCTGCCGAACTCACACCAAAACTGGAACAACAAGGCAGGTCACGAAACCATTCATGCCATCCGACAGATCAAGGCTGGAGAGGAGATTACTATCTCCTATTGCGAAGGAGGCCCATCTAATGAGAGAAGGCCTATGCTCAAAAAGGCTTTTGGTTTCGACTGCGCATGCTCTCTATGCTCTTTGCCCCCATCGCAACTCCAAGCTAGCGATTATCGTCGAGAGCTAATCCAACAGCTTGGTTTTGACATTAAAAACATCTTTACTATGATATACCGTCCAGAAGCCAACCTAAACGCCTGCTTATCACAACTTCATACTCTGCAGGAGGAATACGGTGACTGCGTCGCACCGCACAGCGCCCGGCTCTATGACGAAGCCTTCAAGATTTGTGTTGAGCACGGAGCTGTCGGTGGGGCTACCACATTCGCTGAGGAATCATATAAAGCCAGGGTGATTTGTGAGGGGGAAGACAGCCCTGAGACGTTGAGAATGAAGGAGCTAGTAATGCAGCCTGAAACACATGGTAGCTTCGGCGCTTCTTCCTTGAGATGGAAGTCTGATTCGGATGCTGCTTTCAGTTATGGTCACTATGGCACGGTGGAGGCGGAGAAGAGGCTATTTAGGCAAGAATGACGAATTCATCTTAGCTACTCTGTAGATAGCTATAATACAGGTTTTCTTCCTATCAAAGTTTATACTGTAAAAACAAGGTGGGCGCTGTATTATGATGTCTAAATTGGAAGCTAGATGTGCTATCTGCAGTTGAGACCGGTGGCTGAGAGCTCGTATTCATGACACAGAGATTCAATTTCTACATCCATGCTAGTTACCAGTATTCTGCTTCTGCTCCTTTGGAGACTCGGTGGTCTCATCTACTTGGGTTTGCTGATCGGAAAGTGTAGGGTTATGCAGACATAGTCCAAGAACAAGCATAGGTACAACGAGGCATAACGAGACAATACTCAAGTTTTTCTGGATGTATCGATAGCTCATGCCCATGGCCTCTCTCTCAGGCGATCCCAATGGATATTGGGGAACGACAGTCAAGGGTGAGGCGTAGACAGCTGAAGCCAGCGTGTCATTGCCAAATGGTGCAAGGTTCTTCTCAAGCTCTTTGTACAGAGTCTGTGTCCACATGGCGCCAGACACACAACTACCGAGTGCTTGGCCAATAGCATTTGCAGTGAATACGAGAGATATCAAGACTCCAATGTACTCGTGTTGAGCCACGGCCTGGATAAGAATAAGCGTTGGCCAAGAAAAAAGGCCACCAGCAATGCCCATCACGACTTCTCCGCCAATGACTCCAGATTTGGACCCAGAACCACCTCGGAAGTGGTAGATAAGTCCGAATCCGACGAACAAAAGTACAATGCCAGCCAAGATGATTTCCTTGAGGCGTCGAATCTTGATGACGATCGGGCCGAGGAAAGAGCCTACAATGATGGCGCAGAACTGATAGAGTAACGCCACCCGTGTAGCATCTTTGATGGTGAAGTTGTAGGAGACCACGAGCAAGCTGAACAGATAGTTTCCGATGACCATGAAGGCAAACGGGAAGATAGTGCTAATGCCGAGACAACTCCATACGGTTCGGTGCTTGAGAAGGTGAATTGGAAGCATTGGATGACGTACTTTCCTTTCCCATATGACGAAGATTGGGAAAAGAATAAGACCAATGATGAGAGGTGCCAGGATGCCGGCATCCCTCCACTTGGCACTCTGTCCGCCTGCCAGCGTGAGAGGGATCAACGTCATAGCTAGGGCAGCCGTTAGGAGCAGCACGCCAATGACATCGAGTTCCCAGAAGAATGCCTTGAGAGACGTAGTCCCAGAGGGAGTCTCCTGATCCAGGCTTGAACGCTTTTTCTGGCGCCCGAGGATGAGCATGAGGATGATGAGAGGCAGAGCGCAGATTGGTTTGATGATTGCAAACATGCCAACTCCCCATTTCCAAGAAGTCACTGAGAGAATAGCGGATGTGATATCTCCACTTATCCAGATATTGACAATGGCAGGCCAGTTGGGCACAAAGGCAAAGAACAGCCTCGTCTTCATAGACGTAAAATCCGCAATCATGATCTCAATAGTAAGGATTGAGATCCTGTACCCAAGCGAATGCAGCACGGCACCACCGGCAAAAGTCTGAATATTTCCAGAGTACGTCTGTATAATCGTCCCAACCAAGCTGAAGACGACAGCGAGGGTAAAGATCTCGATACGGCCAAAGACATCAGTCAGCCTCGCAACCGAGGGCTGAATAGCAGAGGCCACGACTTCACGGATGACAATGACCGTAGCTAGGAGGGAATGATTCCCGAAAGATGATGTAGCATAAGGGACGTAGGTGTTTCGTGTCTGGTAGTCAAGGTTCTGGGCGTAGCTGAAGAAGAAGATGCTGGTGAAGAAGATCCATCGTTTGGGAGTTGTGAGCTTGCTAGCTGCTGCTTCCACGCGCAGGACTCCCGGGAGTTTTGGGGCAGCTTGAGGCGTTATTGGGGGACTGAGATCATCCTTCTGATCAAGCTCGATGGTATGAGTTGTTTTATCCATGGTCAGAAATTTGGTGACAGGAACAGGTCTGTGGCCAAAGAGCACAGGAGATGTGTATGAAACATGCCGCTCTCATAGAACTCATAGTTATAAACCACTGGCTTATTAAAAGTGCAGAGTTTTCTCTCCTCCTGGCCCCGAGGTCGGCTCGTCCTAAATGTCTTGGCGAGCGCTAAAGTGAGGCCATTGGATGGATGCTCGCGAGATTTTACGGATGCCCTGATTGAGATTATCTTATCTGATCTAACTAAGCCACGAATTCATAACTCGCCTAAACAGCGAATAGAGTTATCTGATTAGATCCTTGGCATATTTCTAGTGTCTACTATGCCCAAAGGAGCTGCTCGTATGATCCAATGCATGATCAAGTCATGTACCACGATATCCTTGTCTGTTGTTGGAGTAACCTGAATCACATGTCCATTCCAGAACCTTGATACAGGGTCTCGAAATAAATCTCGCGAGGTGGCCTCACTTTCCCGCAAGATATTTCTGATGGGCCGATATTGGGAGGCGAAGGAAGAAAACTTTGCAGAGAGGCTATCCTGATCAGTTCCTTGAAGTTTACGGAATAAATATTTAGGAGCATATGAGAGTCGAAATTATCGGACAGCTTTAACATTTCCGTGAAATCAGAGTGAGGCTGTAGAGGATCATTTTGGATGGTGTTGGATGAGGAGAACCGCTGAAACACAAGGATGTTAGTTCTATAATGGAAATCATGATGCCTGGCAGCTGGCTCTTACTTGAGCCCTGCATATAGTGTTTTTTCTAAGTTCCGCGCAAGGCCAGGGTGATGCTGCCGCATTACTCGATGTATTCGTTGACACCGCGTACCACCCAAGGGAAGTTGATGTCCTTGAATTTCAAGGACTTTAGATTTGTAAGCGTTGATCTCATCTTGATGATAGGTTGTAGGATATAAGAGAGACGTATGGAAATTGGAAGCAATATGTCAGACAAGGTTCGTAGAACTGCGAGGAAAAGACGGTAAGACAAAAGAAAGCAGAGCGAGGACATACGACTTTAAATAGACCTTGAAAGACCAAACATTGCGGTCTGGAGGACGACTTCATCTAACGACCAACGTTTGGAATACCATCATCATAGCTTCCAACAGTCTTCGGCCAACAGTATCTCGGGTGTAAGTGTACTCTTCGAGTTACGTTGGGCCAGGGTCTGTTGCCGCCAAGGCCGTGTTTTACGGCTCTGAGATACATTCTAACCCAGGGCCGCCCGGCCTATAGATTTCTCGATTACGACGGAACTCACTCCAAGTTTTCCCGAGTCACGTGGGTAGCCGCTCTTTCGTGCATCACCTTGGCCTGAACAACCTAAATTCAGATGGACACATTGACATGGATGGTATTAAAATGGCAGCCAATGCCGCTCCTAAATTTTACCAAACATTTTGGACGACGACATCTTTCCGCAGAATGCCGAATTTCTGGAGTCGACGACATTCGAGTACATCTCATGGGACTACAGCGAATATAATCAACAAGCCAGTTGACGAGGAGTTTCTCTACGAGAACAGGCTGGATTACTTCCATCCGACTCAAGCTGGGGATGAACTAGACGGCAGATTCAAAGCAATTGCAAAGTTGGGCTTCGGTGCTGGGTCTACTGTCTGGCTAGCCGAAAATCTCAAGTTGTGAGTTTCGCCAGACTGCTCTCTCTCTCTCCCTCTGTTTGGCTGTCTGACTGTCAGTATGCTAATCACTAAACTCTGTGGACGGCAGTACAAAGTTCTGGAGCTCAGCTATTCCTCGCTATGTTAGCATCAAGATTCCAACCATTGATTCCAATGCTTCTGGGGAATCGAAACGATCAAAGCTTATCTCTAGCACCAATCCCTCACATCCCGGACTAGCCTTCATTAGACTACCGATTGATGAATTTCAGTTAGAAGGGCCTCAAGGAACACACTTCTGTCTTGTTTACAAACCCATGAGGGAGACTCTCTATCATTGGCAACGACGGCTACCAGGACAGAAGCTTCCTTTGCCACTATTCAAATCCTATGCATTTCTTATCCTCCAAGCCTTGGACTATTTACATAGTGAATGTCACTTGATCCATACAGGGAAAGGCTTAGACAACCCCAAGGGTACTTTTACTGACTTCATTTGTGAAAGACATCAAGGATGACAATATCCTGGTTTCGATCGAAAACGATTCCGTGCTGGTTGATTTCGTCAAGAAGCTGACTATAAATCCCCAACCTAGGCATGTACGAACTGATGATGGCCGTGTAATCTATCTCTCACAAGATAATTTTGTCCCATTACGAGGTAACATGGTTTTGCCGGCTCTGGCTGATTTCAATCAAAGCTTCCCAGGACTAGATGGTAACAAAGGCCATCTATCCCCCATCCAGTCTCACCGTTACCGCGCCCCGGAGGTGCTGCTTGGATGTCCATGGTCATACAGCGTTGACATCTGGAACTTTGGCCTGGTTGTAAGTAACTTCAAGACATCTCCTCCAAAGGAAACATCACGTTAATGATTGGCTACAACTAGATGTGGAATATGTTAGAGAACACCAGCCTATTTGAGAGCATCGTTGGCGAGGACGGTGAATACGACGCGCACATCCATCTAGCCCAGATCGTTTCTCTGCTGGGAGAACCCCCTGAAGTATTGGTCAACAGGGAACGTGTCTATCGCAAGCTAAAACTTGGCCGAACAATAGAAAACCCAAGAGGCAGGGGTTGTGAGACTATGAGCGAGTATTGGAGAGGACCCTTCTTTGATGAGAACGGCAAGTCCAGTGATAACATGATCTTTATTTGAATGGCAAAGGCTGACCTTTCAACCTTTACTACGATAGGCAAAGCCATGCGCAAAGACCTTACAGTAAAAACACGAAAACTGGAGGACACTATCACAGAACTAGCAGGGGATGAGAAACATGTGTTTCTGGACTTTGCTTCATCTATGCTCCAATGGCTGCCGGAGAAAAGGAAGTCTGCCAAGGAGCTGTTGCAACATAGGTTCTTCGACTCGCTGGAAAAGGAGCGGGAACGGTATTTCCATAGTCATGTCTGACTTTTGACTGCTATTATAGACAATACTGTACACAATTTTGACAAATACGTCCTCTCGACGCTGCCCTTCATACTCTCTAGCCCCCCCACCCACGTTTGCGTACTGCACTATACACTCTGAGTACTGGATGACCCTACATGATCAAATCAAATACGTTCGTCACATTAACGCACAGCTCACAATCAGTTTCCGAGTGCAACTCTCTCATAACCTCTTTGGCGACCTTCTCAGAGGACAAATCCCGTCCGTATGGCCACGTAGTTGGCATATCCGAGACACCCTCTTCCTTGCTGTCATAAAATAGGTCGGTGTCTCCCTCCCATCCATCTGTCAAGGTTCGTCCATGAATCATGGAATCCTTCAATCCTCCTAGACCTCCGATCATGAGTACATCGTCGCGTGCATCGCTGTAGATACCCTTGCCTCTGAATAGCTTATCGTGTCGTATCCAGTCTTCTGCTGGGTCTATTTTGATGGGGTTCATAGGCCCGAAGCCAACTTGGTCAAGGGAAACAAAGTTATCGTTACCTCGTGCAGCTTGAGATTCGAGATATGCGGTGAAGCCAGGATCTCTATCGACTTTCCAGCTGTAGTCATCGTGGTGTCCTTTGCAGTCGTGGTGGGAGCAAAGTGACCATGTTTCGCAGCTGATCTTGTGGAAGGTGTGAAAGCGGCGCAGGGCCATATTCCATACGTGCATGGCTTTCTGGGGACAGGTTCGCTTTGCTGTTGTTTGTACTTTGCTGGTATCGCATTGGGTGCAGCTTCCGCCGACTTGAGGGAAAGGGGCATAGGCCTCTACGAGGTCGAGCTTCTCTAGATATGGAAATGGGTCGCGATACTCGATGTGGCCTAGGATCTGATTCCGCAATTCGGGAGGGAGACGGTCACGAGTTGCCTCGTCGAAGGCCTGATGTTGTTGTCGTCCGATATGCTCCTCAGACTTTTGCCTGGCATCCAGACAGAATTGGCGTGATCTGCGAAAGACATCAATCCCATGCCATGTGCTCCGGTCAGGATCATTATCGGTCAGCACTTTGTATTCTAGCCATTCATCGATGGGGCCGTCAGAACCCTCCCACGTCCAATCGCAATAATAGTAGTCATTCTCACCACAGTCCCATCGTGGCATCTTTCCTGTGTAAGGAACCCATTCTGTAGACTCTGTTGGGTCGTTGTACCAATATTCCTTTGGTCGGATACCGCCAAGGTCTTTTTGTTCTTGTGGTGAAAGCGCTCCAACCGTCGCACGGAAAGATGGGCAGTCAAAATCTGTGTACACCCAGTCGAAACGCTCGCGATTTGCGCTGAGCGTCCAGATCTCCTTCAAGGGCTCCAAGAGAATGTCGTCAAGATCAGCGATGAACTCGTACAACGGTTTTGTTTCTCTGGCCAGGTCATTGCGATCGAAACCAAGTTTGACTGGAGCCTCACAGAAACCCCATCCAACACAGAGATACATTCGTGCCGCAACGAATTCTCCACACGAAGGGATTCGACGAAGCGCCTCAATAGGGCGAAAGAAAGTACGCCAAGCACGAAAGGCAATCTTTTGACTGATATTCGGATCATGTGGGGTGTCTGAGTTGATGTATTCGGTGCAAATGTCGACTAAATCAGCGATGCTGTCATAAAGTTGATTGACGAATTTCTTGATTTCCCGGGTGGTGTCTCCTGTTCCTCCTATTTGCTGATCTAGATTGTTGATGCGCCTAGTTAAGCGGAAGTTTTTGCGCTGAATACCGTCGACTTGGTATGCGAATAAGTCGTCATCCATCTTTGCGACGTCCTAGTGCTCTGTTGTTTTTGATGAGATGAAGATTGGTGAAAAGGTGTGTTAAGACTTAGGTAAAGTCTTCGTCCCTTAGGATAGTTGTCAGTGGTGTGGTCAGTGGTTGGTAACGAGGTCACACAAGAACCATTGGATGTTCTGATTCACAGTGAGGGCCCGCAGCACTGTTTGTCGGGTGCACGCACTGCTTTTCCACTTTATGTCTTTAGATTGGTTAAGTGAACATGCAGCGGGCCAACTAATAAGGTCTTGAAGCGAACAGGCTTGGTCATTGGACATAGGGCAGTGCAGGAACAAAGAGGCGGGTAAGCCCAACAACCCACCAAAGTTACAATCACCGGTGTGTGACTGAGAACTTATGCAAGCCCAAGTACAAGGCTCTTTTGACTAGCATGCTATCAGCTGCCTGCGTCAACTCGAGGGGGCCATTGCAAGTGCAAGGCTCCTCAGTTTCAAATGGAAACTTCACGCCGAAAATACAACTGCTGCCTTGAAAGGTAGTGGGTGTGTGGCATGTCCTTTTCTATTTTGAGCCAGACGTGTCATTCGTAGTTGAGCCCTATGGCTGATATGGTACAAGTAAGCACCACAGAGAACTAAGAAGTTAGCTGTTGATACACTCAACTCTTGATTTTGTATGCTGTCAAACGGCTATTAAGATGATAGATAAAAGGAGCCTCTAGACGCGAGTTTTCACATGACAGAATCCTAAGCCCGTTGTATCACGCTTGACTATCCCCCCCTTTTCGCTGGTCCTACAGATTTGACACTTCACACATACGTGTTTCCCGATGGTTTTACAAGACTCCAACATTTCAATTTCCTATTAAACAAATCACAAAAACTACCTTATCAGAAACTCTTACATTTCCCACCCCAATTTTCCAGCGTCACTCCAGTTCCAGTATATCTCCAGCCTTCCGTCATTGTGGTGGTCGGTACTCTTCAACTACTCGTTCGACAGAGGTCCGTTGCTGCGCCTTCTAGGCCAAACTAACATCTTCTAATACTTAGATAAAGTTAGTAAAAGTCCCCTAAACTCATACTGAATCACCTAAATATTTTTATTATTTAGGGTCACGGTTCTGGGGTTTCCTCACCTAGGCTCTGGTTTTTTGGAACGAACTCTCTCCTGGCGAGAAGAGCAAGGGGGTACTTCCCCGCCAAAAAGTTCTTTGCCGGGACACCACTCGCATCGCCCCGGCCACGAGTGGAGGTCCATGATCGCCAACTCAGCCGCTCTCCTCACGAGCAAGTTCCGGCCAACAGCCCACTGGGCAGTGCTCAAGGTCATAGTCGTCCCAGTTCGAGGGTCGTCCCTCCATGCCCTCAGAAGCGCTCTTCCGTGGAGCATGCTGTCTACCAAGCCGCCTAGAGCACCTGTCATAACCCAGTCTTGGTGGGTTTCGCTGTAGATCCGATATCCTTGATGGAGCCGTTTATCTCGAATCTCATCGTCCGCTTTGTTGAGACGGATATGCTGGACGGGGCCTAGGCCAACTTGATCCAGGGATATGAACTCGTCGTTGCCTCGAGCAGCCTCCTTTTCGATAAACAGAGTGAAATCGGGATTTCTGAGAACAGCCCAGCTGTGGTCGTTGCAGTCGTGGTGGCCTCTGCAGTCACTACCATGACTACACAGAGACCATTGGTTGAAGCGGTCCTTATGAAAGCTGTGGAAGCATCTTAATGCAAGGTTCCAGATGTATAACCCTGCCTGGGGGCATGTGCGCTTGACGGCCGAGGTCTCATCCAGATGCTCACACTCAAGGCATCTCTCGCCGACTGTAGGGAAAGGGGTGTAGACTGCCCCAATGTCGAGTTTCTTGAGGTAAGGGAATGGGTCGCGGTCTGTAAGGTAAGATTGAATCTCTCTTTGAATCTCCCGTGGGATGCGGTGACGGAGTGAAATCGTGTTCAGGAGTTCTCGTCGTTGGGCACCGAGGTTTCCTTCCGCGATCTGCTGTGCGTCCAGGCAAAACTGCCAAGAGCGGCGGAAAACGCAAACCCAATCGAGTATGTGATCCTGTCCATCCTGATCTTCGCCTACAAATTCAATCTCATATTCAATAGCAGCTGTGATCGGCTCGGCTTTTCCTTCCATCCCCTGCCAGATCAAATTCGGGTCCAAGCCCGTTCCTTCTTCTGGGTACCATCGTGGTTTCGGCCCTGTGTATAGTTTGATGTCCTCCTTGTCGTCTGGTTCTGAGTAGTAATACCGTCTTCCCTGCTGTGTTTTGCTAAACCGGCGCTTATACTCTTCAAGTGAGAGGCATACGGTATTTTTAGCATCCAACTGGCTAATCGGCCTATCAATTCGATAATCTGTGAAGACCCAGTCAAAGTATTCAGTCTGTCGGCTACAGATCCAAATGTTACGCAGGGCGCCAAGGAGAACATCGTCAGCCTCTGTGCAAAGCTCATATAGCTCGGCAAGGTTCTCATCCGTTTTGAGCTTATTATCAGCATCCGTTGTGTCAACATCATACTATCTGGGGACACGATGGCGGCTTGTGAGCTCTGAACCGAAAAACAAACACATCCTGGCGACTACAAAGTCGGCACCAGGCTGAGGCAGTTTCACGATAGCTTTGATGGTGTTCAGGAGATCTCGCCAAACATCGTAGAAATAAGCTTCATTACATTGCCCAAACCGCGGAAAGACATCACCGTATCTAGCGATGTTTCTGTAGATCTTGTCAAGAATGCGTTGCAGCAAGGTTTCTCCGTGCAGGGTTCCTCCGTGCAGGTTCTCTTCGTAGGAAGGGGTGACACTTTCAGCGTCGGGCTTCTTTTGCTGTTTCTTTGTGAGCTCCTCAATGAGATTTATGATCTGTTGGTTCTCATCGAGGACTGCCCGTACGTCGGGGGGCGGAGCGTCTTCGCGTCCCATGTTCGAAGTCGGAAGTTGGCAAGTTGAAAGATTGACGATGTTGTTGACTTTGCTCTGTCACTGAATTTTGTGTAGTTTTCCTCAGACGATATTTACCCCAGTGTGGGGTCACGTGGTATGCTCACAGTCTAAGGGTGAGTCCCTGGCTCATCAAATGCTCAGGCAAACTAAGGTGACTTTAGGATAACTTATGGTAGCATAAGATAACCTCAAATAAACGTAAGGCGGCCTTAGGACAACTTATGACAATGTAGGACAACTTGTAGTAGTGTAGCATAACTTATGGTAGGGTAGGATAAACTTGGGAAAACTCTTTACTCCATGAGTCCTTGGCCCTTGATACACGATCTCAAGTCTTTTGGGCAGGAAACTAACAATTAAATAGCAATGCATCAGCAGTACGATCCCTAAGAAGAAGCAAGGTTACAAGTCTATTGCTTCGCTGTTTCTCTGCTGCGAGCTCCTCCACAAGATCCATGATCTGTTGATTCTCATCAAAGACTGCCCATACTGTGGGGGGCGGAACGTTTCTGCGTCTCATGTCTAAAATCTTTAAAAGTTGGTAAGTTTAGAGATTGACAATGTTGTTGAGTGCCTTGGCTCTGTCACTGGTATGGTTCGTGAGAGGCTGAGGTCAACGATGGTTCCCCGTGTAGGGTCACGTGGTAATCAGGAGTAAATCACGATACTTAGGGATAAAACGGCTTACTAAAGTTGTCCTTGGCCGCTAATACACGAGCTCAAGTCTTCTTAGAGGGCACCAGCACTGAAACAACGATGCAGCAGTACGATCCCCAAGAGGAAGCAAAGCAAGCTTACAAGTTCTGCCAAGACATGTCGTCTAAGGGGGTCCACTGCACTAACGCCTTACGAGATGACGATGTGCACAGTCAATGCGGGCAAATTCGCTACGGCAAACAATCCTTAGAGCCCCAAGCCAAAGAGCAAATGCATAACAAAGAAAGGGTATAGTAGATTGGTACGTAGTTGGGCAGTTATAATGAATTCGTGAATCCATTCGAGTATAAACAGTATTGGATGAATATCCGTGGTAGTAGAAAGTGGACCTCCCCTTGGGTGACAGACAGTCTAGTACCTGACTAGCAAACAGCTTTAAAAACGCCTCCAATGATCGTACAGAATAGAAAAACGCCGAGCCAATGTCAAAGCAGAGCTAGCAAATAGTGTTGTTGTAGTGGCTGCATCACTACTATCGTGGTGGACATACGTCCAAGTGCCGTGTTGGCTGGTATTATTCGTCCATAATTGGTGCTTAAAACGAGAGCACTTCCATAATATCGCCCATTGGGCTTGCTTCTCGCTGCGGTCGACCGAATACAAGCGGTGCCAGTGAATCAACGCCCGAGTCCTCCGCCTCGAGGCTCAGTGTAGAATTACTCGATATCGATCGCGATGGGGAAATAGTCTTGTGTGAAGACGACGGAGGGGGAGCTGGCGCAAGATACGCTGAGAGCAGAGCATCTAGGTCTGGACCACTCGAAAGCGTCGGTAGTACAGGTCGACTGATTCGTCTGTAATGCTTCGTTGTCGGCGCTGCTGTTTTCGGACGCGCAATCGGTGCAGAGACAGCTCGTTTGCTCGGCGTGCGCGTGAACAATCTAGGAAGTTGCTTAAACGACTTTCGAATCGACGATGATCGCGCAGGTGCAGTCTTGGTCTTGGTCACGCCCGTAGTCGGATGCTCGAAGAAGTCGATGCCGTGAGAGACGGGAATGTTGCTCGAGACGGTATTGTTAAAGTCTTCAAGGAGAGTGTGAATCTGGGCCTCGTCGAGACCCTCCACCAGCTCAAAGAGCTGGTCTACCGACCCGCGGCGGTTGAGCTGAGGCGAATGGGCTGCCATCCTGTAACGAACGCAACGCTCTCTCTCATTGAGAGTGAGTGCAAGGCAGAGTAAAAAAAAGAGAGTGAGTGGGGGAGAGGTGAACGATTGGTCAAAGCTACAGGGCGAGGGAAGACATATTGTAAGGAGTCGATGGCGTGCGGGTCCCCCGACATGGATGTTTCAGTTGAAATTAAATGAGCCTGCAATGGGTTAGGCCAAATACCACTCTCCAGGGGGATCTTCCGATACCTCATCAAAACAGATGAATCTTAAAAATGTTTGCGACAGAGTTACATGCAATTGGTAAAGCAATGCCATGAGACTATTGTTTGCGGTGTCATGCGCCTTGTTGGAATGCATAAGGCTGCTGAGGGCATTCGCGCTGACGGGGAGATGCGTGTCACAGGGTCAATCTGGCTGGCGCATTCAGGCACCAAGCCGAGTCTCTATTTTTAGCGAGACTTTTATGCTGGGTTTGTTTACTTGGTCTCGTCACATCGTCTGTTGTACAAACTCAATATTGGCATTATACGAGCCAGGCTGCTCGAGGCCTCTTGCTCCAGCAGATAAGCCATTTGGTTCCGGACAGGCTCATCTCGTACTCGGAGTCAAAACTCGCCCAGAAAACGCCGCCGCATCTCTTGCATATTCCTAAGAATTAAAGACCAGCGTTAAATTAGTCAAGTCAAAAGCCGTCATTCCTTTGTATAGCACGTGGTCCTCATCATGGGACATATCTCAATTCTTAGTGTTTCAAGCAATTATGTGATGAGAAAGAGACTGACTCCAAAAAGCAAAGTCAGAAGGTCTTGCATCCATTACCTTCACTTGTGGGACAAGTCTGAGGCTTTGTTACACACGCGAAAAAGATCGGCTGATTGTCATTCCATTATTCAAGAACGCAATCAAGTCTGCACGGGACATGCTAGTACCTCTGGCGGTGGACAAACATTTCGGGTTTCATGGTGTTGTGATGTACATACCCGTTATTGACACTCGTTGATATCTCCATCAAATATGTGACAAGAACCGGCGCATGTTGACTATCTGACACTAAGAACTTTGAGTACACAATGAACAGTGCGGAAGCCATTGTACATATTCCTGATATCAATCATTTCTTCTATTTCTTTTGTTTCTTATCCTTGAACCCTATAGGGCCCTTCTAATCCCACGCCGCTATCTTGATGGAAATTTCGAGGTTTTATCTTAGTAACAGAATGTTGTGGTAGGTGAAGGAGATTATACATCCGGAGTTTCCAAGACGTTCTCAATCCATAGCCATAGTCTCTTGTCCGCGACAAAGTTGGTGTTCAATTCAGACATCAGTGTAAGCTTTCTTGCAATCACGGCTTCGACAGAAACAGTTGTTTGGCCATTGGCATCCTCTTCTTGTGTTGGTTCGTCTCCTTCTCCAGATTCACCTTCTTGGCACAACTTGGCGAATAAAGCCCGGCCAGAATCTTGCATACTCCTCTCATGAAACTGTCGAGGGATATCATCTGAGTTCTCATTGTACACAAGATCATACAGCGACTTAAAGAGAGTGTAGTCTTGTGTAGAGAGCATTCGGACCAGCCGCAAGAAATACCACATCTTGTCAGCTCTCGCCCATTGCTGAGGCCTCAGCACTTGGTCCCCATCGCGGAATCCCGCTCTGAAAGCTGCAATAAGTGACGGCTTAGGCGGTGACAGAGACCCATTGAGTCCCGGAGTGGAGAGTAGTTCTGAGGTTGGGCTCGCCGACGCAGAACTCCAGTCGATGATACACGTTATGTTAAAGTCCTCGTCGACAAAGATGTTGCCTCGATGAAGGTCTGGGTGACAGAGTACAAACCGTTCTTCTGTCGTGACAAGGTGAGGAATTATTTCGTCCAAGAATTGGCCTGAAATACAGAAGTCAAGTCGGTTCTTGTTACCCTCAACCTTGTCATCAATGGAACAGAAATGTTGCCATCTGTCTACAGCCTTTTGATAACTGGTCCAGTTCGGATATTCGAAAGGGCCGGGTATCGGAGCGAAGAAACTATGGGGCGTGAGAGAAAGCTCTTCAGCATGAGTTGTAAGGGCAGAAATCAGGGACCTGAGATACTGGCTTTCCCGATCAAAAGGGCCACGGTCGATGCCTACGAGCTCATCTCTGTGCTACCAAAGGAGAGAGGGACTTAGGCATTCGCCAACGAAATAGCTGCCGTTGCTGTCCTGGACTAGCGAACCAATCTTATCGCAATGAGTTTCCAAGAGACGGGACATGATGGTTCCTAACTGCGCCATTACCTTTTCCCGATCTCGGTCCGTCGTGGGTAGAAGTGGACGTCTGTTTGGATACCCTTGTATTTGAGACAGCTCGATCCAGTCATAATCAGACAATGTACGACCGCTAGCTTTGCTCATGAGGATATACGGCACTCCGATGTCATTGTCACCGTCTCCACTGTTTGATCATATCAGCATCTCTTCTCTCTTTTTCAGGTGCATTTGTTGGGGAGCATGACAAACTCACCTGAACGAGAACACTTCTGGTACCGGCATCGAACCCAGTGTCCTCAGATACTTGAGAGTTACAGCCTCGCTAGTGAGTAACTTCGACGCAGATTCTTCGGTGATAATGGCGCTCAGTCCTCTCCGTGGCGATCGGAATACCCATTCGACACCATCCTCAAAAGTGATAAAAATGACCCAGTGTGTACTACCAGCTTTAGGCCTCGTCGACGTATCAACAGTGCATGATTGCCCTCGAAGTTTTGAGGCGAGAGAAATAAGAGCGTCAAGGTCAAAAGTGGCATATGCAAAGACTTTTGGTCGCCTGGCTTTGGTTGACATGATGTTGCTCGTAAGCCGTGGCCCAAACTGAGGTTCAGTTGCAAGAAGTGTAAATAGAAATCGTGATCCGGCATTAGATCGGATCAGCGAAAATCCGGTGCCTTCAATTGGTGAATAAGTTGCATGCTTAATGTTGGATACCGTTGGTCGATGTCCAAAAGCTTTAGTGCAACCTACTCTGTTGGTTGTCCCCGTCTGGTTGGCTTCAGCGCCAACGTCCTTCGGGTAGCCTTTAGCCACCGTTGAGCTTCTACGACCGGTGCATAAACCAATTTCAAGCTACTATATAGTTTTAGTCTTGTATCCAGCGATAGACACAAGTTACGCGTTTTATAATAACTTTAGGGTAACGTTATGCAGGCTTCCTATTTAGGCTGTTCCAACTCTCACTGCCGAAGGATTCAACACGCCAAGGATCAGAGCGCCAGCCACGCGCAGACCACAGCATAGCCACTGAAACTAAGCCCATTTGATGACGTCCAAAGCTACAGTCAATTCCCGAAACCCAACAATCACCTTTTCACTATCATCACCTCACAATCAACATGGACACCAATGACACGAAGCTCAGAGGTCTCAAGGCTTGCACGGTGTGCGCTAGTGCAAAAGTCAGGTGTGACATGGTATTGGGGCAGAAACGGTGCACAAGGTGAGTTACTCAGCATTGGAGCTGGGGGTAGAGCTAATATCGGGGATAGATGTGAGAGATTGAATAAGGAGTGTGTTTCTCAGCCGAGAGGGAGTCATAGTCGGAGGAGTCATTCGAAAGGAGGGACTTATGCTCGAGAGTTTGTATACTCAATCCTGCTTACTGACAGTTGACTGACGTTACAAGTGATCTTCTGAGACTAGAGTCCAAGTTCGATTCAGTCGCAAACCTCCTATCATCCTCATCAACAGCCCCTATCCCCTCAATAACAATAGCAACTCATCCTCGAAAGGCATCATCAGCTACAAGTTCAAGTTCACAAACGCCACCGGAAACACAATCACCCATCCACGCACTGTTTTCATTCCCGCTATCATCTAGCTCTCACCGTCTAGCTTACAAAATGCTGGAAACCTATCGTCAAGAAATGATGCCGCTTTTTCCCTTCGTGTGGTTAGGTTTGGATGAAACTCCAGAGGCATTATTCCAAGAACGACCGATGTTGTATATGGCGATCATGGTAGTTACGTGTCAGGAGAATATTGAGGTTCAGCAGGAACTTGCGCAAAAGTATCGAGAAGAAATTGGGCGGAGAATATGGACGCTTACGGAGAAGAATCTTCAGCTCCTTCAAGGTATTTTGGTTTTCTTGGCATGGTAAGTCTTTGGTCTGGAGCAAACAATTGCACGTACTGACATGTGAAGGTACCAAACTCACTGGGTGCTTGGTCACCAACTCAGCAACCTCATGTACACGGCCATGTCACTAGTCACAGAGCTCGGGCTAGACAAAGAGCCTTCATCCGGCACCAGGACTGCACCTGGGGTTTTGACTGAAATCACAAAGAAGCAAGAGCCTCAGTCTGTTAGAACAAATGATGAGAGGAGATGCCACTTGGGAGTCTTTTGGTTGAATTCATTGTAAGCGAGAACCACCATATAATCTCAACATGCGAACTGACCTGATCTAGACTAAGAATTTGTGTCAAAGACATTGTACCGATGCCCTCACGTCCCTCCATCAACAACAGCTACTCAATTCTCGAAGCGGGACTGGAATCTCCCTGGGACACTTATCTTGTTCAACTGGTGAAGATACAACTCGTTGCAAGTTCTATCAGCGCAACGCTGTACCAAGACTTGGAAAGAAACGAGGCACAGATCTCGCATACGCTATTTATGGCAACCTCACATGTGGAGAGACAGGTACAAGACCTCGGAGCGACTCTGCATCAAGGATCCCGTCTTCAAGGTAGTACAACAACTAAAACTTCTTCGGTACCTGAATCTGACCTTCAGCAGCACCATTGACCATGTCATTCCACATGCTCCAAGTCTACCTCTACAAGATCGGCATCGACGAACGCCTCCACGAACCCACAAACCCAACCCTCCTCTCCTCCTCCGACCCCTCCCCCCACGCCCTCCGCTGCTCCTATCTCCTCGTATCATGCCTCAACGCCGTCAAAGCCGTAATCGAAAACTTCCTCCTCCTCACATCCCCCACCATCCTCTCCATGCCGTACACCTACTGGATCCAGATGGGACACTGCATAAACATGTTTTCCCGATTGTTGGTTACACACTCCACCCTCTGGGATCCGAACCTCGTCACGGGCATACACGATTTCACATCGACGCTGGAGCGGCTGGCGGTCAAGATTGAGGGGGCTATGAGTGAGGGGGCGGGCATGACGCCACCGAGATACTTGCCGTCTATGTTTAATCAGATGAGGGGCAAGTTGATTGATATTTGTGGCAAGGTTGGGGAGAGCTCGAAGGCTATGGCGCAGGGATATGTTGGGACGCCGACGGCGCCGGAGAGTTTTGATACGGGGAATATGATTATGGATGAAGAGACTGAGGCTTTGTTGTTTAGTTTTCTGGGCGACGGAGACTTCTTATGAGCGTCGGACGCATCTCAAGCGTCAGCCAGTGGAGAAAGATACCATTAATCATGATAGATTTAATTCTATCGAACCATTCTAGCAAGAATCAGAAATCTTTCATTCGTAGTGCTTATAAGATCGGCTAAAACTATCGCGACAATCTCACTGCCGAACATCCCGGCTACAACTTCCCGAGTATTCGTATGGACGGAAACCTGCATGACGAAATATCGTAGGATTCATTTTCTTGATAAGCAATAAGCCCAAACGCCAGAGTAGCCAATCACATCTCCCAGTTTTTGGGCGTCATAATGTGGCAGAGAAATGTTGTTTATATGAATACAAGACATTCCCATCGTCGGTGGCTTTTTTGCCGAGGTTATCAATCCCATCCATCCCTTGAAAAATTCCAAACTACCAACTTCACTTCATCTTGATCGACCATGAAAATGTTCAGCGCTTTGTTGACAGGCCTGTACGGCAGCTTTATAGCACATGCGTATCCCGTTGATCACCCTGCCAAGTTTTCAAGGCTTGTCGTTTTTGGTGATAGCTTCAGCGATAATGGGAATGGATCTTGGGTCGTGAGCAATGGGACTTGGCCTGTTGACCCAGCGTACTATCACCATTCTTTCTCGTGAGTTTTCTTGGCCTCAATTGATATTTTATACTAATTCTCAACAGGAATGGACCGAAATGGAATGATGTAGTGGCCAAACAGCTGGGTCTTGAGCTCATCAACCTCGCGACTGGTGGAGCGACTACCAACAATGATTTCGTCGCTGGAGGTACAGGTGCTGAGTCCACGATTCCTGTGCCTTCAGCTGCAGATCAAGTTCTGTCATTTCTATCATGGGATAAACCTCAGGCTGGTGATATCTTTGTCCACTGGATTGGTGCCAATGACATTCTTTTCAACACAAGTATTACCGGAGCACAAGTCACGAGCTTGATCAACGAGAACGTAAACAGACTCTTCCAAGCCGGTAAGACCTCCCTTCAAACTCAAAATTCTCATTCTGATTCGCTACAGGTGCAAAGACTATTATCCTAGCAAATTATCTCAACGCAACAACGTTTCCAGCAACGTACAATTCCTCAGCCTACAACGTCCCCAGCGTGCAAGAATATGTTCCGGCCTTGACAAAGGGTCTCGAGCAAATCGCAGCAGGATACTCAGCATACGCCAAAACCGCAGTGATCGACGTGCAGGATCTCTTCAACGACATGTTTTCGGATCCCGAGGCGTACGGGTTCGATGAGGACTATGTTAATCCTCCGACTGCATGTCTCACGGGCGTTTATACGAGCGAGGGTGTTCCACGACATTTATGCAGTGATCCCGACAAGCATATCTTTTTCGATTTGTATCACCCCGTTAAAGAGGTACATGCTTTAGTGGCAAAGTTGTTCGTAGACAGTATTCAAGGGTTCTCAGCTTGATCTTGTCGGCCAGGCCTTGGGCATCGGGTCCGGAGCATCGCGAGGTCTCACCGACTTACTTGTCAAGTATCAGCACATCTTCTCATTATCAAGTCTTGGTCACTTACAAGCCGAGAAGTCGTACCTCGGGGAGATACCGATCGTTCGGGATGCCCCTTGGCGTTCCAGTCAACGTTCTTGAAGACGGGCTTGGGGCTATTGGTCTCGTCACGAGTTGTTCTACCCAGGGGAGACTGCTTTCGGTTCAGGCTTTCTCCAGTTCCCCCGCCATCCCAGTTGACCTGTTTGAAGCTGGGTGATGCGGTGTGGTCGTCCCTGGGCCTATTTTTATGCGGGATAACATGGCTTCTAATGGGTCCAAATTCGTACAGGGGACCTTTGCCGGCTTCAAGGCAAGCCTTACCCTTTCGCTCGATGTATTCACCACCTGCGTTTCTGAAAATATAATTGGTGTGACGATACTTCCATTTGTTGTCGTCACGAGCTTCTATGTTCTTTTCTCGGATGAAAAAACACATGTCGAAAAGTGTATCGAATTTTGCAGGGCGCAGACTGTAGATAAAGCGTGCCTGCAGGTAGCTGAGAAAGACACCATTCTACAAAGTGTAGTTGAGGCATGTGGCAGAGAGACAGAGCTGAAATGGCGGCGCGACAAAAGGTGAAGTTAATTCGAATTCTTCAGTGTTGCTGGCTTGATATGTGTCTTTGAAACGTCATAAGCTTCAACTGTCAATCAAGAAAGGGAAAGAAATTATGAAAGAAGAAAAGGGAATCCAAGCGGAGTACCTTGGACAGGCCGCGCCAACAAACCAGGACAGGCGCGTTTAGTAACCACGACCACCGTGATTCATCATCGGCCCCAGACTCTTGCACTTTGTAGCTCCCCCTGGAGCCGTACAACGAGTGTTGGATTCGGAAGACTGAGGTAATCCTAACTTTCAGTGGTTAGAATGTGTTATTTGTAGTCCAGGCTTGTGGCTGAGATGAGAAGCTGAAAGCTACCGAGTTATGTGGGCAGTTGGTATAAATCTGTGTTTGTTAGCCTTTTGTTGGTTATCTTCCCCAATGATTGCGAGATAGCGACTTTTGTTATAATACATGGAAGGACTAGGGGTGAAGCGTCTTCGAGTGATAGGTCTGTATTGTCTCGAAGATAGGTACCTTAGGTATGCACTGTAAAATTCCATTGGCACTTGACCATTTTGACCTTACAATTCGTCGCCTCTCGAGTGAGGAGTTGTTACTGTAGCCCACGTGAAGAGACCAGCCAACTCCTGCCCTCCTCAATTATCGTCTACAGGGGTCACATCTCCTCCCAAATCCCCTTTATTTTCTTTCTCCTGTACCATCATCAACAACAGCACAAGTCACCACTTATCGGGATCTTTTGTCACGGCATTGGTTCATACTTCTTCATGCTTATGACGTCTAAACGAGTCATTTCAACCCAACACAACGAAGCATCCCGATCAACTTTCCTTTCCTTTCTTACCAATCCTCCCAACCCAGACACTCCTCACAATGTGCTGTGGCAGCTCCAAAGACGTGAAGCCGCCCGCGGTGCGAACCCCTGGAAACATGGGGATTTATCGCAACAACAATTTTCCCATGTACCCAGAGGAGCATGCAGAGGACAAGTTTCGAAGGGACGAGTACCAGTCCCACAAGCACGATATGATGAAGAGCCAGCGGAACATCCAGGGCCTCGGGTAAGCACTGCCATTTGACCTTATCAGAGAGTTGAGTTGACTAACGGTATTCCAATCCAGGCGGTTCAAGGGATTCCCTTTGCCCGGCGAAACACCTCCCTCAGGTTCAGGAAGTTCAGGGCGTTCATCCCCTGCGCCAGTCGCCGAGGTGTCAGCCAAAGCCCGCGCCTCAGTAGCTAATTACCCTAATGTACCGCTTGGAGGCAGACGGCCTTCCATAGGGCGCTTCGACAGGTCCCCTGCCTTTGGATAGGGAGGGAAGTTGGGGAGAGAGTTCGCTCCCCCACAACATCCGTATCTGGAATCGATCAAAGAGAGGGGAGCAAAGAGAGCATACTCAGGCTTTCCATGGATCCATACCGGGAGTGGTGGTATGCAAGCGATAAGTCAGGGAGGAAAGACTGCTGAGTGATGCTTATGATGTCTCAACGAGACGTGTGTGAGGCGCGAGTCAGTTTAGGCAGTATATCAGTTACCAACACAATTGCGTAAGATAAGCGTTATAAGTCCATTTGATGATGATTACATCTAATACTGAAAGAGAGCACTAAACATATTCCCCCAGGGATAAAATGGCTGCCCCATTCCGCATCGTAGCTCTCCAGCCCAAGTCTCAACGAGAAATATCAAGCCAACTCACTGAAGGAAAGGCTGCCTAAATTATCTTGCTACCTTTATCTCAAGTAATAAAAGACTTGAGTCACTTACCCTCACCTTAGGCGACTCTTTACCAAGTTTATCTTAACACTCTCTTCTCAAGTCTTAAGCTTTCTTGCTCCCTGAGGTCTGTCAATACACAAACACAAGCCACTCCCAGCACCCAAGACAACCGAAAGCATCACCGTAACGGCAAAAGAGGCGGCAGCACATTGCTTCGATCCTATCTCATGAATTTTACTTGTAACGTCATATTTTTACATATCCATCCCCCAGCATACACCTAATATACAAAGTCCCCTCTTCACTCTTACACCAAATGCCCAAATCATCAAGGATGCATCCCTCCATGCTTTTTCTATAAGACCTCTCTTCCCAATCTGAAGTATGGTATTTTGTAAACAGAGATCCCCTATCGTAAAAAAAATTACAAGACATTAATTAGTGGAGATGTGCTTGCCACCTCACTCAGCGGTCCACCCCTTTTCTAGGCCTTCTTCTCAGGTGGTGGTGCACCGCCGCCGAACATGCCAGAGAACGAACCCATCATGCTGTTCATAGCTTCCTTCTGGGCCGCCTCCATCATGGCGGCTTCTTCCTTGAGCCATTTCTCGCCGTTGTCGCGGATCTGCTTCTCGAGCTCCATGTAGTTTCGCTGGCCGCGCTCGCGGGCAACGTCTTGGAGCATCTTGCCCTGCGCAAAGGCCTCGGCGGGGTTTTGCTCGCCATCGGGGGAGACCATCATGCTCATGTTGCTGGGGTTGAGACCGAGGAGGTTGCCTAGGGCACCGACGCCAGAGCCGTGCTTTTGCTTGTGGGCGAGTTGCTTGGCTTGGAACTCCTTGCGAGCGATGGCTTCACGACGGGCGAATTCCGTGGGGATGTGCTTGCCTTCGAAGGATTTAATGACCTTACGGACGTCTTCGTACTGCATAGTGTGGATATACTCGAGGAAGGGAATGAGGTTGACAAGCTCCTTGTCGTTTCGGTCGCCCTTCCAGGGTTCAAGGATGATGGCGTTCTCGGGTTGGTTGCGGACGTGCTTGGGGTTGCTGTCAATGATGATCACCTTCTTCAAATCACGGTTGAGGTAAGAAAGATCCTAAACTGTTAGCGCAAGAAACATGAATGACTATTGAGGACGCTTACCTTGACGATCTCTCCGTCCTCAAACTTGGTAGCCTCTCGATAGAGGGGCCACAAAATTAATCGGAAAGGATCCAATTTCCTCATGATAGGCTCGCCAGTAGCAAACGGCACAGAGGTGAAGAGGACCAGCTCATAGTACTGACTAAGATACCGTATGAAGTAGTCGACACCAGGTCGCTTTGCAAGTCTCCAGCCATGTTCACGGGTCCACTCGCTGTGAACGAGGAGGTCGTCCAAGCTCAAACAGAGAGTATAAGGGCGCTCGAACGTAGGATCGGGATCGGGGAGGAGCTTCTCGAATGCAGGCTCCTGGTAGTAAGTGACGGACTCGGTCAAACGGGCCTTGGCACGCTTCCACCACAGACCAGGACCAGGGCCGTTGGGAATGTCAGAGTGACGCTCAGCTTCGATGGTGTCTTCCCAGTTTCGGCCCATGTATAGAACGCCCAGAGTACCACCGGCGGCAGCTGTGATAAGCATGAATCTTGTCCACCACTTGCGATTTCGCTCAGACGTAGAGACATAT
This sequence comes from Fusarium tjaetaba, assembly GCF_013396195.1. NCBI lineage: Eukaryota > Fungi > Ascomycota > Sordariomycetes > Hypocreales > Nectriaceae > Fusarium > Fusarium tjaetaba. The sequence goes on from NW_023501217.1 coordinate 205,611, forward strand.
TCCGATCGCTCACGCCCACCACTAGACTCAGCCTCCTCCATCTCCTGCAACTCCTTCTGCTCCTTCTGCTCCTTCTTCTTATCACCGCCCATCTCCTCAAACAGCGTCGAAGGAATACCCTGCGTCAGATCGGGTAGCTTGTGGAAAGGTATTTGCTCCCCCTCCTTCGGAGTCTCGGTAGACTTCTCGCCAGCCTTGTCGACGTCATTCTCCGCAGGCTTCTCGACATTTTCAGCATCTTTTTGCGCCTGAGGAGGCTTCTGTTTCGAATCTTTGTTTTGTTGAGAGGAGGATTTCTTGGCGTATGTTCGGAGCCATGGCGAGGCAAATTGAGGAGCGGCGGCGGGAAGAGCTCGGAGAGAAGGAGATGCGACGGGCCGTGACAGACGAGCTGTCATCAAGCCCAAGCGCGAAGCCTGGGCTACTCTGGACAGCATAGCGAAGGGAGAGGAGCTGAACCGCTATGGTTGGAGGTGTTGTTTGGCGGTTTCGATGGTGAAGGATCCAACTTCAATGGCCTGGGGTGTTGACGTGCAGCTTGACGAAGTTGGTCTGATACTCCGCCATAGAATGGCATGGCGTCGTCGGCCGTGGAAAAAAATCGCACGGTTCTGGTCCAAAGTGGAGCTTCTTGAGGGTTGACACCGTGGATTAGCCGTGCTCAATGACACGGACTTTTGATAGGCCGATGGCGTCATATCTCTTATCGCTCACGTGAAATCGGGACATCAGCTCCGGTCGTCCTCCGATGAAGCACCCCTCCATGATGTTCAGTGGCCCAGTAAAGGCCCTTGTTCAGTGCATTGGGCATTCAAGTTGATGATATTCTCATCCCAAAGACGATATTTAACAGTGCAAGCGCTTCTTTATTTCTCATCTTATTTCCCTCGCTTCGCTTATGAAATCAAGAGTCTTCTAACGATTTCTCTTGAGCCAAAGAATTTCTCTTTTGCAAAAGATATTCCTTTTTTTCGCCACGATCTAAGAAGTCCCCGATTATTCCGACTAGCTACCCGAGACTCCAATTTGACGCCGCCGTTCTACAGTGCTTTCTCATCGATTGCTTCTACACCATGATACCCACTCTCATGATCAACCTCACTTCTCCAAACTAAACGAAGCCTTTACGAATAGACATTCAGCCTACGCCCTTTGTCATTTCCTTCAGCCCGACCTACCCACCTCATTCTCGTTATCGTCGAAAATCTCCTCTTTGCCACTTGATACTCACAACCACTCACCATGGCCCGACGATCGAGCAAGAGCTCAGCGTCCCGCCCAGCGCTGAGCTCTCGTCCAGCTGGCTCAATACGTATCGTAATGCCTTCTGCCAAAAGCGCACCTCCTGCAGAACCTGCGCCCGCCGTCACAGAAGAAGATGTCAACAAGATCAACATCGCCGACTTGACCCTCGACGTTCCTCTCATTCCTCTCCGCCCAAAACGCCGAGTCCCAAAAACGCCCTTTCACTTCCTCTCACTACCCGCCGAAGTGCGCATTCAAATTTACACATACTTCTTCGATGATGTAGATAAGCTTTTAGATCTCGGTCCTCAGAATTACAAGCGCGTGCACAAGAAACTAGGCCTTATGCGCGTTTGCAGACAGGTTCATGACGAGGCGACTTTTGCGTTTTATAGCACACGGACGTTTCGATTGTTTCCGACGTACCCTGGAAAATACTTCAAGAGCAAGAAGCCTCTCCTGGCGAGGTTGAAGCCGCAGCAGCGCAAGTGTGTTACTTCTCTTGAGTTGCGACTTGGTCCTGGGTGGAATGCGCCTCCCAGAGGTTGGGTTGTTAACCCCGCGCTGGGACTCTCCGACTGTGTTGACGTTGAGCGCCTGAACGTCTTTGTGGAGTGTGACCCTAGTGACAACATCTTCCAGGGCTGGCGTCGCTCCGATGGATTCTACGAGGGCTTCAGCCGAAATCTTTTGACTGATGTTATAGAGGCCCTGCCATCTGTTCACATTGTCCAGTTTGACGGCTGGACTAGCGTTAAGAAGTCTGGTGATATGATGCAAGGCCTCATGGGCGTCGTCAACGAAGCTGGTCTAGCCATTGAATGGGGCCCTGAGAGAGGATGGACGGACACCTCTGTTGACGAGGAAGATGAGACTCAGAAGGTGGGCTATCCCGAAGGGTTCCCCCATCCCGGATATGAGGCTCATGGTTTACTGGCGTTGGCCTGAGTGTACGATTCTCGCGATGGAGAGCTTTAGCTCGAATGAGATTTACGAAGCGGACTTTTATACTGGTATGCAGCAGAAAACACATATACTCTTAGCTTTATTCATAAGATGAACACTATAGTAGCCCTTTAATGCTATTTCAACTCGTGGTATCGTTCTCATCTATGCTTCGTGAATCCAAAACACTAACAAACTAGTCTTACTGCGCACCGAGCATTCGAAGTGCATTGCGTAGCTCTTGAACTGCAGTGGGCACATCTTCAAAGTTGAGTGCGGATATAGCCCACTTGGCGTGCTTCTGCGCCTGGTTAATATCCCGTTGATCTGTTGTAAACCCGGCAGTCTGGACAGGCGCTGGTGCTGGAGGCTGAGGAGCAGGAGCTTGCCGGATCACAGGTGGAGGGTTTGAAGCAGCAGGATGAGGAGCGCTCGGAGTCGTTGTCCAGGACGGAGGTGCTGAAGGGGTAAATGGTTCAGGCGGGGGAGGAGCAAACTGCGAGGGGAGCTTGGTGGGAATTTGAGGTGATGGTTGAGGAGGAATCTGTGTCGCAGGCTGTGCTGGGGACTCTGGCACTGGAGAAACAGCAGGTGGTAGACCAACAGGTGGAGGCGGAGGACCACCGGATAGACCTGGCGTAGGACTCTGACTCAAAGGCGATGGGACGAATGGTTCAGGCGCCTGGGGCTGATGCTCTGGTTGAGGAGGGAAATATCCAGGATCATCTGGGATTCTAGGCGGCGCATCCGTGAATGTAGGAACACTAGGAGGTTCTCCGGCATCTGGCGCATCCTCAACCGAAGCGCGAGGAGCTCCAGATAGAAGTTGGACTTCAGGATCGGAGGGGTCGAGAGCAACTTCTGGTTCAGGCTCAGGGGCATTGGGGTTCGTCTCGTTGGGATCCCTTCCTTCACGAATGGCCTTTAGGATTCGAGCAGCGTTCCATTTGGCGAATTTGATCTTCTTGACGACTTCGGGGTCGGGTTCACCCCATTCGCGAGTGAGGTCGAAGAACGTTGCAGCAGCGTCGAATGTATCGGCAGTTTGTCTTCAACTCGTTAGTCTTGTCTTTATAACACCAGCAAACGACATACCTCGTCACCTTGTTAGCGCGCATGGTGCGCTCAGCTCGTTCAAACGTCTGCTGAGCAAATTGCTCAACATAAGCTTGTCCCGCAGCGTTATCGACGATCGCATCATCATCAGCTCGTTCCGTCTTTGTAGCCTCGAGGCGCTCGATCAGTGTCTTTGTGAACTCAAAGGTATCGTCGTCGGTGGTATGCAGGCTCTTTCCCACGATTTGGTTGACAGCATGGTATTCACCTAAGAAGTGTTATAAGAAGTTGTCTTGGGTGAGGAGGTTTGTGGTTGTTGCCTACACCAGTATGCGATGGCGGGCTTGATGCTTCTCAGCTGATTTGCGCGATTGATGAAGCGACTGACTTCGGGGATTTTGAGCGCAGGTGGAAGAGGTTCTGCCATGTTGACGTCGTATCCAGGTGATGTTAGAATTGTAGTCGTAGAGAGTGGGAGTCGAGTCAAGATGGCGCAAATTAATGCCAACTCCAAGTCAAGTCAAGTCAAGTTGTCTTGGAGATCATTCACCCCACCTCCTCCTCTTTCGGTCACGCCTAGCATTGACGTAAGGTTAGCGGCGCACAGCCACTGGTTCCCCGGATTCGATCAGCTCACGCCACTTGTGGCTCTAGCTCAAGCCGTCGAATCAGAGACCCTGGCTTCACTTTTTGCGACGTCTCGTCAACCGTGGCTTTTTCCTTTCCTTTTCCAGAAGATGCCACTTTGTTCTTGACGAGGACCAACAGGCAACTATAACTTCTTTTTTGCAGTGCAAGAACACTGTAGAAGTGATTTCTTCTTCGCCACCATACGACTGAATATTGTCTCTTTGATTGTTTATTGTACTGTAGAGATACTTCACCATGCCTAACCCCACCTCGCTCTTGGTGACCTTGACAGCTGCCCTTGCGGCTCTGCCAGAGGCTCAAGCTGCCATCTACACAAAGAACTCGCCTGTTCTTCAAGTCAACGCTCGCAACTACGATAAGCTCATTGCAAAGTCCAACTACACCTCTGTAAGTCTTTTCATCTCATCACTATTGACTATCGCCACTTACACATCATAGATCGTCGAGTTCTACGCCCCATGGTGCGGCCACTGTCAGAACCTCAAGCCCGCCTATGAAAAGGCCGCCAAGAACCTCGATGGTCTCGCTCAAGTCGCTGCTATTGACTGCGATGATGAGTCCAACAAGCAGTTCTGTGGTGGTATGGGTGTCCAGGGCTTCCCAACTCTCAAGATCGTTCGTCCTGGAAAGAAGACTGGTAACCCCGTTGTTGAGGACTACCAGGGTCAACGAACTGCAGGTGCTATTCAAGAAGCTGTCATGAGTAAGATCAACAACCATGTTACGCGTGTGAGCGACAAGGATCTTGACTCTTTCCTCAAGGGTGATAAGCCCAAGGCTATCCTCTTCACTTCAAAGGGAACGACTAGTGCTTTGATCCGAAGCATTGCCATTGACTTCCTTGATGTTATTTCAGTGGCGCAGATCCGTGATAAGGAGACGGCGGCGGTTAAGAAGTTTGGCATTGAGAAGTTCCCCGCTCTTGTCCTCATTCCCGGGGAAGGCAAGGATCCTATTGTCTACGATGGTGAGATGGCCAAGAAGGATATGGTCAAGTTCCTCTCACAGGCTGGAGAGCCTAACCCCGTTCACGCCACTGGCAACACCAAGAGCTCAAAGCCCAAGAAGGCCGAGTCCAAGAGCGCTAAGAGCGCCAAGAAGAGCAAGGCTACCGAGTCTGCAAAGGAGGAGCCCGTTGAGTCAAAGGAGTCTTCCACTGAGGCTGCCGAGGCAGTTCCTACGATCATTCCTATCTCTACTATCTCTAGTCTGGAGAAGCTCGCCGAGGAGTGTCTCGCTCCCAAGTCTCACACCTGTGTTCTTCTCTTCACCCCCAGTGAAGCTGGCGAGAAGGCAGTCGACTCGCTCTCCCACCTCAACACCAAGTACGTCCACGGTGGCCGAAAGACATTCCCCATCATCGCTGTTCCCAGCGACAGCGACGCTGCCTCTACTCTCCCCAAGGCTCTTGGATTCAAGAACGAGGTTAACCTGATCGCTATCAACACCCGCCGCAACTGGTGGCGTCAGTACGAAGGTGACTTTAGCCTTGCCAGCGTTGAGAACTGGATTGATGCTATTCGCATGGGCGAGGGTGCCAAGAAGAAGATCCCCGAGGGTGTTGTCGTCGAAAAGACTGAGGAGAAGTCTACTCAAGCTACTGACCCCGAACCTGAGGTTGAGACTGACGGCCCCAAGGAAGCCAAGACTGAGGTTGAGACCGAGGTTGAGATTGAGTCCGAGACTCCAGCTGAAGCTGAGGCCGAGGCAAAGACTCCTGAGCCGGAAGCTGAACCTGTCGCTGAGTCTGAAGCTGAGCCCAAGACCAAGGAGGAGATCAAGCACGAGGAGCTGTAAGGGGAATGAAGCCCTTAAATCTTACAATTAGTCTGTGACTATAGCTTTGATAGCGAAGACATACCTGTCATATAGCAGACCAAACAAATAACTCCAAAACACTTCTATGACCCAATGCACATGGTATCTAATCATCCAAATCCATTCCCATAGCATCGTTCTTCTCCACCGCGCCCTCCCTGACCATCTCAGCACCCTTATCCTTAACAACCTGATCCAAGAACTGCTTCACCTGCTTACACCCGTCTACACCAACGACCAACATTCCCTCCAGTCTGCTAACCTGCACACGACTCTCGCATACGAGTACAGCTACCCGATCGTCATCACCCTGTGTCGCGACCGTCAAGAAGGGCAGTTCTTGCTCTTCTTGGTTGTTTAGATCGAGGAGAGGATCGGCTGTGTCGTCGCCCGCGGCATATGTTGATGTTGAACCAGCTGTGCAGGCGGCGATGTAATCTGTCATTGGAATACCAGCGTCGATGAGGGCGAGGGTCGTTGCGTTGAGAAGAGCGGCGAGGAGGGATCCGTCTTGCGATAGAACGTGAAGAGAGATTGTGATAGAAGAGTGAGGAAACAGGTGTGTATGTAAATTCGAAGAAAACGCATTCGCAATCGTCGTTTCAATCTCTTGTATGCGCCTAAACCATTAATTAGTCCCAAGTCTTTTCCACTGCCCAGCAAGAAAACATACTTGTCATTACGCCCTCTCTTTTTTCGATCCACGCTCGAAAAACCCGCTACTACAACATTGACGTTGATAGATGCTGTGTCACGGGGAGCTTGCTGTCCACCACGTCTTTGAACCTGCTGCTCTGAAGGACCTGTCACGATGCACATGACTTTTGTATGGCCCGTTTCAAGATACGATGAGCCGTCAGCAGCATCTTGAGTTCGGATTTGCGCATGCAGACGACGGAGCTCGTTCCATCTTCGGCCGTCGACGCGCAGAAGCGCTAATGAGTATGTTGACGTATCGAGAGGCATCTTGCGGTAATGAACGTATAGTATCTACGGTTCTCTGGAGCTCTGCGCATCGCGAACTGAATTGATGGTGGGGGAAATTTTCAGATGTGGCTGAACTGTGGCTTGACCTCCAACTCTCGGATCATCCCAATGTTTCGGATTAATTATCGACCAATGGGGGGCCATCGGTTTTGGAAGAATTGATGACTGCATCTCCGATGTCCATTTACGGCTTTACACATGCCCGAGATCAACACCAAGAACGGAACGGCTGAGGTGCTGGTGATGTAATTGTCGGCCGCCCTAAGTCCGGGAATTATCCAATGACACTCGGATCTTTGCGACAGTTGAGTTTATCCCGTTTGCCAAGATGCGCTGAACTTTCCTTATCGGAGACCGGAGTTAGCCAATCGCCAATGGAACTCTTAGCAAGATATGATGCATCGCTAGTGTAGACGCTCTTTGGGGTTTGGGCTGAGGGGTTGTTGTATATAAGTTGTTGCTTGCTCCCCGTTGAGAATCTCATATCATCTCAATCTCATCGATTAATTAACAAGTCCGTCTCAATAACTCAATTAAACACCAACCATGTCTTCTCTTCCTCAGACTTACAAGGCTTGCGTCCTCGACAAAGCCAACGCATCATGGAATCTCAGCGACGTCCCCCTCAAACACCCCTCCAAAGGCCAAATCCTCGCCAAGGTCCTCGCCTGCGGCGTCTGCTTCTCTGACGTCGCCACTGGCGCTGGCCACATGGGCGATGTCTTCCCCCGTGTTCCAGGCCATGAGATCATCGGCGACGTGGTCGAAGTCGGCGAAGGCGTTGAGAACTTCAAGAACGGCGACCGTGTAGGTGGACCCTGGCACGGAGGCCATGACCGAACTTGCCGACAGTGCCAGCGCGCCCAGTTCCAGATGTGCGATAACAAGGCGATTAACGGTGTCAGCCAGGATGGTGGGTTTGCCGAGTATGTGCTCTTGAGAGCGGAGGCTGTTGTTCGTGTCCCGAAGGAGTTGGATCCTGCTGAGGCTGCTCCTCTTCTCTGCGCTGGTGTCACTGTCTTTAATGGCATCCGAAAGTTGCATGTTGAGCAGGGAAACCTCGTTGCGATTCAGGGTCTCGGTGGTCTTGGCCATCTTGCTGTTCAATACGCCAATAAGATGGGCTATGAAGTCGCTGTTCTTTCATCAGGCGATGATAAGGCAGACTTTGCCAAGCAACTCGGCGCCCATCACTATATCAACACCAAGAAGAGCGACGCAGCTGAAGAGCTCACCAAGCTTGGTGGTGCCGCCATCATTGTGCAAACAGCACCCAACCCCAAGGCCGTGGCACCACTCGTCAATGGCCTCGCTGTTGAGGGCAAGCTACTTAGCCTTGCACCTGTTGGGCCAGCAGAGATTGATACGGTGCCGCTAGTCATGAAGGGCGCGAGTGTTGTTGGCTGGCCTAGTGGTCATGCACTTGATAGCGAGGAGGCTCTTCGATTCTCCATGCTTCACGGAGTGAAGTGTATGATTGAGAAGTATCCTTTGGATAAGGTACAGGATGCGGTGGAGAGTCTTCAAGCTGGAAAGCCTCGATTCAGGAATGTCTTGGTTATGCAGTAAAGTGTTGGAAGTGTCTGGGTTGGCATTACAGTTGGTTGTAAAATGAGCGATGGTGTTGGCGGCTGTGGGGCAGTTAAGACGACGACGACGAAGTTATATACGATTGAGATGAATGAGAAACGATGATAAAGAACTTGGCCACAAGACGCAATTGAGTATCCAGCTCTAGTGAAATCTCATTCCAACCGTGGTCTCATGTACAAGGTATAGAATGAAGCGTCTTGTTATTACACAGAACTGAGGATGGCATAACAATATAGGGTAAATGGCGCCCCAAACATATCGACACAAAACGACCGAGATTAGTGCCACTTATGGAAAACAATGCTTAGTTTGAGTTAGATCAATTGAACAATATTGTATAGACAAATGAGTCTTCGTGTAAATATTCACAACGTCTCTGTTTGGGCTGGAGTTCCATGATTATCGTCAACTTAGCTTATGTACCTGACATGCGAGCTTAATCAAGCGCTAGGCACCACGCTCTGAAAGAGGTTGAGACCTCCATGTGCGGTAAGAATTGACAGGGAAACAAATAGAAGGCTGGGATTGAAAGGCTGCCTTATCAAATACAGTATACTATCTGTATATAGAGCAATCTTGAGCTGTAATGCTTCGACGTTTCATGATGGATCTTCAGCAAACACCAGCCCCGCAGTTTGGCGCTCCCAAAACTCAACATCTCCAACATCACTCATGAGACTACTATTGCTTCTCACTCACCCGCAACGACTCTCTCTCCTCCTCTCAAAGTAGACATCTCAAAATCTTCACACAATGTTTCGTAAACCACCACAACGACCTCCCTCATTCACAACAACACCCTCCGCCATCCTCTCCCAAACATCATCCCTCATTTCATCAACCACCGCTCTCGAAGACACCCTCTCATCAAGCCTCACGCCCTCAACCGCCACATTCTCAAGTCTTCTTACGCCAATGCTAAATGATGATCACGCGGTATCTAAACATACCCTCATCATTCGTCTCTTCAGCTCCGTGTCTGAGGATAAAGACCTCCGCGATGCATCCCGTACAGCGGAGGAGATGCTTCTCAAAGCCAATTCTGAGGCACTTATGAGGAGAGATATAGCTGCGCTTGTTAAAGCTGTTTATGAGAAACATCAACGTGGGGAGGAAAAGCTGGGAGAGGAAGATGCATATACTCTGTTCAAGACGCATAGAGCATACCAGAACACTGGGGCCGGCGTTGAGGATGAGGATGTGAGGGAGCAGTACAAGGCTGCTGTACAGGAACGAAATGAAGTTCTCGTCGCAGCGCGCAAGACAATCAGTGAATCCGACGAGGGCATCTTCTTCACACGGGAACAACTCAACGGCGTACCGACATCAATTCTCGACGCAATGAAGACCAACGACGACGGATTCCTCAAAGCAACCTTCAAAAAAGGCCACATGATCTCAATCATGAAACACGCCACTAGCGCTCAAACACGCAAAGCCTACAACATCGCCAAAGAAAGCCGATTCCCCGAGAACGTAACCCGCCTCGAGCGCGCTGTCGAGCTACGCAATAGCACAGCGCGAATGCTAGGCTTCAAAACCCACGCTGAGCTCAAGATGCAAGATAAAATGGCAAAAAGTGTTGAGAGCGTTATGGAAATGCTGAATAAATTGAGGACAGAGTTGAAGCCGCTTGCGGATGAAGAGATGAAGACGTTGTTTGAGATAAAGAAGGCTTATATTCGCGATAACGGTACTGATGAGGATGGAGAGGATGTAAAAAGGCTGAACGCGTGGGACTGGGCGTTTTATGCAAGAATATTGGAGAAGGAGAGATATTCTGTTGATTCACTTCTCATCTCGGAGTATTTCGAGGTTAACCACAGTTTGAAGGGTATGCTGAACATCTTTGAGGAGATCTTTGGGATGGTGTTCATACCCACCGATGTGCCGGTATGGCAGAAGGATGTGACTGTCTACGAAGCTTGGAATGCTGAGGATCAAGGTGGCGAGTTCCTTGGATATCTCTACCTCGATCTTTACGCACGAGAGGGGAAATACGCTGGTGCGCATAGTTCCCTCATCCAACCTGTAAGTCTCCCCAGCACAACGAACGGAGTTATGTCACTGACGATCTCAGGGCTTCATAACATCAGACAACAAACGTCATTATCCCTCTTCATCACTAATAACGTCCCTCCTCCACACGCCCTCCCAGCCAACTCTCCTCCTCCACTCCGAGCTAAAAACAATGTTTCACGAGCTCGGCCACGCAATCCACAAGCTCGTAACACACACCAACCACCAACACGGCTGCGCACGCGACTTTGTCGAGATCCCCAGCATTCTTCTCGAGAACTGGATCTGGGTGCCCTCTGTGCTCCAGCGCCTAGGAAAACACTACTCTTACTTATCCCCTGAGTATCTAACCTTCTGGAAGGCTAAGAACGAGGGCGTGAGGCCGGGTGAGGTACTACCGGAGAAGTTAGCGCTGGATATTGCTAAGACGAAACACGTTAATGGTGCGCATGCGATGCTTTATCAAGTGTTTTTGGCGCTGTTTGACCTTACGATTCATAATGCGGTGGAGGGAGGGGCTGTTGATACGACGAGGTTGTGGAATGAGAGTAAGACGGAGATCATGGGCTTGGGAAGGGCGGATAGTATTGGACAGGCGTCGTTTGCGCATCCGTTCAGGGCGTATGATGCTGCGTATTTTACTTATGCCTTGTAAGTCATCACCTGAAGTGACGATTGGGTTGCTAACACGTCTCAGATCAAAGGTGTACGCGACCGACCTTTGGGTTAGCCACTTCAAAGCTGATCCAATGGACAAGACCACTGGTCTACGATATCGCGAACTTGTTCTTCAACCAGGAGGAAGTCAACCCGAACTCAAAAGTCTCAGCAACTTTCTCGGCCGCGAACCCAACGACAAAGCATACTACGGCGAAGTTACCAGCACACCAGGGACAAAATCGTCAGTATTGTAAATGTATTAAAGTGCAATATTATCCAACGCTTATATGCAAAAGAGGGTATCATGGCAAGATCTATCGTATATCATACTCGCTCAGTGCACCAATCTCATCCTAGGAAACGGCGCAGCCTCAACATCAACGACAACCAATCCCTTCTCGTCCAGTGATGCTCCGACATCTGTGATCGGCGTGATCTTTCTCGTGTGTGCAACTTCTTGGCGACTGACACGACCTTCGTCGCGAGGAATCCACAAGACGGGCTTTTGCATCCAGAGCTCAGGGGGCCAGTAGTTAGATAGTTTCTCGTCGCCGGAGTAGTCTGCGTCAGCGAGTTCTTCGAAGGGAATTAGTTTTCGCAAGGCGATAAAGTCTTCGTAGATCTCGGGGTGGAAGAACCGCTGGATGAAGGACGGAGGTTGATCCGGATTCGACCTAGGGGCGGGGAGAATCCATCTGTCCAAGAACTTCTTAACTCCTGACTCTTGCACCTCCTTCTTCAATTGCTCCTTGGCGCTCGACTTTATCCATTCCGTAGCCATCAATCTCAGACCACCTGCACCCTCGACGGCCCTCGAGCTCTGTGGTCCCTCGTGTAGTTGATCGTCTTCATCGTCTGTCGGCACATCCTCGAATTCCTCTTCACCAAAGGTCTGTTCCGTATCGAAGTAACTGGCAGCAGTTCCCCCATTGGCCTCTCCCGACTCCGCGGCTGCTTGGAGCTTTGCTTCCGCTTCAGCCCTCTCCTGCTCCTGTAATTCTTCCTCCAACGCCAATGTTTGTGGCAAATTCTGCAGCAGGGGCGATATCGAGTCTCTCAAGGACATGTGCACAATGACTGTGAAGATGAGGAAGATGAGCATCAACACCATAGGCGGGAAGGCGAGATTTAAGGCAAAGAGACCAATCATGCAGATTTCGGCCAAGTAAAGTCCTGTGATGAGCTGCATCAAGGCGGTGGGATAAAACAAGCCCATGCTATCCATTTCCGAGTCGAAGACGTAAAGAATGTTGTATCGGTAAATGAGGCGCGTAAAGGCCATTCCGGCGCATGCAAAGACGAGGATTAATGGAGCGATAACTGTGTAAGAGAAGGCTGGGAATGTTAGCATGGAAAGGGGATGATTGGCTGTACGACTTACCAATGCACGCCATGTTTGTATAGATCGGGAAGATGCCACCCCAGCGAGGGGGACGAAGGTTGTACCAAACATTGAAGCGAGTCCTGGGATTCTGTACCACTCTACCGAATGCGTGGTGCCTGATCAGCTCGAAGATGTGTAGGAGACCAGTAGCTCCAATGGCCAGACACTGGACGAGGATGTAAGAGAGGTAAAAGTTTGACGCCTTGGGAAGGTTTGTGGCGAGGAGACTGGGTGTCGACATTGGTTGCTGGATGATTTGCATTGTCGTGGCGGAAGCGGCCGATGTCAATGTCGTGATCAAAAAGACTTGTACTACCTGGAAAGCAAAGTAGACCTTTTGGGTGAACAATTCGACCAGTACCAAAGAGGGAATCCCTGCTTGGACACCGCAGACTAAGGGAGTTAGTAGGTGCAACAAGGGATCGGGAATAGTAGACTTACATCTAAGCATTGCCGGGACAAGCGACATCCAGAACGACAGAGCAATAGCAGGGATAAAACCTTGAAGGAAGCCAAGGATAGGACTGGGCAATAACTTGATCCATTTGAGGAACACGATGCCACTCAAGAACTTGATGTTGGACACAATACCGATCATGGCAGATGGAATGGACCAAAAAATGATAGCAACGGCAATGAGGCCCATGATGAGCAAACGCCGAATGATGCGCTCCCACCAACGCATGCGAAGAGCACTCCAGACTACCTCATTTGGTCGAACGCCCAAAAGACGAGGAGCGAGCTGCAGAGGACGATGATGGGCGACGACTTGATGAGCAGCTTGGGCAGCTTCCTGCGTGTCGAACTCGATGAATGCAGCAGGGAGTGTTTGTCCATCACCACGGCGAACCTGGCGTCGAAGCTTGAAGATCTCGAGGTTCAGTTCCTTCAGCTTCATGCGACACCACCGAATAGTGTCGACTCGTCGAAAGAAGTTGTGCAGTGGACGGTGGTAGGGTCTGGCTGTCACGGAGAGCCATTGGGCGGCAACGGATCCTCGTACATCGGGGAGATCTGGGTTGAGCCCATAGGGGTGGACGTATTCGGGGTCTTCAGCGGACTTTTCGAGTATATCGTGGGCATTGTAGCTGGTTCTAGTTCTCTCGGACACCTCAGGTGTAGACTTGTGCTCCTTGGCTCCCCCCTCCTCGGTCTCTTCTACGTGGGTTTCGGATGTCTCGACACGTCGTGGGGAGCTCGTACGGGGCTCCTCGCTGCTGGGCTCAGTCCTCCAGGAAGAACTCGAATCTCCGGAAGATGGTTCGGCGCATGGTTCAGCGGAAGACGCAGTCGATGGCGGATTCTTGCCGAGTTGCTTCCTTCGAGCCACGTTTGCCTTTTTGATGAGTGCGATCTCTGCCTTTTCCAGGCGCATTGCGGTCTGTTCTCGTTCCTCCACTAATTTGACGAGAGCCTTGGCAGTGCGTGGGATCCAAACTCGCTTTACAGAGTCGCCATAGAGTTTCCGCAGCCGAGCTTCGTCGAGGTATCGCTCAGGGATAGAAGTGAGGAGTACTGTCCTGGATGATAGCCGCTTGGCATAGTGAGGAGACGAGAGGTAAGCTTGACGAATACCGACATAGTAGAAGCACTCGCGAATAACGGTGAAGAGAATAAAGCCTGATCAATTAGCGGTGCCATTGAGCGCTGTCGTTTGAGCACTTACCAAAGAACAAGTAGGCAACAACTACATGAGCAAACATGCGCTTTTTGTTCTCAATCATACCGATCGTCAACATGTCCAATTGGGTGAGCTTCTTGCCTCCAGTAATGTGCACAGGAAAGAGAATCGGCCAAGCAATCAGCATGCCCACAAGGAACGTGTTTCGCAGGACCTTGAGGTATCGCAAAAAGAAGAACCCGTCGAGAGAGCCATGGTTAAGCACGAAAGTATCTGGTGTTTTGAAGAATGGCTTGATCCAGTTGAACCAGCCATTGGGAAGTGGCGGTATGGGCGTGCTACAGAGGCTGTCAGCAATTTGATCGAGAGCTGAAAAGATTCGCCGCTGCTTACTGAGGGGAACGCAAGCTGGGTATCGCCCGAGGCGAGTAGACTCGAGGGCTTTTCCTGCGAAAAAAGGTGAAGAACAAGATGCAAACGACGCAGTAGATGACGACGGGAATAAATGTTCCACCAAGAGATTGTAGCGATGACGACTTTGAAGCATTGTTGGAGCTGAGAGTACCGCCACTGGAACCATCTCGCGTAGAACCAACCCGAGAGTCATCGCTCTCCTAAAGAAGATAATGGTCAGCCACGTTTAGAGTGGGATTAGAGTTAGAGTTCATGAAAAAGTTTAACTTACAACTGGCAGCTCAAACGATGTTCTCGCGATGAGAGCATGCCAATTGGCGGCCATGTTGGGCTTGGACTGGGCGTGAATCAAATATCAGTGGATAGGTAGAGAGAATGGAGGAGTCAGTTAAGGCTCAGATTAGCTTGGAGATAACGATGAGAATGCGTCGCCGCATCGTTCGTTACCTCGCAACGAAGCTTGAGAGTGTCGAGACCACAGACATGGATGGGATATAGAGGACAAGATCTATCAAGAGGCGGAGATGATTGTGATGAAGTCGTCGAGGTGACGTTGAAAGTGGGATGTTTCTCTTGTGTCTGTGTCTGTGCCCGTTGTCCTTCGGGTATTGATTGAACTGAACAAAAAGTGGGTGGGCTACCTCTGGAAAGACGGCATTGAAGAGGAGCCTAACGTGAGTTAAGAGGAGGCGGCAACGGCACAGGACACGACAGGGAGTCTTGTAGCGATCATTGCGGCGCAGTAAGCCCGATTCTTTTAGGGGACTGGTCTACCTGTCAACCCCATCAACGCCCTGAAGCTTGGGTTCTCAGTGGAGAGGTGCTAGGAGGTATGGGGACTCGAATTTCCTATTCTGTCCTCCTACATCGGCAATCATTTATCGCATCGGGTTCTTGGCGAATTAGCCGATGGTGGCTTCTGTGTGTCTCTGTCTGTCCCAACCGAAGAAATTCGCGATGAAGAGTGAAGGGGGGGAATTTTGAGATTTCGCTGTAAGGGTCTTGATTTGCCATTCTGCAACGAGAGCCAATCAATGCTTTATCGAGTGCTCAGCCAAGGACAGGGGGGTCAGGGTCTAGACCACAGGTTTACGAAATCCCCACGTATTGCAGATCCAAATATCACAAACCCTTGTTTTCAGCTCGGATACTCAGATGACTTTATGGGTCACAAAATGTAGGTCAGTGACGTTATTATCCCGAGTATCCTGCTATAATCAAGGATTGTGGTTTGTGGTGGCTCCTCGGCTACAACGAATCGTGGTGATCGACTCAGAGATTTTCACTCGGATATGCCCGTTTAGGGGGTTCCGCTTATTCGGCCTGTGATCCCGCGGAGACTCTAACACTTCTCACGCCTTGACCCCTGTCGGTTGAGATATAAAGTTTAACCTCAGAGTCGGGTCCTCCGAGTTTGACGACGTTGACACGAATGACATCGGAGGAAAATACGTGATAGGTATAGT
Organism: Fusarium tjaetaba; assembly: GCF_013396195.1. NCBI lineage: Eukaryota > Fungi > Ascomycota > Sordariomycetes > Hypocreales > Nectriaceae > Fusarium > Fusarium tjaetaba. The sequence continues at coordinate 221,470 of NW_023501217.1, forward strand.
TGATCTGTCACTCTGATATGTTATTGCCGGTGAAACATGCAGAAAACTGCCTCCTAGTCCGGTTTAGATCTAACGCCAAGGATAAAACGGTTACGTCGGGGAACTCCGCGGAAATGCCGTGTCAACTGAACCACCGGATTTCCAAGATAGAGTTTTTGACCTCGACCAACAGTTGTGACACAAGATCATTCCTGGAAACTGGTAGAACCTAAGCGATCTTGCAGCCTCAACTGAAATATCACCCGTCCAATAGCGAGCCCAAGTTCCATTACGAACTGCTCACCAGGCTCGGCAATACGGGTCAAGCAAGTCTTGGAGTCCACTACCAGAACAAGTTCTCAGTACCTCCTTTTCATATGCATCCAGGAACAGCAACTGCCCGATTAGGGACCGCCTTGCGAGGTGTGAGAAAAGGCTGAATCAAGGTTTCCGGAATAGGGGTTCCGGGACAGAGACTGACGAGAATGTTCTGACTACGACGCAAACTTGAAAAGCTATGGCCAAGGCACAGGAGTTATCCCTTGTTATTTCTTGCAGTTGATCAGCAGATCAGACGAAGTTTATCGTGCTTGATCTGTGTTTGCTGCAGCCTTGTTGGGCCTGGAATCTGTTGGGGACGAAGTCTTTTGTTCCTGACTAGGGGGAGATGGATATCTATCAGATCATAGACTTGCTTCGCGTCGGTCAGTATCCAGCCGAGAGATATTGTCGTTGTGGGGAGAGATAGTTGCAATATTGAGTAAGATACTTTCATAGTTCCTGAATCTCTTTTGTTGGATTGCTTGCATCACAGTTGCTTTCCGTACAAACGCGGAATAACAAAGCCTCCTTGCCTGGATGTGACCTCCACTTTGTCACTTCCCCCTGAGCTCCTGCATCTCGGAATGGTCTGGCCGAATTTCCTGGCATGTATTACGCGTTCCTTTCTTCTCCTTACATCACCCTCTCAGTCAATTCCTGGACAGCACGCCAAAGAGAGGAGAAGTTTGAAAACTCGAGACAACAACGATTGACGAGGAGATCCTTCAATGAGTTTCTGAACTTGTAGAAGTTGCTGATTAGGTAGCCAAAGATGTCATTGCTTCCGTCCCATGAGGTCAATGACCTCAAGCAATCTGTTGCTTGGAGATCGAGGAAAGAGAAGAGAACTTACGGTTTCGCGTTCCCTACACGTGGGAAGTCCGACTTTTGGAAGAAATTAACTTGATAGGTAAATCAAAAGAAATTCATCATCATCAGCTATTTCGTGATCGTTTATGATTAGTCCCATCACTATCTTTAAAGTTAGACATCATGGCTTCAGCCAAACCCCTCAACATACAGCCTCTCGGTGCCTCGCCACTATCAAACTTTCCACGAACAGCCAATCCGATTCAACACCACGATAAATAAAGCCAGACTTTGAGTTTGGTGCGCCAAATGCGCCCAAGCCCTGATCAAAGGACACATCACCATGTCTAAATACACGTTATCCCCCGCCGCTTGGTCGAACGAGCTTTCTCTCGCCTTCACCACCCCTGACAACTTGAACAATGGAAAACATGAGCTCGCTGGCCTTGCCAGATGAGCCATGGCCGGCCCCGAAGAAAGCCCCATATTCCGAGTTCCTCTGGTTTCCGTTCCTCCACCAAGATGCCAGACTCCTGATCTGGGAGGCAGCACTGCGCCCGCAACCCTGTGAGAACTACAACGCGACACATCGTTTTCGGATACATATCTTCGACAGAAATCCAATGTCTCTTGAGAGGAGTGAAATTGGCCACAAGAGTCCGCCGCTATTTGGATCGCCAGCCCTAAGGGGGCCGGACCGTTTTTACGGTGAGAAGGCGCACGAATCCATGTCGGCTTGCCCTGAAGGACTGAAATCGGTTGTCCATTGGGACTACGGCCTGTGGAAAGCTTGCCATGAGTCTAGGTGGGTGATCAGCCGACGGTTTCGACGGAAATTCTGGGAAGACATGAGAATCACCATGTTGCACGACCGGCAAACAATCCCTCAAGCGATTCGCGAGCCGTACAGGATGGAGGCGGCTTGGCAGAAGAAAACCATGTCGACGGAAAACGACTACCTGAAATGCAAAGACAAATGGTACAGGGACTTCGCGTACGTGGCCAACATAAACGGCATGTACAACAACATTGTTGCGACCCGTCCGGCGAGCGATCTCTTCATCATGGAGGACGACCGATGGATTTTTGATATGCTATACCATCTCACAGACAGAGAACAAGAAGACTACGCGATCAAGCTCTTTCGCCAAAATGCCATCTCCCCAACAAGCGATGGCTCCCCCGTGATGGGAAACATCGGCTTCGTGTACGACTACTCCTTCACTATTGGCATCACGCGACACGACAACCCGACATTGAGGTTATCGGAAGCAAAGACACAGAATAATCGACGGGGCCTTTTCCTGCTCCTGCTACACCTCACCGTAATCCGGACATTGGGGGGAGTGCGACTCTGGCTTATCGACGAGAACTTCATGCCGTGCCGCACATGCAAGACGAAGCAGGAGGCGGAAAAGGAGGCGAAGGAGGGGAAGAGGGATCGGAAAGTGTTCCATCGGTATGGGAAGGAGGATCTGGTCGAGGTTGATATCCAGCCCAACGTGATGTTTGTGGTGGCCGACAATATAAGGTGTATTCTTGGTTCTGCATGCGGATTTCTTGAATACGTGGGTAAGGAGCCTATTTCTCGACCTTTCAACCCAGATCCTAGGAAAACGCCCTTCGACTTTTGGTCCTGTGTTGGTGTTCTAGCGCCGAGGTCGAGGACTACGGATTGAGTGATTGAAGGGGGAGGGGGGTGTTTGGCGTTGAAGGTTCCTCGAGGTGTGGGAGAAAGCGAGGTCTTTGGATCGAAGGGCCAAAGTAAGCTTATAGAAATTTAGTTAAAGCGATACCAGATTGTCCTCAGTTTATCTGAATCTTGTTGTTTCTTGGGCCTGACGTCCCCAGTTTGATGCCATCCAGTAAGGAATCCTCCCATCAAAGCCAAGTCCCCAACGCTACTAAAGAAGACAACCGAAAGAAGAGAGTAAGCAAAGATACAAGTAGATCAGATAGCAGTATACGTTCATGTTTTTAACGGATAGGACGTCTCCTCGCCCATTGAGGCTCAAGTGTTAATGCTGAGTGAAGTGTTGAGAGCCCGCAAGAGATGGTCAAAGAGATCCCGAGATGTGTCTGATGGTGGCCTTAGATAAAAGGCGTCATACGTACTTGAGTGAGAAAGTATTTCCTTGATAGTCCCTGTAAGATATGATCTTTAGCATAGTTCTCAATTTATGTTTGAGTTATGTGTCCCTGTCATAAGCTTTTGTACAAGAACTTAAGAAGTATGGACCACAATTCATCCCAGCACTGCGAGTCGGCTGCCTGAGAACTGCAGAGACTACCAAGATATACCTTCTTGTCTTTTCCTTCTATCCCTGGAACTTAAAAAAGGCTGTTCTGTGATATTCGCTTTTTTCTTTTCTTTTTTTCTCTAAACATCCGCCTTTTTTGCTCGTGACTTCCCATCAACTTCCGCCATGGACGGGCAACAGGACTACGACGAGGATACCTCCTCTGAGGACGCTCTACCCGTCATTTGGGTGAAGAGCTCATATGAAGTTAGTATTCAGCGAGGCAGACAAAACGAGCAGACACCTGAGCAACACGTCGGCGAGGAACCGGATACACAAGATGACAGTTCACATGACGAGGAGGACCTTGACAGCGAGATGGATGTGGACGATGAAGGTATCGAGTATACGAGTGACATGTCTGAAGATCTCTCTGACGGAAAGTTAGGCTTTCAATCTGGAGAAGACTCGGAGGACTCAGAAGACCACGGCGTTGAAATGGAACCTGATAGCGCGGGCGACGTGGATCTTGAAAATATGTTCGATGGGCTTTCTGACGAGTTCTCAGACTTCGAGGCCGGAGAAGACACAGAGGAGCATCAGCCCAATAGGGTTTCAGATAGCCAGGACGAAACCTCAAACGACGAAATGTCCGTTGACGACGAAGATGGCGAGGCTTCGGGAGACATGTCTAAAACTCTTTCCGACGGCGCATCAGATGACGAACAAGGTGGAGAGACAGGGCAGCAGAGCCACCAACTCGTCGCCCCCGAAGACTCTGAGACAGAAGAGCCTACCCAAATAGAAACGGAAGATTGTACCGCCTGCTACACAGAAGACATCCCAGTCACGCTACTACAAGAACTTATATGCGGACATGTCTATTGCCGTCCATGCCTCATCCACATCTTCAAAACATCCCTCTTGTTTGCCTCGCACTTCCCCGCCCGATGCTGCTATGAAGAGATCCCTCTCGAAGCCATCGAGGCGCATATGCATCAGAGCGACGTGCAACGTTACCGCGAGAAATTGCTTGAGCACAGGACGATAAATCGAACGTACTGCAGTAACCGTCAATGCCTCGAGTTCATCCCTCCTAATAACATCTCCGATGGTGGTGAACCCTGCTACGGGCACGAGGCAGAGTGTCCTGCTTGCAAGGAGGTCACTTGCACCAAGTGCAAGGATAAGCGACATACCGGTGCTTGCGAGAAGAAGGCCGACATGGACCAGACCTTGGACCTTGCGCAGAGCGAAGGCTGGAAGCGATGTTCTCGCTGCGGTCACCTCATCGAGAAGATTGATGGGTGTTACCATATAAGTATGCCTCGGAACCAACTTGCCAACCTTGTAAACTTACTGACTTATACCTCGCAGTTTGTCACTGCGGCTATGAGTTCTGCTACAAGTGTGGTGCAGAAGTTGATACCTGCGATTGTGAATAGGATGCCGATCCAGCCCCTCAACAACACAACACCCTGCCCCATCGGAACCCAATGCGAACCGTCCTCGGCTCCCACCGATGCTGTGCGATCACGATTGGCAGATGGTGGGACCCGGAGACTGTAGATTGTGTCGTGAGGGAGAATACCCCTATACCTTCGAGTGTACAGCTTGCACCCTGCGTGTCTGCCATGGCTGCTGAGACGCTGTCGCGCATATCGACGGCTGGATTGCGCATGATTATCTCAAATAGAGGGGAGGTTTGCGAGGCAGCTGATCATCGACGGATCAGCGGTGATCGATTGAACACCCCGCCAGCAACGAGAATGAAACCATCCCTCTTCGTTCTGACGACCCGATCTGACGACCGGATCTATATGATCGACGTCAAGTCGGTGTTCGATCCTGACTGTGCCATTTACTCTCGTCGCGTCCTCCTCAACAAGATCCCTCAGGGAACTACCCTCACCCAGATCGCTAACGCGGTCTATGGTGTTTATACCACGCACGTCGTAAATGGGTGCTGTTGGCAACTGAGCATGTTGACGGCGAAGGCAAGCGAGGCTTCCGATTATTTACGAAATGATACCCGGATAGACTCGGAGGAGACTTGCGCGTTGGAGTATATTGGTTTGCAGATTGGAGATGGTTTGGGTTAGAGAAAGGCTGGTGTTGGGTGGAGCAAGGGGCTGCACACTACAAGGATGGCATCCAATGGTGCTTTGTAATAGTACCTTAATGTATGAATACAACAATGAGAAAATAACGATGATAAAGAGATGTACGGTTGCGTCGGGCAGGAGGCGTGCGCCCAAGCCACTCATCGGTTGAGTGAGAGGTCCGCTACCCATAGTATTCCGAGGCTGTCTTCCTTTGCTGAGGAGAAAGAGAGTCTTCATGGAATGAAGATACGCCAAAATTATCACCGGCTCTTATTCTCTATAGTACCTCTAAAATTATTAAAAACCTTTTCTGGGCTACTATACCTGTAGATAGTAGGCTCCGAAATTGTAGTTTTGAGAGTGCTATTTTCTATGAATTGACCTGACAGCTAATACTTGCATCGCGCAACTGACCTCACTGTGAGCTTTTAGTCACATACTGAGCTACGAATAGCACATTTAGCTCATTAATTGGACATTATTCTATAATACCTAGTTAGTTAGTATATTGGAAATGCATGGGAAATGCATGGGAATCGCAACTCAGCAAGGTTAGCACACCAGGGTGTCGCTATCAGTACTTGATGCCAAATGACGAGGCATAGAAGAAGACACCTGTAGGTAAAGCGCAATTATCTTACCTGGGTATCAGCTAAATGTTATTTATGAGCATGCTACAAGCTTTTGTACCGCAGGAAAACATCATCTGGCATTCTCAAATTGTTCTTGGAGTGTCAGTCTGAGTAGACAGACCTGACAGCTGATGCTTGCATCGCGCGGCTTACCTTTACATTCTCGTCTAATATAATATGAAACAGGGCTTCTCAATTGACTACGGCCTAGTCTTCTAGTATGAGCAAGTACATGCTTCATCGGCGACTGTTGGCCATCACCCAATAAGCTGTAACCGAAGCGTTAGGATGCTCTTCAGATCCAGACACGATCGCGAACTTAAACATACATCCCTGGGACCGTCGTTAAGATGGAAGGAGAGGGAGATTTGTATGCCCAGTCTAGCCAAGAGTCTGGAGCATATCTTATCCGATACTGGATGTGCAGCCTGGTCACAATTTCGCAAGGTAAAGCGCCAGTGTTTGTTAGGCAACATCTAATGCAGATTGACAAGCACTCCTTTAGCAAACATCCACGTGAAAAGATTCACTTTCATTTTTGGCATCATTCTCTCGATAGGCAGACAGTTTGTCAAAGATACAAAGCAGAGTGCTTCACATGAATTGGCAGTGGACAGTCCAGCTCACACTGCTGTGCTATGGATCGCTCTGGAATCTTGACCAGGCACCACCTCGAAGGCCTGCAGCCAAATAGGACAGAACTTAATTACATAACTCATCGATATTCTTTCTATCTTACAGACTAATATTTCTACTTTTGACATGACCCAAACACACCGGAGCAAACTGGAGAACACAGGAGCACACGGGAGTACACAGGACCACCCCTCATCGTCGCAACCTTCTCCCACCACCATGACTGCTTCTCACAACCAGCACATCACCATCACCCACCCATCACCGTCACGACTTCTTACACCATACCATCCCCACCAACTTATCGATACATCCCCGAACACTTTCATCATCAATGAAGTGACAACAACAAGGAAACATCAGTGGGAAAATATTCCCCGCTTCATACCACAATGCTTGCAAACTGAATATTTGCAGCGTGTGCACTGCCACAGGAACGTAGGCAGCACATGGTAACAGTCAAAGCATCGACCCGACAACTTGACTTGCTTCATCAATGGGTGCTGGCATGCCCCATTCTGGGTCACGGCACGGCGGGCTCCAGTGTTGCGTTCGAAAACCCCCCCAAACTGCTTCTTTTGTCCCCGAAAGGGCGCAACTTGGGGTCTCGCAGTCTGCAGGGTTGGCGCCTTGACGATAGCCATATCCTTTTCACGGCGCTGGCGGCCATCCCACCAGTCGCATTTGCAGTCCGCTCTGCTGTTGTTGCATTGGTAGCAACAGTCAGGACAATCTATGAACAGGGGTTATTAGTTTCGTACTAGCTGCAACAGATTCTTACTTACACAAGCCTTCCTCAATAGTGTTGTGGCACACGTGGCACTTGGTGTCTTCATTGTCGACTTTCTCTTCACAAAATCCATTGAAGGAGTACTCTGTTTTCTCCTCGGTCGAAAGCGAGGGGGGAGAGGCAACAGATGGGGTAGATGGGGTAAAATGAGCAGAAGGGGTAGTCGGGGTACGAGGGATAGAAGTGAGAGAATGAGGAGAGGGAAGTGACTTTTCGTCTGATTCACCGATGCTACCCTGTTCACTGACATCAGATGTCCCGAATTTCTTCCCCAGGAAATCGTACAAAGTCTTCTCATCGAAGATAGAAGAGTTGATGTCAACAGGGATTGGAATTTCGCAACACACAGGAGGGAAAGGAGTCGGCCCATGGATCGAAGTCTTGACCACGTCGTTAAGACAATCAGCACAATACTGATGTTTGCAAAAGCAAGTGATGGCATTCTCAACAGAGTCATTACCACATTTGAAGCACTTGACAGCATTGCTATCCTCACGGATATTGGTTGCAGGTGTAAATGTGTTGTCACCGGTGATGGATACGGAAGCGCACTGTGGCTTGGCAGGGACAGTGCCCTCATCACCGGGAGCTGAAGTAGTTCCACTGGGGGAGAATGGGACAACTTCAGAAGTATTCACCGGAGGTTCGGGTTCAGACTCGACAGAGTGGTCGGGGGTAGGGGAGGTATCGAGCGCGACATTGCTACTCTCGGCCTCTTCCCACTCCTTAGCAAAAGTGCTTGTAGGAGGGAAAGCATCTGCGATAGTAGTCGAGATAGTGCCTGTAGGAGTGGGGTCCTCATCAAAAGAAATGAGGCCCTCATCAACCTCATCGTGGTGGAGGTGGGTTGCCGGTGGTGGGGATGCAGCCTCAATGCTGACGCTTTCGACATTGTGGATAGTTGAGTCCTTTGAAGAGGTGCCATGTTCTGCCTCTCGGGAAGAGATTGACTGACTGGAACTCTGTGCTCGGGCTTCAATTATGTGACCCACATCCCTTTCGGAGAGGAAAGCAAGAGCAGTTTCCGTGACCTTTGAGACCTTGCTATCATTGGAGTGAACTGTCTCCAAATCTGGGAGAGTCTTTGGAGGAGCACCGGCGTTGTCATCGGAATAGATGTCAGAGAGGCACTCTTCTTCTTGAGCTGGTACAATATTAGTAATGAGGTCAGATTACACAGGCATGTGGTGTTTTACCTCGAAGACCGGCATCAAGACGGGCGAAAGCCTTCTGATATGCGATCTCCACAGAATCGGCAGCATGAGTACCACGAGCAACGGTGGGGACGACATCGCTGGCACCGTCGGAAGAGGAATCGATAGTGGCAGTAGTGGAGGTAGTCAAATGGGGCTCCTAGGCATCCTCTTCGAACTCCTCCAGCTGATCACCTACACGAAGCCCGTCTAACGAAAATGGTCAGCTTTGTGATGGTTTGGGAGTGTTACGGTTGCTTACTTGCGGTGCCGGAAGTGGCAGTAACCGGAGCAGGTCTCCAGTGAGAGCGTACAGCGGCCGAGAAAGATGCACCGCGAAGCTCTTCGAGATCATACTCGGAAGCAACAAAGTTTTTGTTTAATCGAGCATTGATAGCCTCTTCGTTGAACACGAGGCGGCCAGCAACAACTTGTTCCAAGTAGGGAGTGATAGCCAGCATGTCGCGGACAAGATCTGGCAGTTCATCCTGCTCTGGATTCTCTTCTTTGTGTTGCATGATGTAGGCAAGCTGGTACCGCGCAAGCTCCTGCATATTGGCTTCATGCTCGGAAGCCATGACGGCAACGGAGAAGGGAGACTTGGGGCAAATGAGTTCAGTGACAGTGGAGGATGGAAAGGAATGTGAAGATAAAATGGGATGAAAGTTTGATGAAGTGCTCGATTTGTTTGGGGTGAGGAAGATGAGAATGTTTTTTGAAGTGGAGATGGGGGAGGAGAAGAGGAAGAAGAGGAAGAGAGTTAGGCCAGCACGGTCCGTTTTCGGGACAAATTGGAGAAAGTGCGGATGGGCTAGGGCAAGGCAACCTCAGGCTTACGATCGACTTGAGGTAGGAGCTCAGGTGCAGGCGTGAGGAGACACCGAGAGGGAACTCGCCCGGGTATGGCACTGTCAAGAAGACACTGGGCTCGAAACCACTTTCATTCGAGTGTATCAGTCAGAATTAGGGCCGATAGTGGTTTGTATAGGGATATAGATATTAAAAATGTGATAACATGTATGTTAAGTACATAAAAGGGGATATGTTAGATCATAGAGGTTTGACCATCCTGTGGGATGTTATATACGAGAGATGCCCTCCTCACGAGCACAACCAACACATAACAATAGATCTATCTTGCAGGGGCCTTGGATGTACAAATAGTATCCATTGGTACCCATTCGTTCTTATTCACTACGATGCGTATTGTTGCAGAGATCCCCATAAGATTGTCTAATTAACCTCGAACATGAACCCCAGAGCCTGATAGAGGACCAGGCTTAGTAAATAGTATTCTAAACTTATACCAAATTACCTAAACCCTTTCATTGTTTAGGATTGAGGCCCGAACATTTGCCTTTCTTAGCTGCAAATACTGCAGCCATAGTTGCAGCAAACATTCACCTCAATGTCATCACTTGGAGAAGTCAATGCATCCATTTCCCTATCAAAAAGCCTCCTAGTCCCGTTCTACTGTACATACGACAAAGCTAAGCATATCCCATCCCTCCCACCATTTGGTTACTTTTCCTAACGCCTAGTCCGTACCAGTTACACGCCCCTCAAGTCATCATCGTCTTCAACGCCATCCCCAACGTCAACACAGCGTGATCCTCCCCCATAACCCCCGGCGGTTTCTTATCCAACCCCATGAGCCCATAAACAGCCAATTGCGCCGACCGAACCGAATACTCCATCGTAAACGTCACCTCCCTCTCAATCTCAACAAACTGCCCCATCAAGCCCAAGTTCTTGCTCCCATCGGGTATTACCTTTGGTCGATCGCCTTTCTTGCGTGTCAAGAACGGACTCCCGATCAATGGCATCAAGCATGGGATTGTGATTGAGCGCTCGAGGGTGGGTTGCAGGGGAAAGGCCATGAGGTGCAGAAGCTCGGTGAGGATTTCGGCGCCGGTGCATTCGAGCATGGGTTTTCTGACGTAGCGGCCTTGTTGATCTGGGAAGAGGCCGTACCCCCAGAATACGAAAACGTCTGAGGGTTGATCTCTGACGTATGGTTGTTGAGGGATTGTGAGGGAGAGCATCCAGGGGCAGTCGCGGAAGGTTATTAGTGGTACAGCTCCTGTCAGTGTGCCGGTCCAGCTACGTAAGTGCTCGAAGAACGCTGGGTCGCGAAGGGTGACGGTGAAGGAGAGCCATGTTGACTTTGAGGGTCGGTCGAAGAACGCTTCAGGGTTGCCGAATGTCTGGGGGCGATCCATCGCAAGTCTATCCCAGAAGGTCCACGATGGGTCGAGCTCATGAGGTGCTGAATCGCGAAGCTCCATCGTCGGCGGTGGTTGGTCATTTGTGCCGTATCCCATTCCAGATGTGAGGGAGCCAAGGGTGAGAAGTACAAGGTCATCGGGCCCAGTTGGTATCATGACATGCTTGCTATCTTGGTATGTTTTCAGGGCGGACACTCGAAAGTCAGAACCAATATCCTCAATTTCCAGACCGCTAACTTGAATGCCTACACAGGTCAGCTTTGTCCCTTCGAACGAGTACCCGAACTTACCGTGCCGAAACTCAACATCCATCGCCTTCAGATACTGCGTCAAAGGCTTGATGATCGCCTCGAAGTCCTCCTCAGGAGCCTGCTCCACGCCAGATAATGTCCCCATATTGGGAAACTCATGCAACATCCTATGAAGGCACCGCCTAAACTCGACAGCACTACACCAAGGATGGAACCTATTGAGCGACGACCATAAATCCCAAAAGTTCGTCTCGAAAAAGTCTGGTTCAAATAAAGCCTGAATCTCAAGGCCCTCCAGCTCCTCTTCCGTCTCAAGCACAACTCTCATCAAGTCACACTGGTTCTTGACACTCAAACCCATTGTGCTCACATCAACAGCCTCAGGCTTCTCAGTCCCATTGTCGGCAAGGACCTGCCTCACTAATCTCGTTCCCGATGCGCCGAGTTTCCTCCTTGCTTGGTTGAATCGGTGTAATTTGGCTGCGAGTGTCTCACCTTCAACGTCCGACGGTACCTTTTCCAACATCCCATACAAACAATGATAAGTGAGACTCATTTTCCGAATCGCAGATACTCGGTACCCTCTGTCCCATGATGGCTTCGAAAACGTCGCCATTGATCCACCAGCTTTCGCCGATGCCTCGAGAATGTGGATATGATCCCCCGGGACCTTTGCATCTTCAATCAGAAAGACCGCGGCGGCAAGAGATGCAATACCGCCGCCAACAAGCCACACATGAGCATCCTTCGAATCGGCGTCATTAGTACTCTCCGGGCTATTGCGGAGGCTAATAACCCCATTGTTCTCGTCGGGCGAATTGTCGTGTTTGTCATCCATCCTCAATTCCGCAGTTGCAGAATGTCGTTCGATCTGGCTTATTCTAGACCGGGGATTATCGTGATCGCTGCAAGCGAGGAAGGATCCTTGCGAAGAACGGCACGCATGTAATTGGTAAGAATCCTTTTGCTTTTTTATCTTTCGACAAGTCTAGCTTCTACTAGCTTCTTTAGAGACGGAAGAAAAAAACAAGATCGATCGAGTTTATCTGGAGAAGAAAGGAGATCACGAGAGAATGGCGAAATTTTTATGACTGGGCTGGGCCTCATTCAGCACGAACCCTTTCACGGCCCGGTCCATCCATTACAAGAGACACATACATATATGATGACTTATCACGTACATTGGCGCCTCTCTTTCTCGATCTTGTTTGAGACTTTTTCTTTCAGCCTCAGGTCGTGGACAAATGAGATGCTGCTGTTATGAAATATGGGAGCATCGTACGATGTATGGTTGGCGTGATACCGGGTGGACCGGGCAGCCATCGGAAGCGGGCCGCTGATTGTGACGGAGGATGAAGAATTGAGCTCCGGAAGGCGCCGGCGCTTCAAGAATTGATGTATTGTATCATCGATGATCTATATATGCGGTGAGGTACTGTCTATAATATTTTGAGATACCCCATGCATCAATTGATAGGCTGAGGCATTCGCTGTCATGGTTTTGTTGACGTCTCAACAGTGGCGCGAAGATCATATCATGAAAACTCAATGGCCAATGCAGCCTAGGGCATCGGCCTGCGTAGGCCGTTGAGCTGCCCCTCAGGGAATAAGAAAACTCAGGACCTGTGTAAGCGACAAAAAGATTTAGGTAAGTTTAGTACAACTTGGTGGAGCTTTAGAGCAGTTCATTTTGGTGCCCTCAATTAGATTTCTTGCTCTCTGAGCTACTGTATCATGACGGGACTTTTCTGTCAGAAAAGGCTGCTATCACTCACCAGTTGCGTTGATTAAAACATGCTTATTTTATAGGACGTTTCAGATCCGGAATGTTATGACGGGAATAGTTTTGATGCACGAAGGCAGCAAGAAAGTTTTGGCCACGGCATCCCGTCTCCAGCTTCGACCATACAACACTTCTTAGAGTCCTGGCCCCATTTGCTATTTTTCTTGTTCGAACGACGAAAATAAATGTCCCCAGAAAGAAAAATAGTAGCAATAATCCAATAGTGCAATGATATGACAATGCATCCTCTGGCCCTCAGGGTCTACGGCCCCGCAAACAACCTTCCGGAGGGTGGACCTTCAACGGCCGGGTCAGGGTTTAACCACAACAAGGGTCTCGTCTTTCAAAGACGATTCTTGCATCATGAACAACGTACACAAGTTTATCAATTCTCCCACGAAGCAAAAACGCCGATGCTTGTACATCATTGTGTCGTGGTTTGCGCAGATCCGGGTAGCATCCGATGCACTGGGCCGTGAGTTGCTGGCCTCAATGAGTGAATGTCGGATGGTCGTTGAGATATTGCAACCTGAAATGTTTCATGTTTGTTCAGTGACTTCATGTTACAGGCAGCAATCTCTGAGCCCAGGCGGCTTTGATGGGAAGATATGAGCACATCCCTAGGGTCGTTCGCCTCTAGGCTTCCAAGCTCATGACCACCAGACGTCCTCGCCATCAAACAGGTTTGCCATGGCAGAGAATGCACTTCCTTTCGGCGTAATGATAGCCCGTGTAGGCTCCCAGAATTAAGTACGGCGAAAGTTGTGCGCAGTAAGATTGATCAGAATATGCAGGCCGGGCAGATTCAGCAGATCCAACAACCCCCCTCGGCCCCTAAACAAGACTCCAACTCCTCTCGGCATTTACGAGACTAGAAAATAATGGCGCATCATAGCCGAATGCGGCTCAACGTCAAAGCCAAGGACCAGTCCCTCATCAACGTCACCACCACAAGACATGATCCGGATATCCGCTCAAGAGCCTCAAGAACCTCGGTCCAAGAGATCAAATCTTATCAATCTAACCTCTAGAGCATCTCAAACCACACTAGAAGCCGAGATCGCAGCTTTGCCACGTCTTAACCCCCACCAGAGCTCAACTAGCGCGGAGAATTCTGCTCATGAGAGCTTCAATGGTGATGGTGGCATGGAGGAACTGATTGATAAGGAGTGGGGCGAAACGCCAAGACCATGAAGAATGTGGAGTTTTTTACGTACAAGGGGAGATTCAAGCGGATGAGACCGCCGATATTTTGCGACGATGTCGTGAGAGCTTCATTTGTCAAATAGTGAGTTTGTATTGAGTTCAGTGAGTAACAGGAATTGAATGAAGGATGATTGTGTGAAGAGACAATTGCCAATCCACCGCAAATGCTACGTCTTGTTGGCTCGAGGTAACATGGAGATTTGACAGCAAAGAGAAAGAAAAAAAGCTGGAGCTCAGACATTTTTCGGTTGGCCTCGAAAGTGGATGATCAGGGGTATTCCCTCCACTTCCCTTCCCGCTGCGGCGCGTTTTACGTTTACGATCACGCGTTGTTGAATTGCCTTCAAAATTCTTGGTCACTGCGCCTCGAATACAAATCATCAAGAGATTCAGATCCAAGGACAGCTGAAAAGGACCACGCGTACTCCGTAATACCAGATCAATACTAAAATTGGCTGTAATTATTCATCATTTAATTGTCGGTGACGACAGTGGTAGTGGTGGTTATTTGCGTATTCGGTTTTTACGATTACGAAAGGCAAGCTAAGATTAAAGAGAGGCGACAAGCATCATGGAAGTCAGAGAGGGTTCCATTTTGGTCTGTCAGATCGTGGCATGGTTACAGTCGTTTGGCCCTTTTGCATTCATGCAGTGTTTGACAAAGAAAATGTTGCGGTAGCACAGTTGGTGGAAGACCGTGCTGAGAACAATATCTTGAGAAAGTTGTATTCTTCTAGGAGTCAACTGACTGTTTTTGAAGACAATTGCTTGCATCATGATCGCCCTGAAAGGAGTCAATGCCTTCCCTGTAGCCCACGCGGTCTGTACGCCACATTCACTGAGTGCCCTGGTCTGCAAGCCACTCACAGCGGACAGCGGTGCATAAGGTACAGACAAGGTACTCATCCGTAAAATCTTATGCTCGGCGCGGAATCTTGCAGCTTGTGGTAATGTACCGCGATGACACAAGCTGTCCGATTGGTTTGTCGCATGCACTTGTAGGCCAATTGGCCAGTTAGACTGTGGTTTCAACAAATCGGTGATGGCATTTTGATCTTTTTTCCCTAGAGTCTGCTCTGTAATTTCAGTGACAACGCCGCCATTTTGAAAGGAAGAGAAGGGCCTTCTCCACAACAAATTCGTTCTCGGCTTTACTGTACCGGTATTAATTGGTTAGGTCGTTTGTCCGACGTTGAGTCCCCTAATAGAATAGGCGTCTTCCGCCTGGGCTATGGGCTATGATCCTACGACCCTCCGACCGACAGTTTGAATATCCCTCCACTTTCTTCCGGTCTCCATCATTTCCCGCTTCTTGGACCATCCCATCAATCTCAATCTCCCTCCACACCCTCTTGACCCCCTTTTACCTCTTTTTTTCTTCCTTCTCTTTTTTCTATTCCCCCTCTCCCAGTCGTAATCGCTTTCCCTTCTCACATCAGAGAATAATCCTTTTTCTCTGTTGCCTTGTCGAGTTGGTGGTTGTCGCCTCCTTTGATTCGTCCCTTTTTTTTTCTGTGGCTGTCCCCCAGCTCAGCTCGGCCTCAACGCCTTGCCCCTCCACCTCCCACCGCGTTTTTGGGTCATCCGCCTCGAATAGTTGGAAGTAATAGGACTGTCACATCTGGGAATGTAAGTAATACTTTTTATCTGCCTAAGCCTCACCCATACTCGTCATCTGCTCCATCGCTGCACCCATTTCTTTGTTGTGGTGTTGTCAATGGCTACTTCAAATACCCGCCTTTTCTCCAGATCGTTTCTTCTTCCCCGGACTTACACCTGCGCTTAGACCAAAATCAATGTGGTAAACGACATCGACGAATAACCCTTCTAATCCTCGAATCGAATCCGACATCATGGCTACGGTTCTTCTGCCCGCGCGCTTCCGCGGCGAGGCTCCCGTCACCGAAAGGACGACACCGTCGTGGTTCTCGAAGCGACTTACGCCCATCGCCCAGTTCCTCTCCCGACTCGCGTGCTCTCATCCGATCCACACCGTCGTCGTTGTCGCCGTCCTTGCGAGCACCTCATACGTTGGTCTTCTCCAGGAGAGCTTCTTCAACACCGATGTTGAAAGTGCTACTCTTGGCAAGGCCGATTGGTCTACGCTCGTTGAAGGTAGCAGAGTCCTACGCGCAGGACCTGAAACTGCTTGGAACTGGAAGGCCGTCGAGCAGGACGCCGTTGCCGATGCTGGCTCGGACGCCGACCACCTTGCTCTCTTAACTCTTGTCTTCCCCGACAGCCTGTCCGCCGAATCGTCCAGCACTGCTCCTCGCTCTCACCACGTGCCTATCCCTCAGAATCTGTCTATTACATCTCTTCCCTCTACCGAGAACCCTTTCACCGCCTATTCCCAGGACAGCATCCTCGCCTACGCTCTTCCCTACTCTGAGGGCCCCGAGTTCCTTGCTGCTGCCCAGGAGATCCCCAACGAAGATGCCGTCGAGATTGAGACCAAGCACGGACGCGAGAAGAAAACATGGATCATGAAGGCTGCCAAGGTCAACACTCGCAAAAGTGTTGTCCAGTGGGTTAGCAATGCTTGGACTGAGTTCCTCGACCTTCTCAAGAACGCCGAGACTCTCGATATTGTTATCATGCTTCTTGGTTATATCGCTATGCACCTGACCTTTGTTTCCCTCTTCCTCTCTATGCGCAAGATGGGTTCCAAGTTCTGGCTCGGCATCTGCACTCTGTTCTCCTCTGTCTTCGCTTTCCTCTTTGGTCTTGTGGTCACCACCAAGTTGGGTGTTCCCATCAGTGTCATTCTTCTGTCCGAGGGTCTCCCCTTCTTGGTTGTCACCATTGGCTTCGAGAAGAACATTGTCCTCACCCGCGCTGTCATGTCCCACGCCATTGAGCACCGACGCATCCAGGCTCAGAACTCCAAGTCTGGCAAGCGATCTCCCGAGCGCTCTATGCAGAACATGATCCAATATGCTGTTCAGGCTGCCATCAAGGAGAAGGGTTTTGAGATTATCCGCGATTACGCTATTGAGATTGTCATCCTTGTCATTGGTGCTGCTTCTGGTGTTCAGGGTGGTCTCCAGCAATTCTGCTTTCTGGCCGCCTGGACCTTGTTCTTCGACTTCATCCTACTCTTCACTTTCTACACTGCTATTCTCAGCATCAAGCTCGAGATCAACCGTATCAAGCGCCATGTTGATATGCGTAGGGCCCTTGAGGATGATGGTGTCAGCCGTCGTGTTGCCGAGAATGTCGCCCAGGGTGATGATGAGCTGAACCGCGTCAGGGGCGACACCCCTCTGTTTGGCCGCAAGAGCAGCAGTATTCCCAAGTTCAAGGTCTTGATGATTCTAGGCTTCATCTTTCTCAACATTGTCAACATCTGCTCGATCCCATTCCGCAATCCCAGCTCCATGTCCACCCTCCGAACCTGGGCCAGCAGTCTGGGCGGCGTCATCGCTCCTCTCTCCGTTGACCCTTTCAAAGTTGCCTCCAACGGTCTGGATGCTATCCTCGCTACTGCCAAGGCCAACAACCGACCTACCTTGGTCACTGTCTTGACTCCCATCAAGTACGAGCTCGAGTACCCTTCAATTCACTACGCTCTTGGTTCTGCTGCCAGCAACCCTGCCTACGACGATGCTTTCCACCACCATTTCCAGGGCTACGGTGTTGGCGGCCGCATGGTTGGCGGAATTCTCAAGTCTCTTGAGGATCCCGTTCTCTCCAAGTGGATTGTCATTGCCCTTGCTCTCAGTGTCGCTCTTAACGGCTACCTCTTCAACGTCGCCCGCTGGGGAATCAAGGATCCCAATGTTCCTGAGCACAACATCGACCGAAACGAGCTTGCCCGTGCGCAGCAGTTTAACGATACCGGCTCCGCTACTCTTCCTCTCGGCGAATACGTCCCTCCTACTCCCATGCGAACCCAACCTAGCACTCCTGCTATTACCGACGACGAGGCCGAGGGTCTCCACATGACCAAGGCTCGCTCTGCCAACCTACCCAACCGAAGCAACGAAGAACTCGAGAAGCTCCTGTCCGAGAAGCGCGTCCGCGAGATGACCGACGAGGAGGTTATTTCTCTGTCTATGCGTGGCAAGATTCCTGGTTACGCTCTTGAGAAGACTCTCGGCGACTTCACCCGCGCTGTCAAGATTCGACGAAGCATTATCGCTCGCAACAAGGCCACCACCGACGTTACCCACTCGCTCGACCGATCCAAGCTACCTTACGAGAACTATAACTGGGAGCGCGTCTTTGGCGCATGCTGCGAGAACGTTATTGGATATATGCCTCTTCCCGTTGGTGTTGCTGGTCCTCTCGTTATCGATGGACAGAGCTACTTCATCCCCATGGCTACTACTGAGGGTGTCTTGGTTGCCAGTGCCAGTCGAGGTTGCAAGGCCATCAACTCTGGTGGTGGTGCTATCACTGTCCTCACTGCTGATGGTATGACTCGTGGTCCTTGTGTCGCTTTCGAGACTCTTGAGCGCGCTGGTGCTGCCAAGCTCTGGCTTGACT
The DNA here is from genome assembly GCF_013396195.1 of Fusarium tjaetaba. Classification (NCBI taxonomy): domain Eukaryota; kingdom Fungi; phylum Ascomycota; class Sordariomycetes; order Hypocreales; family Nectriaceae; genus Fusarium; species Fusarium tjaetaba. The sequence goes on from NW_023501217.1 coordinate 240,135, forward strand.
CTGAGGCTGGTCAAGATATGATGAAGAAGGCTTTCAACTCTACCAGTCGCTTCGCTCGTCTTCAGTCCATGAAGACCGCTCTTGCCGGCACTAACCTGTACATTCGATTCAAGACCACCACTGGTGATGCTATGGGTATGAACATGATTTCCAAGGGTGTCGAGCACGCTCTGAGCGTCATGGCCAACGATGGAGGTTTCGATGACATGCAGATCATCTCTGTCTCTGGTAACTACTGCACGGATAAGAAGGCCGCGGCCCTCAACTGGATCGACGGGCGTGGTAAGGGTGTTGTTGCTGAGGCTATCATCCCCGGTGAGGTTGTTCGCAGCGTTCTCAAGAGCGATGTCGACTCTCTTGTTGAGCTCAACGTCGCCAAGAACTTGATTGGTTCCGCTATGGCTGGTTCAGTCGGTGGTTTCAACGCCCACGCTGCCAACATCGTCGCTGCTATTTTCCTGGCCACCGGTCAGGACCCTGCTCAGGTTGTTGAGAGCGCCAACTGTATCACTATCATGAAGAAGTGAGTCTGTCCCTTAGATCGAGCCGAACACATGCTAACGTCTACAGCCTCAATGGAGCTCTTCAGATCTCTGTCTCTATGCCCTCGCTCGAGGTCGGAACTCTTGGTGGTGGTACTATCCTTGAGCCCCAGGGCGCCATGCTCGACATCCTTGGTGTCCGAGGCTCTCACCCCACCAACCCCGGTGACAACGCCCGCCGTCTCGCCCGCATCATCGGTGCAGCCGTCCTCGCCGGCGAGCTGTCTCTCTGCAGTGCCTTGGCCGCTGGTCATCTCGTCCGAGCTCACATGCAGCACAACCGAAGTGCCGCTCCCTCTCGCAGCACCACGCCTGCTCCTCCCATGACGCCCGTCTCCCTGGCCATGACCAATGCTCAGGAGCGCTCAGCGTCAACAACGTCGATGAGCGCCGCTGCTATTCAGAGGTCAAAGCGATAGACGAATAACTTTGCATTTGAAGGAGTAGAGGCGACCGGATGATAAAAAGTTTACATAGACGAGAACATGTATGAGTATGATACACTACCACACATGGTCTGGGATGGAGTGGATGGTCACACAGCATGGAGTTTTTGCATTGAACATTCTGGAAAGATGAGAGCATCCATACATACATATACAGCCGCCGAAAGATGGCGATATTGAAGATGGTAGTTATGTTAAAGTACCACTTCGCTATTCAATTTTAATCCTTTTTTTGTTAAATCATGCCATATGTCTTTATTCTTGCCACTGCATCTCCGTCAATGGATGTGAACTTGATGCCCTTGTCCTCCATGCCTCTCTTGCACTCCTCCCACTTGTCAGGCATAACTGGCTTTGTCCCTTCGTTCACAATCCACGTCGTATAACCTTCCTGCAGCGCATCTTCTGCCGTAGCTTTGACGCAAAAGTCTGCTGCCAGCCCAACCACGAAAACATCCGTGACGCCCTGCTCACTCAACATGCCCGCGAGTCCACTATCACTCACCCTGAACGGATCATAAAACGCACTGTACATCTCCACGCGCTCATCCTGTCCTTTTTCGATAACGGCATGAACTCGCGAGACGTCTAGCTCCGGTACCAGCTCGCAGCCTGGCGTGCCTTGGACACAGTGCGTTGGCCATAACGTTGTGTCGTAGCTCTTGGAAGGATCGTTTGGGTGTTTGATGGTGGTGGTTGATGTGTATGGTGTTGAAGAGGGGTGGTTTGAGGCGAAGGATATGTGGGAGGGTGGGTGGAAGTCTTTTGTTGCGAGGATGAGAGGGAAAGGGAGGGTTGTTAGGTGGTTTATGGGGGAAGCGATTGTGCGGCCTGAAGGGACGGCGAGGGAGCCGGACTGGAGATGTTTAGCTGGGTTTGGATGAGATCATGACAGTGAAGATTCGATACTCACAGGCGGGCAGAAGTCTTCTTGAAAGTCGACAATAATGAGTGCAGGCTTATACGGTTTATCGCTCGCCATGATCAACTTATCGTTTGAGCGTCTAGGGAAGGACCTCGATCTCAAATGACAAAAAGACTGAGGTAATTTGGCTTAAGTTTAGGATAACCTTTGCTGAGTTTATTGAGACACCGTATATTATGAAAGATTCGATGTCAAGTAGCGAGTGTCTTGAACGAGCAATGTCTTGCAGATGACGATGGAGAAAGGGAAGTGATCAACTGATAAGAGCCCGATCGGCCCCGCTCTTCCGACAGAGGGGTATCACGTTCAGATAACCGAGCACCATTTCACGACAAAAAGATTCACACTTCCAACTCCAAAATCTATACAGCATAAACATTAAGATGGGCAAAAAAAAGTGTTTTTATAGGAATAGCCCGATGCGGGGGTCGAACCCGCAACCTTGAGATCGCGTACTCGTAAGAGTCTCACGCTCTACCGATTGAGCTAACCGGGCTCAATCTTGTTTGTTGAACATGGTCCAGGTATTGCGATTCATGGGCGTGAATGGGACTGGTTGGTTAGTGAGAGAGGAGAAATTTTTCAGTGTTGGTGCAAGGAATTGGGGGGCAGAGGGGTTATTAAATTCAGTGGGTTTTCAGGGACACCCTGGCCTGATGGGATGTGGAGATGGAGATGGAGCTACCCTGGATCGTGGATTGAGGCTCTGGGGAGATGAGAACTTGAGGTTGGAAGCTTGGTATGTCAGTGTATACGTGCTTTGTTTGGGGTTGCGATACTTGCTTCTGTTATCTTTGCGGTTTGTCAATTGTCTAGCCCTCTTCTACCAGGCAGACTATTGTCTCATTTTATTGTTTGGTGGCATGTCATGTACAAACCTCCGACCAATACACAATAACACGTTTTGGGTGATGTGCAGCGATATTCGTACTCGGGTCACAAGAGGTGTGGCACATGAAGCTCTGATTGCACATTCACTGGCTTAAACATCCCAGGCACGCTCAAATCAGGAGCAAGTAAGTGCTTATGATAGATCTTAGGTCAATATGCCAAACAAGTGTTCAACTGCGAGGTGGCGCGTCCCATCTTCGAGGGACGGGACACGACCACGCAGACACAATATGCAATCCAACAGTCCCTGGAGGACATTGATTCACCTTTAATAATTAAGTTGGTTTTATGATGATGCAGTCTGAATTGAGAATCCCTTCTCTGGACTCTTGTGTCGTTGACCTAACCGCCAAGTTCATGTCACTACGCCTTAGCCGTCAGCACTACCGCGTAGTCAAACCACTATCTACAATTCTACAAGGATCCTCATCCATAGCCATTCCTCTGCAGCGCAATCCTTCACTCTTTGATCATGGAACGGACAACCGATGACGGAATTCCGTGCCGCGCTTAGGCGCTTATGTACAGCCATCACTCTGCACCAGTGACATGCGATAGATTAAATACAGCAGGCCCCTCGCTGCATGTTGGGAGCTAGGCAGTTCTTCATTTCTCTCAAGATGTCGTCTAGCACTGAGTTGGGCCTATTGGCTCGTGTGGCGAGTCCGCTGGGAATTGCCTCAATTCTTGTCATTGGGGTTCTTGCGATCTTTGTGATTGACAAGTTCACTTCTGTTCCTTATCCACCGGATATCCCGCTTATAAGAGAGCCCAAGGGTGCTCGTCGCTTTAGTCTTCGTACACGATGGGCGTACCTCACGGACTGTCAGGCACTCTTCTACGAAGCATACCATGAAGTACAGCCTCCCTCTCCTCCCAATAACTACCGCTGACACAGCGCAGTATCTCAAGAAAGGCAAACCCGTCGTCATCCCAGGCTTCGGCGTCAGAATAGAAGTACTCTTGCCTCACAGCCAAATGAAAGGAGTACTCAACCAACCTGAAGATGTTCTCGACATGGAGCAAGCGTTCGCTGAAGTCGATCAAGTCCGATGGTCGCTTGGGCACGAGAAATATGTCGTTGATGCGTGGCAGGGACTTGTAGTAAAGTATGATCTCAATCGCGCGATTGAGATTATTGCGAATAACATGAAGGATGAACTTCATGAGGTGTTTGATGAGCAGTTTGGTACAGACACGGAGAATTGGAGGAGGATTGACCTTACAAAGACTGTCAAGATGATCGTGGCCCAGGCCGCCAGTCGCTTCACCGTTGGACTTCCACTCTGTAAGTCTAACATCACTTCAATTGTTTTGGGGCATTGCTGATGAGCTAGGTCGAAACAAAGAGTATCTGAATCTTGCGCTCGAGATGAACGACCTCTTCATCATGAACGCTGGTCTCACAGGCGGTCTCCCCCGTATCCTACAGCCCATAACCGGAACACTCTTCGGCCAAATCGTCAATACAAAAGTAAACAAGATGAAGAAATGGATCATTCCTCTCCTCAAACAACGATTCGATAGGATCAACAACCATCCTGACGAACCGCAACCGCAAGACCAAGTTCAGATGATGATCAACTACGCTCTGCGCCATCGCCAGCACGAAGTCAACGACATGGAGTCGCTAGCTCGTCGCGTCGTCGCCCAGAACTTTGGATCAATTCACAACACGCAGATTCAAGTTGTTAATCTCATTTTGAACGTGTTGGGCTCTGATGCGGAGTTCAATACGATTGCCACCCTTCGCGATGAGATGGATCGTATTCTTGGGACTGATGACTCTGTCAATTGGACAAAGAGTGGTATTCAGGCTATGACGCGCGCCGACAGTGTCGCGCGAGAGTCAATTCGTCTATGTTCCTTCGGCGGACGCGCTGTATTTCGCAAAGTAATGGTCGACGACTTCAAGACAGAAGATGGCCACCACGTCCCCAAGGGTTCACTCATCTCCTTCATGGGCCACCCTGCACAAACCGACAACGAATTCTACGAAGATGGTCTAAAATACGATCCATTTAGATTCTCAAGGATTCGCGAGACAGCAGCTAGTCGCGACGAAAAAGCACCGCCTGTTACGTTTGTCACGACGTCGCCTGAGTTCTTGACTTTTGGACACGGGAAGCATGCGTGTCCGGGACGGTTCCTCATTGACTTTGAGATGAAGATGATTTTGGCGTATGCTTTGAGGAATTATGATATTAAATTGGCGGATGAGTATGAGGGCAAGAGGCCGCCGAATTATTGGATTGCTGAGGCGAATAATCCGCCTAGTGGTGTGCAGATCATGGTCAAGAGGAGGGAGAGGAAGTAGACCTTTACTGCACAGTTCTACGTAGATCAGGAGAAGAAACGCAACTTGACTTAATGTACCTCATCAATACTTCTCGCGACTTCTACAATATTGTCACCGGTGACTGGACAGGAGTGAAATAATAGTTCTTCACTTGAAGCTGTAGATATAGCACAATAATCACATTCACCAGCTCAAAGAAGGACATCTCAAGTATAGAGTCTGTATTCAAGAATGAGATCTCTCATTCGATACTGCTAGAGACTTGAACTGCAAGACTTGGATCATCAAGCTGAGCCGTTCCTTTCAGTTGACAAATAACAATTGGCAAGTCTCAGTTGTTAAGTCTCAGTTAGGGCAGCCACTGACACGGTTGATGGTAGTCAAGCAACCATCTCCCCAATGCTTACTGCCGCAGATTCGGCAGCCATTGCGTCTGATGTCCTGATAGTCATACCACATCTGATTACCCGTGCGAGCACAGGTAGATCTCCCCTGGATGAAGATACCGCAGTAGCCCTGGCATGTACCCGTATTCGGTCTCCCGCTTCTGAGAAAGGCTGTCAGATCTAACTCTGTTTTCAGATAAGAGTAGACTTACCCAGGTGCACCATAGTTGACATCGTTGTTACGAATCAGTCTGTTGTTGATGGCTTGATCGCAGTCTCTGACCTGGACCGCACCACAGAGTCCGCTTCCGTTGCAGTCATAGGAATCACGGGCGTCGAGCTTGCTTCTCGGGACTGGAGAGAAGCCTTCGGCCGTGTTGACAGGAGGAGCAGCGAGGCAGCTGCCCTGAGCGAGAAGAAGGGATGAAGTGATGATGGAGAAGCGCATCTTGTCAAGTTAAAGTTGAGATTAGAGATAGTTGTTTGATATTTGGAATACTGCTGTGAGTGAGGATATCAGAAAGATAGAATGAGCGGGAGATGTCGTAGCTTTTATAGATATAGGCCTCGCTAAAGAATTACATAGTTACATCACCGAATTCACATCTTTGCCTGAAAAGCAATGGCTAGACGAGCTTCTTCCACGACTCTCACGGGACGGGGCGACCCAGACGAATCTCTACATGCCGTGCAAGGGATCTCATCGTCTCTCATTCGTTATCCCATACTTTGAGATGTGATCTGATGTGATGGAGGGAGGGAGTGCCGGATGAGTTCGGGACCGAAGATGAAATGTCGACCGAGCTGTATCTGCAGAAACCATGATTGATATGCAGAGCGACTGATTCCACCAGTAACAGCTTACTCAGGGACAAAGAAAGCTCAAGACTTCAGAAATCAATGCCGAGAAAGCCTTAGGCTGAATTACCTGAATACTATTATCACCAAGGATCAAAGGGCCAAGTTTTCTCGCACCCACAAGAATATGTATCAAGCAAGAATCGGCAGTAAATTGAAGGAACTACTGTATGCCGAGTCTCTATAATTCAAATATCAACTACTTTCTATGTGTATACGTCGAAGTATGGCTACTGTCAAGGTGAGAAACCCATACATTATACACTTGTTGACATCATAATATCAATCAATGACTGGCCCTGAGAAAAGGACATCGTCGAACAGGAACGCTAGAACACCTCGGCTGAATAGTATACTCTGAGAAATAAGGTTACATCCCGGCTCATTGCATGGCAACTAATGCAAATGCCCCGCATGATTGCTACGCTGCCACACATGGCCTCTATGTTCCTCCTTCTTATATGACTATGAGATAAAAGGGTTTATAAACATAGTCGGACTTAGCAAAAGGTACTTGAAATGGGGGCGATACTGATCTTCCCTGGATTGCCAGTACATACGAGACACGAGGTCGCCTCTTAGTGGAAAGGATGGCATTACCTAGCCACGTCGCGGCATACGACATGGCGAACGGGCAATGTACGACAGAAAGATGTAAATCACACGCAAGTGAGTGGCACGAGAATTATGTAGCGAGAAAAGCGCCGAAGGTACACGCATGTTGGTGTAACATAGTGGTAGACAGATAAATCTCCATATCCTAGTTCTCATAGTCTATGATCACTCTCCCAACCGTTGTGGCGCCATCAATGAGGATAGCTATTGAGGGCAGAAGTAAAAGCTTTGTCCCCAGGACAGATCAGGTATGATTTAGAAAGTAAAGCATAAGGAACTGGTAGAGTTGTCCGGAAACTCCAATAGGAGAGTAACGATGGATGGGTGGCCCGGCCTCCGAAGCCTGGTGCCCAACCACATAACTAACGGCACAGTAAACGCCTCATTGCTCAATAAACCAATCGGAAGAAAGTGGCAGGCTCATTGTTCCGGATCTCTTTCAGCTGCGGCACGTACATCCAGGCCGGAACTCGCGCGTGCCATGCCTGAGACTATGATCTGCCCCAAGAACAGAAGATGATGTCTCGCCTGAGCCCGGTCCCGAACCGCTTCATAAGCCGCCCATTTGTGGCGTTCAAGATTTGGGTGTGGGTGACTACGGAAACAACATTTAGTAAGGCTAGAGATCAAGAGAGCTTTGCATGAGGGTATGCCAATAGTCGGGATACCATGCTGGGATGACGGACCACAATAAGAAGGAGAAGAAGCAACCCTTAGGTGGGAAATGAATGAAGATAAAGGGAAAAATAGGAAGAAAATTGATTGGAAACACCAATTATCCATTAAATGAACGATTTACTCACGACGTGAGGGAACCATACAAAGTGTGACAAGCAATCCTGTACCACCACCGTCTAGTATCCATGACTGCACGATAGAGCCACATGACGTTGTAATAATCATTGTAACAACCAAATGATCTATTATTCTTCAAGCTTTTCTCTTTGGTATTGCTAGGTTGCAATATGGCAAGTCACTTCAGTGAATTGAACGTGATGAGGCTCACGCTGTGACGTTATGAGAGTAGACATGTTGAGACTCGAGACAAATCAGCACAAAGAACTTACTAGACATGTCACTAAGAGATCATACAGGTCTGGACATTTTGAGAAACAAAAACGACGTCTTTTCATCAATGACTGGTATATATGTTATTGCAACCTCTTTCATCATCCGAGGTGCCGCTGTGATGTATAATCAATCATCCCATATGCTCCAATAACCCTAACTCCTTTTATTCAATTCCAATGCCAGACCAAACAAAACCTTTCGAATATTCATCCAGAAAAAATAAGATCCGCCAATAATGGAATTGCGGACAGTCCCTCACAACCAACAACTTCCCAAACGAACAGTGTTTCGAGACCGTCGTCTGCTCTTATAAGACATAGCCGTCTCCTTAGAGCGGTACAACCTCTGGTCAACCTTGTTGCCATACTGGTGAGGATTTACGTGATCCTTTTCTTCCCCAGTATAGCTCCCAAGGCACCTATCCCCAGTCTTGTCCAAGAGAAATCTGATGCCATCAGCAGCAACACTGTCGACTCTATCGCAGACAACCAAGAGAAAGTCCAGCGCGCCTCGAAGAATAGCAGCGCGTTCATTGGCGTCACGGTAGGCATCAGCTCTTGCAAGACGGCGTTCTATTTCTAGGTCTTGTGCTGCAAAAGGCGAGTCTGGATCAAGTTCTTCTTCCTCATCGGAAGTGCCCTGGGTCTCCTCGTAGCTCATTTCGCTAACGAGGTTGAAATCGAGATAGGACTTGACCTTGGAATTTAGATCGAAAGTAACCCTTGCGCCTTTTGATGGCTTGAGTGCTGGGACAGGATCACAAGGGCTGTCTTCCTCGATTCTGTCAAGAACAATGCCAGCCCGAGAAGTAGGTGGCTTGAGGCAAGACTTTGTTGGTGAGAGAGTGGCGTGCTTGGGTTGGTGGACTGGCGCCTGAGGCTCGTGTTTGCTACGCATCTTGAAGAGATTCATGCAGCAAGCTACACGACTAATGTGACTGTCCTCTTCTCGCTTGACAAATTTGGCGTCTCTTGTGGACTTGGCCTCAGTAGGAGGGAACACCACAGCCTCTTCAGCCTCGGGAACAGGTTCATCCTCAATACTGCAAAAAACAGCAGATTGGGGCTGAGCAACCGAGTTTGTGATGGTAACAACGCCAGAGTTGACTTGCTCAATGTCTAGAGATTCCATGGCTGAGCGAGGAGTCATACCCCAGATAGCCCGACGTGCCAACCTGGCTACCTCTTCTTCTTCTTCAGGACCGATGTTTCTGGCAGTGGAAGCACTTTCATCCCCTTTAGTCGGAGAGTTGTCTCCAGAAGATATTTCCTCATCTCCACTCTGGGTTTTGCCAGGCTCGTCCTCTGATGTATTGGCCAAAGTGCTGAGTCTTGCCATTAAATGCTCAGGCTCGACCCCAGAGGTAGAGTACTCTCCCGTCCAACCAAGCCTAGAAATGCTAGTGGTAGGAGTAACAGGATCAGATTGAGAGTATTCCTCTGTCCAATCGAGCTCAGACGTGCCAGTGAAAGAGGTACTAGGATCAGAGTATTCTCCAGTCCAACCAGATTTAGGTGATGGTTCGCTTGAAACAGAGATGCCATCACTGCTCTCGGCTGGAGTATTGGGAGGAGGAGCAGGACATGGGAAAGAAATACCAAAGATGGTGCCGCTTCCAGATGTAGCACCAGCGTCTTCCTGGTCAGATGGCGTAACCGATGTCTGGGCCAAATCATCGACAGAAGATGGTGAGGTAAACACAGAAGGTGTGATAGAAATTGTGTTTTGCGGCAAAGAGGATTTCAGTCGGAGTGGTAGATCAAAGCTGACGTTAAGATCCTCGGCAACCTCCTGTGGGTTATTGGTGATAGTTGTGCTAGACATTGTGACAGGATGTGGAGCACAGAGCTGTAAAGTATGGTGATTTGATGGAGAGTAGTGAGAGCAGTGAATAGAGTATCAAAGGAACCAATAAAGTGAAGAGAAGTCAAGTGACTGGTGATCCAAGACTTGAATAAGCAGTACACACGATCTGGAAGATAGCAGCAAGTTGAGATTGTAAGAGAAGCGTGAAAAGAATCTGTGCTTGCAGTATGCTTGAGAAATGTGTGGGATGCTGAAGAGAAATTTCCAGGGAGAAGAATGGCACGAAGAAGGGGAATTTATATGCCTTGAACCGAGACTATCTACAGGTGACCTGAAAGTTATATAGTTGAGAGTTCGTGAACAGACTACTACGTGGCGAATGAGAAGCCGAACAGAAGAGTCATAATCATTGTGATAGGCCGCGTGGAAAAGCCTCTTCAAATTGTGCTCATTACCGTCGACAGTGCCAGAGTATAAAATAGAGAAATAAGTCAATGAGACAATATTACTTGGAGAACACGTTAAAAGACTAAATAAACACAAGAGTTAGTTCGTTTGGTTTTCCAAGAAAGGGAAACGAGAACACCAGGGATGTGGTAGCCCGTTCTCTTATTATCTTATACTGCTTGGTTTTGAGCCTTGATGTCTTTATCTCGTGAGTTCCAGTACTCTGACCTGTGTAAGCTTCTCACATGGTATAGAAGCTACGGCCACGAGTCACTGGAAAGGTAACGCCGAAGCATCTGCGGTGAAGCGAATGGAGAGACATAGTTCGTAGGGAGGGCGTTCACGTAGTATTTTCCCTCGAACGAGCTATGGCGCGAGTACATGGCGATTACTGCACAGAAAATGTGCTCACCAGAAAGAGGGAGCATAAAAGCCACAGTATAAGGACTTTGAGAGCACCTTGTGGCTGGATGTGAGAGGAAAAACCAAGTTACTTTCTTGAACCATAGTCGTGATTGGTCGGTGCCTAAAGAATAATTGATGAGTCACAAAGGACGAAGCTTTCCTTCTGCCGCCCTAATTCATCCATAAAGAGAGCACTAAAGTTAAAATCATAGCCCTTCAGTTTTATCCCTAAACGTGCGGTGGCCTACATTCAGTGGATGTGAAGAATCCGAGGCCTCAAGTTTGCGGGAGCCTCACAATCCTGTGGGTATAGACTCCAATTGGCTGACTTATTTTCATCCAATTACCGGTGAGATGGCCGAGTTGGTTATGGCGCCAGGTTAAGGTTAACCTTAACACCAAATTTCCTGGTGGAGCAATCCTCCTGGGTTCGAGTCCCAGTCTCATCAACCTATCATTTTTGCATTCTGTCCCCTTGGGGATCACGGATCAAATCTATTGTATTTTTGCTTTAATAAACTGTCTATTGACTTCATTCGTGCTACGAAGATTAGTTTGATATAGATGCTTCTATGGTTTTCTCAAGTATTTATCCCCAAGCTTAACCCTATCCTCCCAATGTTCATCCATCGTGATTTGTTGCCGTCTAGACATGCTTTCACGGTACCTCTTGAAGGATTCTTGCTGGTCACGCCATCGTTTCATTTCTTCCCCGACGAATGAAGAGATGACATCTGCGCACTCAGAAACCTTCTCCATCGGTATCAAATGGCCACAGTCAAGAGTCTCCTCTTGAACTCTACCAGCAGCTGCACCTCCGCTGCCCCCAACTCCGGTGCCTGTTGTCAGCATTTTCTCCTCTCGTCGTTTTGGCGATGAAAACTCTGATTCCTTTCCGAAAACGAATAGGGTACTTGGTCGAAGCTCTGGTAACTGGCGAAATATCTTTGGCGGCTCTGGGCGATGGAATGGGTAGTCCGGGCAGTCTTTATTCTGTCCTGGGTCTTGGTCGTTGAATGACTCCCAGTCTCGTGGTAGGTATGTCGGTCGAACGAAGCTAAAGAGCTCTTGATGCTTCGAAGTCGTAAGCGTAACTCGCTCATCTGGACTTGAACCCTCTTCCTTCGGATGAAGCTCAGTCGGAAGATCTCGAAGCCCATGTCCTATCCAAAGGTCCAGAACACGAGCATCCCAAGACTGGAAGAACTTGCTCTTCTTGAACCTTGTAATGGCATCTTCCCTTGATGACCAGATATCCCGCCTCTTTGTGGAAAGGCCGGCGAGGGAAATGCTTGGGTTCGGTATCTGGATAATGGGGTCGATAAGTACTAATGAGTCCAGAAGCCTGGGGTGCCAAAGTGCCAACTGTGCCCTTTTTTATCCAGTCAGACGATTCTTCAATTGTCACGGCGTCGGTGGTGGCTACTCACAGCTGAGTTCCACCCATACTATGACCGATGCCAACGATCGGATGAGGGATGTCTCGTTGGTGCTGGTTAATGAGGTTCATTAGATCCCTTGAATGGTCAAACCAACTGACTGGTATATGTGAGAAATGACGATGGTCCATGATTGAGATGTTACTCACGATCGTTGCCGAGTACTCTCTCATTAATAACCCCTGATTGTCCTTGATTCCATACATCTGCAATCCATATCGATCGAATCCTGAGATCTTGTTGTCTTGCTCGGTCATAAAGCTCATCCCATAAAGGCTCATACAGTTCCTGACAAGTCAGTTCTAGTTTCATACCGAGAACCTTTAGCTTCGTTACCTTTGGAAAACCATTTGCGTGAGCACCAATAACGGTTACATCGCCAGGTTGAGGATTAGGGTTGTCGTGGGGGACGTATTGCTTCACAGCAAGCTTTGGTGTGTCTTCATCGCCATTTGCCGTCTCAGCGAGATATTCTCTTGAGTGGCTGCAGTCAATAGTATGCTCAATAGCCCGATAATTCACTGGTGTTGATATGTATCTGGCTTGGCTTATTGGTAAGATGTGCCTTCTAACGTGCGCCGTCCGAAAGGAGGAACGTGGTATAAGCCTAGACCACATTGAATTATCGGGCTGTAATCTAACGAAGAGCCTCTAAAACGTGGAATACAATACGATGTTAATACTAATAGTAGTTGAAGGACGATGGGCTCTCTTGGTGGTCCAGGGAAGATAAGATAAGCTATTCCAAACAGGGTAACGCTGACCTCGGTAGCTCGGTTACGATCTGCGCCCTTCTCGTCAAACGAGATCTACACGCTTAAGCCGATGCTACCACGCATAAATACGCCCTGTGGATGGAGCTGGCCCGAAAGGTAAGATAAAATATTAGTTATGTTGCAGTCTGTCAGCCTCGGAGGGGTTTCAATTCATATCCACACTGGCAGATTGGTAATAGGTAACGATGGTTGCAAATCTCAACCATTCAACTGGTGGACAATCACAGCTAGAGCTTCGGCTTTTGTGTTTTACAATCTTCATGTGTACTTCAAAACTATTCAAGCTCATTTCTTAGTGTTACGAAGCCCTGCTAAACTCTTCTAAACCATTGTGACCGATGAAACTTAATCTCAGATGGACAAAGAGCCCCAGATAGCTGCTATGGCACGAATTTCATACCAGAGTCGCAATAGCTGCAGCAGTTGCCCAAATACCCTGTAGAAAGTCGCCTTGACAGTCCAACCCAGCCAAGTAACGCTGAACAGCTACACTGGTGATAGTCGATGCTACAAAGCATGTTGCGACTTTGCGTGACAGTCCTGGCTGCAGAATAGTGGTCCCAACGATAAGATCGAAGATAGGAATGACACGGGACAAAGTCGACCCATCATCGGGGCTTCGATCATTTTGATATTGATAGAAGGATGCAGTTGATGTTGCACCATGGCTAAATCGTGAGGCGCTGCCGTAGAAGAGGAGTAGTGCCAGTGATATCGGTAGATATTTTTTGAGCAACGTGATAGACATTCTTGCAGTATTTGTGTTCGACCAGGTACTTGTAAATATTGAAAAGGCAAAGAAACAAGACGAATACCAGGCAAGATTGATCCTAGAGGCGGCTGCTCATGATAAATGGCATTCTCTTGAGTAGCATCGCTAGGGCTGAGTCAGACGACTTGCGAATGGCTGCAACTCGCAAGGATCAACTCCACACGGAATGAGACACTATCGCGATACGATCAAGCATCGCGATAATTACTAATCAGCCTGTAACATCAATAAGCCATTTGACTGAAAGTCCAATACGTATCCCTTGTGAATGCCAAGCCACGACAAAGTGCACGCATATTACACTAAAGTGGCTTTCGTGAACATCCAATAAGAAAACTCGGATTTTCTTATGACCGGAAATAAGTAATAAACTCAAAGCCCCGGAAAGTGAAACATCGCAGCCCGCGGGCATTTCGTATTCTTAGACTTTTTCGATATATACGTCATCCCGTTCCTTCCGAGGCATCTTCGAGTCTATTCTGCAACTCTTCACCGCCTTAATTCTTGTCTCCAAAAGCCCATCCAGTGTCTCGACTTTGGGTAGAACAAAACATCACAATTTGCGGAATTGATCGACCATGGCAACACCGTTTTGGGGTCCTCAGACCTCGTACTTAAAGTAAGTTCTTTGGTTGATTGGAATTGACAAGATTTACTGACTTTTGTAGCTTCTGTGAAGAGGTAAATACCGCAATGGTCTCCCTTCACTCAAATGGAGTTAACGTGTCGTTTTAGGATTATGTTATCACACGGTACATCGCTGAGTTTATAAATACTCTTAGTAGTTTCACATATGGTAAGTGATGTTATCATTGGCTGGGGTCTGCAATTGACCTTGTTACTAGTGGCATATGGACTCTATGGCTTGTTGACGTCGCCTAAATTCCCGACGGGGCCGCGCTTGGCCTCGTACTGCGGACTAATAGGCGTGGGGATATGTTCAGCTGGATATCACATGACGTTGAAGTATCATACTCAAATGTGTAAGTGTATCTCTGTCTCGGTGAAAGGAAGGCCTAATAGTTGCTAGCTGATGAGCTGTCAATGCATCTTCTCACTACACCCCTCATCTACCGTCTTCTCAGCTTCAAAGCCAGCCCTCAAAAGACTCGAATCATCGGGACCGTTCTTTCAATATTATTCACGATTGTAATGGTCACTCATATGGTCATGGACGAGTTCCTTCTACACGCCACTACTTTTGGCTTGGGCATTTATGTCATTGCTACTCGTGTGCTGAAGGTTATTCCTCAGCAAGTCAAAGACCCCATTGTCAGGAAGAAGTTTCAGAACATGGCTATTCTTGGACTCGGTACGTAACACAAAGAGCATCTAGCCACTGAGCGGGGCTAATTTGACAGGATTCTTCGGCTTTGGATACGTTGTCTGGCTCATCGACGAGTTTGCTTGTCGGTATCTGACGAGTGCGAGACATGCAGTTGGCCTGCCTTTCGCGTTTCTTCTGGAGCTTCATGGATGGTGAGTTGTTTCCAGCTTTATGAGATTGAGTCAAGCTAACATCTTTCAGGTGGCATGTATTCACCGCCATCGGAGGTTATACCGCGGTTGCGGTCATCGATGTCGTTACGACAGGGGAGGTGATTGAAGACCCTACAGACAGCTTTGCTTGGCCCGTTCCTTTTGCAGCCAGACTGATGTCTGGAACTTCTGGGCCAGTGAAGAAAGGCTAATCTTGGTGGAAGAAAAATATGAACTAAAATCCAGAGGACGAGTCGACATACAGCCAAGGGTCGGGGAGCCCAATGGAGTGGCTCTTGCATTGGTCTCATCGACCAGATAGTAGCTACAAGCTATAGTTTCTAGAACGTACTAAAAGATATATAGACTGACGTAGAGCCATCAATCAGTGCCTGACTCACATTTTGACCCAAATGATTCCATGTTGCAGTGGGGCCTTTGACCCGGTATAGGATCCATCTTCCAAGAGTCAACAGTCCCATTCAATTCCGGAAGAACGGATAAAAGATCGCTAGGATCATGAGATGTTCAATAAATCGTGTTTTATGAGATGATAATTTGAAGACATCACGAATCTGCCTCTATTGCGGCGAAGAGCCGCCGCAGCCCGCAACTGATGACGCCGCAGAAGCCGCATCCGCGCACAAGACAAGGCCAGAATCAAGAAAGATGCGGATAGAAGGACCCCGCGGGGACCCCGCAAGATCAATAAGCTTATCATGAGATTATTGCGGATTTGCGGATGGACGGAAGGACAAGGGTTGAGAAGTTTTCATCATGAACGGAGGATCTAGTGCAGCGGTGACGATGGATCGTGAAATGACTGGAAATTAAAAAGGAGAGTTTGGGTGAGAAGTAATTCAGATGTCGCAATTCAAGATCTGCGCTCTGAAATCTCTGTTAGCTTAAGCGTCATGATAAATAATTCACAAACCGGTTCGAATGCCGATATCGCCCGACTCATGAGTCCCGTTCTCCCGGGTTGAGTTCATTAGTGCCAAGCGCTAGCTGCCCAAGAGCAAAAATATTAGCGTCATAATATTCGTACACTTCTCCGATGAGGCTCCGCTCAGAATCAAATTCTCAAATGACATCTCCGGCGGATGACAAGCTTATCCACTCGACCGGGCCAAGACTAACAAAACAAGTTACGACTCCACGGATTTCTTATCTATGAGCTATTAAGCATAAAATTACCTCTCCCATGATCAGCGGTGGCGCAAAAAGTGCGGGATGCATTACCGAAATGGGGAAACAAGCTTAATTCGTCTCCCAAGTGCCCAATCTCTCTGTATCTTTCACATTTCCAACTCTTCAAATTTTTGAGGGTAGAAGGAGTTGCGTAGAACTAAACAAGATGCCGTTGAGCCTCATCTGCAGGTGTGTCGTATCCCGACTTTGTACCGCAAGCCACCACATCCGCATCGGGAAACATCCAAGAGATAAGGATGCTTCTTGAACCGGTCTAGACTCTTGGCCGCTGGAAGCTAGTACAGTGGATTACGTACGGAGTTTTCTCGACATTGCTCGGCATGGTGGGAACGGGGCGGTTTAGAGTGCCGACACCAAGATTGGGAATTTTTCACCGCAGGGGAGGATAAGAACGGGAAGAGGCCCGCGGAGGAAGATGAAGGTTTTTTTTTGGTGAGTGTGAATATCTGTTTTGCTTTGAGAGTCGAGTCACCGAAAATGGCCAAGATGACTATTGATCTTGCGAGCCCTTTGGCTTATACGCCTGCTGAGACGGCGGAACTTATTTGTCGAGCTGGTGTGAAGAAGGGGAGATCGAGACCGGATAAGGTGTTGCTGTCTGGTATTTCTGGTGGATGCATTCTTGCGTTTGGATGTGCTGTGTCGTTGACAGCTTTGACGGCACCATGGTATCAGGAGAACGCACCTGGTCTGATCAAACTCATTGGAGCTATTGTCTTTCCTTTGGGCTTGGTCACTGTGATATTGACGGGTGCCGATCTATTCACATCGACGAATCTGGTGGGTTGTCTTATATATCAAGTCTTAGGAAAGATTTAATCTAATGGATGTTTAGTTCACCTTTGTTGCTGTTCTCAATGGACGATTATCGATCTGGAGAATGTTGCTCCACTGGTTCCTATGCTTCTTTGGAAACTTAGGTGGCTGTCTCTTTGTCATGACCATCATCGTGGGCTGTAAGTAGCCATATCAACCATTACTCACATGTCACCTTCTGACCTTATCATTAAGACGGCGGCATATTTGACGCAGATATATATCGTGAAGAAATCATCGCCTTCACGACAAAGAAGCAGTTGACCCCCGAGGCCTACCAGATCTTCCTTCGTGCTATTGGCTGTAACTGGCTTGTTTGCCTGGCTTGTTTCCTCGGCGTACAAGCAAAAGACTTGACGTCCAAGGTCGTTGGAATGTGGATTCCCATTTTTGCCTTTGTGGCTTTGGGTTTTGACCACGTCGTTGCCAATATGTTCTTTATGCCTTTGGGTATCTGGATGGGTACACCTGGTTTGACAGTTGGACTTTATATCTGGAAGGGTAAGTCTGTCACATCATTTGTCTCAAAGTCCTTGACTAACATACATAGGTATGATTCCAGCTCTCTTTGGAAATATCCTTGGAGGCAGCTTATGCTGCGGTGTATACTTTTGGTGGATGTATCTTGTAGACGTTGACGACGAGGAAGAACCTCATGGCAAAGGTGTTTTGCATAATCATGGACATGACAGTCCTTCGGATGAGGAGAGTCAGATGGAGTCACGATAAAAAAACACTTGTCAGCGGGACTGTACAAGATGCAATAGAGTATAGACTAAAAGGAGGAAGAGCTAATGAGTGGATAATCGAGTAGACATAGAGTATACTACATAATAGAACCGGAGAATTAAGGACTTCCACTATATCTTGTGACGCTTCGGTGATTGTGAAAAGTGACTGTTAGAATGACTGAAACTAATCAAGAGCCAAGAAAGCAGAGTTTTGGTTCCCATATTTATATGTTTCAGAGCTGAATCATTTGCCTTTATTTTGATATAGTCCTTGAGCTATTGTTCATTCCTGTCCTCATGGTTCTATGACTATCCTTCCAAAAGAGTCACTTTCGCCGTTTTACCCGTCTGCGCGACAGCCATCTGAACCGCGGCAGAGTTTGACCATCATCCCATGACAATGCCCATGATGGCAATATTTCATGATTGTACCTCATCATTCTGTGATGGCGTCCTGATCTTGACAATAGTCCGTGCCGTTTCCAGGAGACCTTCGATCTCTGTACAGGCATCAACCTGCCCCTTGGTCATTGGGGATTCCCTCAACAGTCCAATCATAGGAAGGAAATCCTCAAAGGCTCCGTCGATGTTTCGATACTTGTAAAGGGTGTTTAAAATACCAGCTGTAGTCTTGTCCACTTTGGAGAAGTCTTCCCGATACCTATCCCACTGCTGCTCATAGTCCATTGATTTGGCCTGTGGCCCGTCGAAAAGCCCAGCCGCTCTGAAACACATGCGAATGACTTTGCCCAAGCTTCCCTGACCATTCTCAGCATCTGCAGCTGGGAGTGTCTCTTGGATTTCGGACTTCAACGACTGTACTTCGGAGAGGAGATCCCGGGCTTCGTTCAGACTTGGATTAGTTGTCCACTCGAGATACTGTCGCATCGGATACCAGTCAAGAGACCGAACACCCAAGCCGTCAATAATGTCGAGAATCTGGGTTCTGAGCTCGATGCTTAGGCATCGCTTCGCCAGCTTGACTCGCTTGGGAGCAGGCGTGAAGTGTTCCTCTGGAGCTGCTCTTTTCAACGAACCGCTTGCTACTTTCTCCAGCTCGCCTTTTTCATGAAGGCTTTTGAGGTCATTTTCCATGCCTTTCCAGGATGGGGTGAGGGTTTCGAGATTGAAGTTCCAAGCAGAGCGTTTCTTACCCAGGTAAGTGAAGACTTTCATGAGCTCCTTTGCCTTAGTCTGGATGTCCTTGAATATGTAATCAGGCAGATGTTTGGAAATAGTAAAGTTCTTAGTGAAGAACTCTACCATGCCGAAATGCCGCTTGACGCATTCTGTGATGTACTCATCTTTCCAGCAGCCAAACCCAAGATGTGGGAACAGAGGGCCAATTGTCTTCGCAGCACCTGTTAGAGCTTTGACTCCGTAAAGCATCGGTTTCCAGTAGGTGGTCGAAGGATCGCCGTCAAGTCGGTACACAGGGTCATTTATCATTTCTGAAAACACCCATTGCGGACCACCAATAGACCGTAAACCACTGGGTCTATCTATACCTTGAAGGTAGTCAGGGAACCCCATAGTACGCACATCATTCAAACAACAGAGTGTGTGAAGGTCAGAAGTTGGCTTCTCAGCATGATTGCATTCTTGAGGGAAAACCATAGAGGTTCCTGGCATGGACGCAGGTATGAGAGTGAATCTAAAGTCCTTGGGTACTTGCGGATGACGTGACCGTATCTCCAAGTACAATGATAGCATGAGAGTCTCATCCAGGGTCTGCCCATTCTGGGCACCACTGAGCAGGGTGTTGCGAGGAGTGTCAATTTCGTAAAAGATGCCTGATATCTTTCGTTTGTCACGGGAGTAATGCAATGCCGCAAACCGTGTTGGGTGAATGAATGCCGTCAGGTGGTTGACCTCCACGAATCTTAGCATGTGAGCAAAGTATATGACAAAAACCGAAAGAGAACACTCTCCCAATGGGGGTGCTTCGTGGTTCCCTAAGCCGATAAGCCCTTCCCCTTGATTTTCACCTGCTTCCTTCAGGTCAAAGTAGATGATTGTTGCAGCCAATGCTATGTTCAGTGTAACATTGTCTTGTCGATGACAGCGCTGAAATTCCTCGATTGCTTCGATCATGTCGATAGGAAACTCCAAGGCAGCCAACGGAGGCCACTGCAAGACGTAGTGCAGGCTGCAGTAATCCTTATTCCCATGAATAGAGCGACAGATCGTGGGCTTTCGCTCTTTGACTTCGTTCGATGGAGGGATCATGGCAACGCCTGCAGAGGTCAAACCATCTTTGAGCTGTGAATGTTCCCGCGCCATGATCTTTAGAAATTGAGTCTTTTCATCACCCTTCAAACGACCCCAGAGTGCATCCTTGGCATATTCGATATTGCCTGGGACCAGCATGCTCTCAGTCCAGATAATATCGTGGCCATCAACAGCTTGCTTTGATATGGACTGAAACTTGACCGTGTATGTCTTGTCGAGATTCAAGGGGTTTTTAACAATGTGATCACAATTCACACAAGATTCATCCCTCAACATAATAACTCGTTCGGCGTTGATCGCGGAAATCCCAACAACGACACCATTGACTCTGCTCTGCGTTGTAAGCTGCGGACAGGCAGCTATACCCAGTAATTTCCTCATCTCACGAAGCTTGACGATCCGAGATTTGCATGTCCTGGCGAGGAGCTCAAACTCCCAATGCTTCTCCGTAGGCATTCGAACAGGAACTCCAGTTTCCTTGGGAAACGGCTCCCATACGTTCCGGTCCGTCGGTTGAAGTGTATTCTCCAAAGACTCGGCTTCCTAATCCCAATCTTTGTCGTATTTCTGACGGAGGCTTTCCGCTGGTAGACACTGTCTCCAATTCTTTCCAAAATATTCCTCAGGATTGTCGAGGAATCTTTCTTCGTCCATGAGGTCCTCCGGATTCCCCACCCGAGACTGGAAGGTGTGAAATTCTAGGGTCTCGCCATATTCGTGTTCTTTGCCTTTGACCCTTACAGTAGGCTTTGCTTTTGTAAGGACTGACGGCCCTGGTGTGTTATCCGCCATTGTGGTTGATCAAACTCTGGAGGACAGGCAATTGTTGCAGTCATTTGTTTCAACGCTTTGTAAAAATTATTCCCGAATCATAGACCTAGGAACAGAGGGCGAAGGTTCGTGCAGAGGTAGGGTGATGGTCCGGCGACTGGGTAGACTGGAAGGGCCGCGAGCTGACACAAGTCAACACGATATAATAGAAAGCGTCCACGATTATCAGAACCTTTCTTGCATGCGTAATTACAAATGGAATTACAGAACCCCAAGTTGTGTTGGACGTTCGAAAGATGAGAGAAAAGCCCCGGAAGGTCAATGATGCTTTGGATGTTCCAACTTGTTGCAATCGACGTCTGTCGCGACTGACGGCCAAGGAACCAACAAAAGGTACAGGCGATATACCACGAGAAGCGAGCTCGATGAAAGATAGCTATGGAGTGACAGATGAAAGTGCGTGGATCGTGTTGTAGACTAAAGAGGGCGTTAGTGATGATCGGCTGAAATTCTTTTGACCTCCTCCTACCGAAGCAGAAAAGGCGTAAGATATCGACGTCACGAGACTTTGAATGAAGTCGAACCTAAGGGAAAGTATGATCCCTATGTCGCTGGCCCCATTAACCATAGATTAAAGTTTTGGGAGACTGTTGTTGTTGAGTTATTAGATCCTCATGAGTTGTTGAGAGGAGGAGTTAAGGAGAGAGAGAGGTGGTTAAGAGAATGGAGCATCGAGGCTGAAGAAACAAATAAAAATTACGTCATCAACCAACAGTGCACAGAAGCACATGCGCTAGGTAGGCTAAAGCTATGGTCCTTATTCCAATGGGATTTATGCAATACAGTGAATCATCGACCACATACTCCACGAAACTCCCAAGACACATGAAAACGCTCCAATCCCATGCCGAATGCAAGTCCCAACAAAATTGTAGCTCCAGAAATGCCCAGCTCCCAAACAACCGTGGCACCTAGTGGCCCGGGGCAGCCTGAATCATCAGAGGTGGCTGCAGACGCACCTCTCCAGCAGTCATCTCTCGAATATAGTCCTGGTAAGGTTGAAGTCTCATGGCAATGGTACCATCCTCTCCGCAGATCTCATCAACTAGTGTTAGACTTTGCGAGATATCCAAAACTGACAGGACAGCATTGCGAACGTCGTCAGGATGTCTTCTGAAGAACTCGTGACTCATGAGTCTGATTATAAAACGTCCCACTCGAAGTTGAAATGGGTAATTCATCGCGTCTTCGTCGATGCAAACGGCACTCAGATGCCTCAAAATGCTAAAACTGTTATCATCCTGTTCGTTATGTATAGGGGAGCACCTTACGTCGCTGGATCCTCGTGGCGGTAGATTAGTCTACCGACGAGAGGGGAGGTCATCATGGACGGCATCTCGACCCACTTGATGGTGTAAGCGCCCTGGGCATCGTAGTAAAGGCCCTCGACGATGCTTTGGAGTACCCTGACGACTCGCGCAGCGTGCTTGAACAGCCGTGCCATGATATATTCCTCCTGATGTACGTTAGTACCGAGAAAAGACAAAGATATTCGATAACGTACATGTCCATAGATTTTAGAAACATGTGGTTTCTTGAAATCATCTGCTACTCTCATGAGAGTTTCTGCAGCGATCTTTAGGATCGGAGACTCTCTGGGCAATGGATTTTGCGCCTTTCAACTCAGTTAGTGAAATGCTTATTCCACCAGACACTCAACTCACTGTGACAGGCGAGCCATCGTTCCTCGCCCTCTTCTCAACCAACTGACCAGTAGAGTCAAAATGATCCAGATCTTCAACAATTTGAAGAGCCTTGTCGCCTAGGCTAGTACACAGGCGCCCCAAAAGTGCGTTGATGTCACAACGACTAGATAGGTAAGAATATTAGTACATGTCGCAGCAACAGTGAGCTCTAGTCTTACTAATCAAAATAGTCTTTCTAGAGACGAGTTAGCTGAAGGGGAACTAATGGAAGAGCCTCGTTTGCTTACCGCACGACAGTTTTCGAATCCCATCTTTCGGCGAAGCAGGTCATTCAACTTCTCGCACTTTGACTGGTCGCCCTCAAAGCTAAAACATATTAGACCGAGAAAGAGCTAAACTGGTGGAGAACTCTTACTGCTCGAGCATAGACTTCTTGTCAAAGAAGCTAATGTTGTGCTGTTCACTTGAAGTAATTGGCTGAGATCCAGCCGACGCGATGTTGCGTCGAAGTTTCTGAAAATCCCGCAGGAGCGCACCGAACATCTTAGCCCAGCCAGCGACTATAAACATGTCAGGTCCCGTCAATGAAAAGTAGTTGATAGTCGACTTACTCCTTTCTCCTACTGTTGTAAGGTAGGATGTTCTAGAGTCTGGCTCGTACACGAGACACTGTACGTCCCTATGACCCATGGCAAAGTTTCTGAGTCGGTAGAGAAGCATTGCGATCTTGGTGTTCAGGATATCTACGGCACGAGCCATGAGGATCTGCTCCGTGTTTTCGAGGACGTACTCGTGGGTGACGCCAAGGTTGAGCCAGTGCTTGGATCGGCGGGCGTCGAGACCAGTGACGAAGTGGTATTGCTACATCAAATGTCAGTTGCCACCAACGGTTACGCATCATAGATCTCTCATCTTACAGCACGAAGGTCCTAACAGTAGAGTTAGTCAAACGGTCCAACGTAGGAACAACGGGCGCTACGTACCAAAACATGATCAGGAGTCAGAGAGCACATATGCTGAGCCCTGGCTTGGTAGGGCAAGACATGACAGCAGTGCCTCAGCTGTTCAAGAGCTTCGTCTTCGATTATTCGCTCTTCCACGAGGGCATTGGTATCATTGGTATCGGGGTTGGGAACGAGGTAGACGATGCCAAGCTCCTTCTGGCTTTGCGCAAGCCAGAGCCAAAGTTGGCGCCAGATGGTATACCGTTTTTCTCGGCTGAACAGTTCTTCCATTTCGCAGGGCCTGTTGCGCACCCTGGTGAGGGCAGTAGACGATGATCCTGCGTTAGACATGCTTACTAGGGATATGGTTGAAGGGTAAGTGAAAATGGGAGCGAAACATGGTTGTAAAGACTTTCGACAGAATTAAATAACGGCAAAGACGTGGCTTTAACGTGTTGGAGCCCTCTCTTGGATAGAGTTTCGCTTGGCAAAGTGATGCTTGTGATGAGGGTCAGGGCTCAGGTATCGTAACTTTATCTTGGTGTTGACCGAAGACCGACGACTGGATATCGTGAATTTAACAAAGCTACATCAATACTGAAGACCAATGAATAAAGCACAAAGTTCACATAAACTTGATAGGAATATTGTGACGCATCAGTATTGAAACATGTGATGATATTCGGAAACCTAACTTTTACGTATCCACTTCTCGACAACAGCATGTATCTCATCGCTGTTCTTTTCCATGAAAAGCATATGCCCATTCCCATGAATACCTATAGTTCCCAACTCAACATGGTCTGTCTTCGAACATCCCGCTTGTCTATAATACGCAGCTGTACAGTGCTCATATGGCATATGGTATGAAGCCTCACCTGTGACAATAAGAATAGGAATATCCACCAAGTTAACTAACTGTCGGGGCGAAGGTTCATCTGCTTGAAGTATACACTCCGTAGAAAGGTTATCTTTCTGAGCATGAACCTTTTGCACAAGGTCCTTCTTCGGGTCTTCCACAGGAGGGTTATACGTGATAGGAACATCCCACAGCCCCCAGGGCCTAGGAAACTCGCCACCGAACTTGAATATCTCATCTTTGAACGGCGGCCCAGCAGCTTCCAGCAACACGATACTCTTCGTGAGCTCCGGCCGTATGTCGGCGATCAAAGTAGGCATAAAACTTCCTTGACTATGTCCCAGAAGAACAGCCGGTTTCCCAATCCTATCCAGCAAGGCTGCACCAGCTGCTTGAACCGAAGTCTGCTGATAGGTCGTGTTATCAACAAACTCCACATTCGAGCTGTAAAACGCGTCAAACACTGGATCGCCCCGGACTCCAGAGCCAGGCCATTGGGTATGGTTCACAGCCTGGGGCCAGAGCATATGCGTCCTCGAATCAGTAAACGCAACCTCCACAGCCTCGGCCGAAAGAGTACTAAGCTTGGCAGCGCCTTGTCCCGGCATCCAAGCAGATCTTCCCCGGAAAGTCTGATCTACAATGTACACCTCGTAGCCCTGCTGAATGAACCTCGAGGCCCAACCGACTCCGCCGTCGGGCTTGTTCAGGAAATTCTAAGTGGCGAAAGCTCAGTACACACACACGGCTTCCGAAACTTGACGGAGACTGAAACTCACCGTGCCTGTCTGCGCCATACCGTGGATCATAACGATAGGCGTATCTTTCCAGGCTCCCTTCACGGGGGCGAGTTTCTCAACATACATCTGGTCCCGAAAAACATGGCCCCCGTCACCGTCATCGTCGTACCGCCCGCCGACGTAGAAGAACGATCGTGTAGCGGGTATTTCAGAGCGCACGGCATCGGAGTATTTTCCGATCGTCGCTGCGATTATAGCAGCGAGAATAGAAAACTGCATGGCTAAAACAGGTAATTGTGGTTTGTTTGACAAGGGAGAGGGAAAATGTCATTGCTGACGGTCGGTGTTGGGATCGGCAGCGCGTCTCCGCATCATGCGTGTTACGTGATAAGACAAGGCTGAGTGAGCCGCAGCCAAACCGGGCGAAAAGTTTATCATCTCAGCGACCGAAGATTCCAGCGATTATTGTGGCTGGACGACATTTTGGGGGTTTACATAAAAAGCCTCTGATGTCAGCGGAAGCACGTAATACTATTATCTTTAATCAGAGTCATTTTCAGTGTCTTTGTAAGAACTTTAATTCACATCTCATCCCGAAGCTCCGTTACTGTACGGAGGATGGGCCGAAAAGTCTTTGCTCAAAAGAACTTACGCCACAACCAAGGACCCTTGTCTGGTACTATAAGGTACAAGGTCTCTAGATTGTTATAGAAGGGACCCTCTGTAGTAGCCCTATAGCTATAGGGCCTATAGTGGCGAGTTTAAAATGAATTACTGGCTTGACCCCCTAGAATTAGATTACGATCAGCAGCTGGTTTCTTGCTTGATGTATTTGATGTATCTCGAGATAAGTGGGTCCCTTAGCCACAGTTCTTTTGGGCAAGCTTTGCGGCCGAACCTCTTTACTATTGACCAGACCTCGCAAGTACACCATCTTGTCAATTGAGGCCCATTATCTGTTGCTGGGACCTGATTACAAAGTTTCCTTATCTTGTTTTTATTCTTGAGTGTGTTACACAGCTTACATAGCGTAATCAAGGACGTCAAACCAGTTACTGCTGATTGCTTCACTTGTGCCGTATCTACATCGTGAAACCGCATTTCAGGTATGGCTTTTTTTACCACGATAAAAATGGGCTTGATTTTTGAGTAACGTGACATTATTTCACCAGAAGATTCCAACAAAACAGTTCCTGAATCAGGGACTCGTCGGTTTGCTCGTATTGCCTGTCAAACCAACATCTTGGCACTGTAGCCAAGTATTTCTGCGCTGATCCGCAAGTTTCTCTTATCCTTACAAAAGAAGATCTATCATGTCTCATCTCAGTCTTATGCAGCTGAGTTCCGTTCCGATTGGTGACAGACGGGTAGGTATCTAGGCGGCCGAGGTCCGGAGTAAGATGGAGTCCTGAAGTTGTCCGGACTCCGCTGCCGTCGGCCGGTATCTTTGCCATTGAAAGTCCTACATACGCAGGCAGCCTCCTGTCCTGTTGGAGGCTTATCTGATATGGCTTACGGCCGGACCGGGAGTAACTTCCGGTGAGTTTGACTCTAAAGTCTAACTTGAGTGCTGCCGTAACGTCAATAACAGTAGCATGTTACTATTCCACTCGAAGGTGAAACAGAACTCCTCGGAGAATTAAATCCTGGAGGATTGAGACACATAATGATTCAGGACCTGTGAAGGTACACACAGTAGTGAAGGATTCTAAAGGGCGTTTCTAACAATACGACTGGTCAGCGTAGATAGTATAATGGTCATAAATCTTTTGTAATAGGAAAGAGGGCTGTCAGCCAGCCGCTTACCGTCCTACCACGCCGACATGACGGGCTTAGACTAGACCACAGATGGCGTCCATCTCCCAACCCTCCCACTCAAGCGGCTCCTAATCTACTCCTTGGGAAAAAGGGAGAAAAGGCAACCACAGTTCACTTCATATATGTCAAACTCAAGACCTCCAAACCAAGGCACATCGCCAATCTTTTAACAAAAGACCATGTCCGAGACTCGGTCCGCAAAGCCCGTCCGGCTGCGCCTCGCTTGCGACGCTTGTACGACAGCCAAGGTCCGCTGCAGCAGGACTCACCCCTGCGAGCGCTGCGAGGACAACGGGCAGGCCAAGGAGTGCTGCTACAGCGCTTCGCGACGACATGGCAAGCGGGCGCGACAGAGGAAGAGTGCGCAGGATAGTGGTAGTCTTACGACGCAGTTTACGAATGCGTGGGAGGACTACAGTACATACTCGACTGGCGATCTTGAGATGCTTGATAGTTGGGCGTCGCGCACTGTTGACTTTGATGATGGGAATGGTATGTCTTGGGTTGATCCGTGGAAGTCGCTGGGTTTTGTGTCGGATACTACTGCATCGCAGTCGAGTGGTATGGTATCACCTGATTTGAGCTTATCGACTGGGCCGATATTGTCGATCAAGGCGCCGGAGCCAACAGCTATGCACTCTCACGATTGTGAGGCCCTTGCTCTCAAGGTGTTGAGATCGCTGCACTGCAACACAAACACAGATCAAAAGTCCTCTCCCATTTCCCAAAAGCAACCCTGTTCAACACCGTCCATCGACACAGTTTTATCCGTCAACAAAGCCGCTCTCACAAATCTTGTCCCCCTCCTCAAATGTCACTGCGCACGAAACCCCCATATCGCAATGCTACACAGCGCAATCTTATCAAAAGTCATATTCTGGTACAGAGTTGCAGTCACAGCACGGTATCACACTGACGGAGTTGAACTACGACCTATGAAGATCCAGCTTGGAATGCTGGATCTTGATGATGAGGATCAGGCTACACTGCAACGGACTGTTGTTTTGAGAGAGTTGAGAAAGGCTGAGAAGGTCATGGAGACGTTTGATTCTTTTGCTGGAGGGGATGAGGGCGGGGTGAATTGGCATGTTGTTGCTGTGAGGAACATGAGGGAGGAGTTGCAGGGAATTATTCAGAAGATCAAGAAAGGTCAAGGAGAGATGGTGTGAACATTTTGGTTCTTTGCATCGTGTGAACTGTATATAAAAGGCTGGATTGTTTGATTTACGTCATTCCTTTGGGGTTCCAAGGAGGTCATTAGATATGTAGCTCAGCAAGTTGCCAATCACACTGTAATCAGCATTTACATTCACTACAACTGCGGTTTCAATTATCTTGTCCTCATCGATAGTTAATGCGTTGATGCTTTTAGTGAGGGTATATTCAGTAAGCCCTTAAGCCTTACGTCGTCATCAGATGCAACGGCAGTCAGTTAATACCGGCCCTACACCAGTCCGAACACCGAGCTGTGCTTGGCGCCACAACGTCCGTGATCTATACCGTTAATGTAATACATTTCACTATTACAATTCTAAGAGATTATGCCTAATATGACTGCATGTGCCTTTGCCTTGGTCACTTGATATTCCATGTGATTGTGTATCATGTAACACAACATGGCATTTTATGAGTACAAATCGTCTTTTCCAATCCCATTTCGTGCTTTCAGAGTCACATCAGGCATGAATTTCGTATCCATGATCTCTAGTATAAGATTGGCTGGCAGCTGCGGATACATGCGTTCCTGGAATTCGGAAGCCGAAGCATACCTAACGGAACGTCGATCATGTCTTACGTTTCAGCGGAATAACAGCATGGATACCGTGAGACTCATCAAGATTTGATGCATAAATATTGAAGCAGACACCCGGTCCAGGCCTTGATTTTACCCGCTCAGCCGCTCTACATGACGCCCGGCGCCAGGGTTACTGCATTGGGACAGCATCTGACGTGAGGTCTGTTGTTTCCTCACCGCTGTCCGAGTGAGGAAACATCCTCCGGCAGATGTACCTGTGCCCTCTCGTACCAAGACTGTTATGTACCTGATAAGGCTAGACCTTACGGTGCATCCATCATGATCATCAGGCTAGTTTACGAGTTGTGTAGTGGCTTGTTGAAAGAGCGCTTGCACATGTGCCGAATCTAACGGTTCCAACTACTTGACCGCTTTTATCTTGAGCCTCATTTTTCTTTCCCGTTTTTGTCCCTGGAGTCCTATACAAAATGATGGCACTTGATCCCTGTTTCGGCCTCGCTTTTCAACCCAGTCGCGAGAAATGTTGGCCCTCGTGCATATAGCGGGGCACTCATCAGGCACGCATCAAGTTACACAGGCACAAAATCGGCAAGGAACAGTCCCGGACTCCGAGACATTTTCCCTCTCCATGATTCACTGCACATTCTGTCATTATGAGGGGTCATTCTCAGTGGTTGGTCGATCAAACAGTGCCATGGCTGCAGGCGGGGGGACTAACACCACGACAATAGGCCTTAGCTCAAGCCATGTAAGCCATGTTTGCTTCTCCCATCCCATACCTCCCCAACATAAAAGCGTTGCTGAGCGAACAACTCTTCTTCTCTTCACCATTTCTCCCCTCATCTTGCACCTCATTCTCTCAAACATATACACCAAAATGGCTTCACTCGGAAAATACGTCTCCAAGCTCGCAGGATCTCGCGTCCTCGTCATCGGCGGTTCATCAGGAATCGGCTTTGGCGTCGCAGAAGCAGCGATCCAGAACGGCGCCTCGTCTGTATTCATCTCCTCTTCTTCCCAGACAAAGATCTCCAGCGCCATTGAGCGCCTCAAGGAGAACAACCAATCTGCCAAGGCTCAACTCCACGGGTTTCCCTGCAACTTGGGCTCGCCTGACACACTCACCTCAGAGGTTGAGAACCTCTTCACCGAGGTCGCCAAGTCTGGCAAGCTAGACCATGTTGTCTTCACCGCAGGCGACAAGCTCGCTGTTGGAAAGCTGGAGGACTTCACCCTCGATGCAATTCGTCAAGCTGGCACCGTGCGCTTCTTCGCACCACTTGTTGTCGCGCAGCAACTCCGCAAGCACCTGAACGAAAGCGGCTCATCATCATTCACCGTCGCTACTGGTGGTGCAACAGAGCATGTCTCCAAGGATTGGTCAATCATGTATTCTTACCTCTCTGGTCTTCGCGGCATGATCCGTGGTTTGGCAGTTGATCTTGCGCCGATTCGTGTCAATGCTGTTGCGCAGGGCCCAACGGACACTGAGATCTGGAGCTACGTCAAGGAGATGGGGTATTGGGATAATGTGACTGGGCACTTGAAGGGAAGAATGACGACGGGTGAGATCGGAAAGGTTGAGGACGTTGTGGAGGCGTATTTGTACTTAATGAAGAACAAGAATACTTCTGGTAGTGTTGTTGAGACTACGGGAGGAACATTGCTGTCTTAGTTGGCTGTGGAGGGGTTGTAGGGTAATTCGCATCAAAACAACATGAATCACAAGACATTACAGCATCACTATTGGGCTCTGTTCTACCTGTCAAAATTATCTTTACCGGTTTTCCAGATCTCATCAATGGGATAGGTCCTTCATTTCAACGCAGTTAAAGATCAGTAACTCTTGAGAATGACAAGCGCGGCATGAGCTCGCCCTTCTGCAGATTCTTCAGAAGCCAACCCCACCTGATAAGACGCCAGGCACTACAATCACAGTGCAGCAGATATTAACTGCATTCACCCGCAACGGGAATCAAAGCATAAGCAGAATAAGCTCGTAAACGCCGTGAGACGTTTCACTTCAAATCCATTGGCTGCAATCATTCTCGCGCCTCGGCACTAAACCCGCTTCTCGGACACTGTGAAGCTACGCCTCTTTCGGCCTCTCGCTGTTGACTTTTCGCTGTTCGGATTTTAGCCCCCTCAAGCTCCGACCCGTGTAAGTCGTGAAACACAAACGCGATGCAATGAATGCGGCTTCACTGCTGGTCTTGACCGTCATTCTGGACTGACAAAGATGGATGGTGAATTATCTCATCGCAATGTTTTCTCATTTGCGCAATCGCATTTCAGTGAATCGTCTTCAGGCACTCTCTTCACAAATCAGAGCTGTCAGCACAATGAAAGAAGCTATTGTATCGCGTGGACCGAAAGTCCATATCATTGATAGCCCGATACCGAAGGCAGGACCTGGGCAAGTTGTTGTCAAGATTGAGTATGCGGGCAGTAACCCCAAGGATTGGTGAGCACCCTCGGCCTGATTCATACCCATGCTGACAGTCTGAAGGAAGCGACCTGAGTACTGGGGAAGCAAGGCGACCATGAACCAGGGCGATGACCACGCTGGAACTGTCTACGAGGTTGGTGAGGGAGTATCTGACTTCAAAATCGGTGATCGCGTTGCGGCTATGCACGAGGGGAAGCAGCCTGGCGGGAGTTACGCTGAGTATGGTGTCAGCTGGGCATACACCACCATTCATCTACCGGAGCACACCTCTTTTCAAGGTAAGCAGGCAGTGTTATGTGCTCCTACACGTGCTGTTGGCTGACGTTGTAATCGCAGAGGGCGCTGCCATACCCTTCGCTGCATTCACCGCAGCTTGTGCTCTCTACGCAAAGCTCAATCTGCCCTGGCCAATGCATCCAATCTCCGACGATAAAAAGATACCTCTCGTGATTTGGGGTGCTTCATCAGCCGTGGGATCGTACGCAGTTCAGTTGGCAAAGAAATCTAACATTCACCCTCTTATTTGCATCGCTGGTCGTGCGCAGGAGTACGTGGAGAGAATGATTGATGGATCCAAGGGCGACACAGTCATTGACTACAGGATGGGACGCGAGGCAGTCGCGCAAAAGATCAGGGCTCATCTCAGAGGCGAAAAGCTAGAGTACGCATTTGATGCTGTATCTGAGACGGGATCCTACCAGACCATTTGCGATGTTCTTGACCAGGAGACTGGAAAGATCACTCTCATTATTCCTGCGCAAAGCTATTCTGATATCCCGAAGACCATTGAGAAGTCGGTCACTACGGTTGCTAGTGTGCACGAAGATCTGAAGGAGTTCGCCCGGGCGTTCTCGATTGACTTCGAAAGAGGGCTGGAGGACGGATGGTTGAAGGCGCATCCGCAAGAGGTTGTCCCTTGGGGATTGGAGGGGGTAGAGAAGGGACTGGTGGATTTGAAGAAAGGAAAGGCTAGCGCGGTGAAGTATGTTTACAAGATCGCGGACACGCCAGGAATAGAGTCTCAGTGAGAAGTACTGTCGGACAAGATGTAGATAGAGTAACAATAAAGACAAAAGCAGAACATTTGACCAAATTAGAAGACTTGAGCTCCCTCACAGCGTCTCTTCAGTCAAGTGTCCCTTAAGCGACTGTGTTTGATCGCTTCACACAAAGGACGGGCGTTCTGAGAGCACCCTTCTGACTACATCGATGACACACCATTCTACAAGAGACCAATCCAGCAACCTGTTTTCCGGAGCTCGGCTCCCGTGAAGAAAGAGGCGCAGATAAGATACCGTTACGGCACGGATCGATCCATGGCGGCGTCGACAACAACGAAGTCCCGGCGCCACGGCCACTGCAGAGACACAAAGACATTACCAAATTGGGATTCGGACCCCGAAACAAGAAACAACTCCTCCCCGTGCGTTGCATTATCTATCAAAAATTCTTTCAAATATGATCCGTTGAAGATAATAAGCACAGTCATGGTGTCATAGAGTCGGAGTGTCAGTATTGGCTTACACGGAGAACCAAGTCGGTCCGTAGGCCGGTCGATTGCCAAGAGACTCAATTGAGACAACGAAGGAATTGGAACTGTATGGGGATGTCTTCGGGATCCATTTCGGGGATTCGAGTTGTACACACGTAGCTCAAGACTGTGGCGTTCTTGACAATAGGATGCCAAGGGCACCAAGCATCGCCGGTCTACTTGGCTTCAAATAGAGGACTCGTCACATAATCTCAAAAGAAGACCACCTTCTCGCAGTCTTTCTAGACAAACTATCTTCATTTTCTCCCTGTAAACTCAGTTCAATTGGGAAACATGACAAACACACAGACAAACGGTACTCACCCCATCATGGCTGACAAGCCGGATGAGAAGTCCAACGGCACTCTCAACGGTGATCATCAAGAATACCCAACCTTTTCCCAAGAAAGGCTCGATGACTCCATCAAGAGAGGAATCGATCTACAAGTCTTTCGCTACCCCTCCACCGGAATCAACGTCCTCATCGCAGGCGCCGGTCTGGGCGGAATCACCTGCGCTCTTGAATGCTGGCGGAAAGGACACAATGTTCGCATTATCGACCGCAGTCCCAGTGCAGTCTGGACAGGCGATAATGTTCAGATCCAGCCCAGCGCCATTCTACTTCTGCGCCATTGGCCTGATATGGGCTATGAGATTGAGGAGAACCAGTACGACGTTGACATGTCTTATTACAGACAGACTGGCGAGCGTATCTGGGGCCCTGCACCGCCCATGTTCAATGATCCAGAACATTTACCCGGCCGTCGTGGGTTTCCCTCTGTCAATGCTCACTCACGTATTAAACTGTACCGCGCGTTCTTGAAACAAGCGGAGCGCGTGGGCATTCACGTTGAGTGGGGATGCAAGGTCGTTGAGTACTGGGAGGACGTTGAAGGCCGTGCTGGGGGTGTTGTTCTCGAGAATGGGGAGAAGAGAACAGCGGATATCGTCGTTGCAGCTGATGGGCTGAGGACCAAGAGCAATACTGTCGTTCCTGGCATGCCGGATCAGTTGGCGACGAGTGGAAAGGCGATCTATCGTGCGGGTTATCCTGTTGAGCATGCGCTGAAGGATCCCAAGGTTAGGGAGATGTGGAACTTTAAGCCTGGCGATAAGCCGATTTGGCAGTTCTGGCTTGGGTGAGCTGTCTGAAGCCGATGAGAGAGGCAATACTAACGACTGCAGAAACGGTTCTCACAACATGATCTGCTTGACTCACGATCTTGCTTTCTGGAGCTTCATCCACTCCGTAAGTCTCCTCTCCCCAATTCCCGACAAACCACTAATAGAAACTCTAGCACGCTGAATCTGCCAGCGAGTCCTGGATCCCAGACATCGACCCAGCAGAAGTAATCACCGAGATGGAAAAGAACGACGCCGTGCACCCAGCAATCGCAGCCTTCATCCGCACCGCCCCCAAAGGCTCCGTCGTGAACTGGCAGCTCAAATTCCGCGATCCCCACGAACAATGGACATCTCCCGGCGGCCACGTCGTGCAGCTCGGCGACGCAGCGCACGCCTTCCTCCCCACATCCGGCAACGGCGCAACCCAGGCCATCGAAGACGGCGTGACCCTTGCAACATGCCTCCAACTCGCAGGGAAATCCCAAGCCGCCAACGCGACAAAGGTATACAATAAACTACGCTTCCAGCGCGTTAGTTGTGGTCAGAAGATGGGCTTCGTGAACCAGCAGCTCAAGCAGCACACGGATTGGGATGCGATCATGAAGAACCCGGCGCTGATTCGATCGCGATATCCGAAATGGGTCTGGTCGCATGATCCCGAGGCGTATGTGTATGAGAAGTTTGCTGAGGGGTTGACGCATGTTGTCAGCGGGGGACGGGTTCCGTTGGTGAATACGAATTTTCCGAAGGGGCATAAGTATAGGCATTGGACTATGAAGGAGGTGCAGGAGCAGATCAAGGCGGGACAGAAGTTGGAGGATCTTCAGGATGGGGATTGGTCTTAGATGTGTATGAGTGGTAGTAGATAGGATCAAGATTGTCAATTGAGTGTATTCACGTACGAACAGTAACTGTTAAGAGGGTGGTGATGCTATACAGTACCACATCGCGACTGACGAGTTACCTTATGATCCGAATACCATGTTCTGGAGCATCAACACTGCGCGATTGTAAGACACTCTTCCACGTTGACGACTCCATCGATACTTGCATCAACTGCAAAAGGGAGAGAAGACGTGAGTGAAACACCACGATGGCCTCGATGATCATTTTTAAACAGACTTTCACAGTGGACTTGCATTCATTTCATTTTTAGAGTGGCACAGCAAGTATCGCGACGATCGAGAGAAGCAAAATTACGGCAAAGAATATGTCATTAAGATCTTATCTATGAAGCTGTCTAAAGCCAGGCGGCCTGCTCGGGAGACTCATCAAGCGTAGCCTCAATAACGGACAACTCACTCCCAGCAGGTCTCTCAATCGCCTGTATCTTCAATCGCGGATCAGCCTTGGTAAGCAGGGCATTCCACTCCTCAACCTCCCGCTCCTGCGCATTAAAGCACTGAATCATGGTGAGATCCTTCTGTCTGAGCGCCGCTTCAAATGTCACAGACCCAGAACCTGGCTTGGGCAACACCATGTCCATGATCAGCAAGCGACTGGATGGACCCATGGCTGCGACGATGCCTTGGATGATCTTGATGGCATCGGCGTCGGGCCAGTCGTGGAGAATGGTGCGCAAGAGGTAGACATCTGCGTTCTTGATGGGCTGGGGAGTAAAGAAGTCGTAGGCTTTGATCTCAATACGAGACTTGATGTCTGGTGCTAGATCAGACAGACGAGTCTTGGCATTTTCAATGGGCTCTGGGAGGTCTTCGATGACGAGGTTGAGTAACGGGAATGCCGTCGCTAGCATGATTGATGTTGAGCCACTGCTTCCACCAATCTGGACACCATCAGCAAGAAGTCAAGAGTGCATTGAGATGAGAACTTACATCAACGACTTGCGCTTGACCCAAGGCCTTCCAGTCAAAGGCGTTCAGAAGATGCTCAACGTTAGAGCCAGTGTGTGACACAGCGCGACTCTTCATGTAGGCCTGAAAGCCTTCATTGAGATCAGGTCTCGTCTTCAAATGCTCAAAGAACGACAGCTCAGTGTTGTGCACAATATTATAAGCCGTCTCATTAGTCGCAGACGTCTCGCCCCATTTCTCCGTAGCTTCAATCAAGCCCGTCATGAGAGGAACAGTCTGATTGAAGATATGAAGAAGCTGCACCTTCATATGAACATTCGTAACGAACTGCGCAGAAAGGGTATTGTGAGAAAGCTTGCCATCTTTGGTCTCGCACAGCAAACCCGTAGTCATCGCCATGCGCGCCACAGACTTCAGCTTTGACAGCGGGACTTTAGCCTCGGCGGCGACATCAGAGTAGGCGATGGACTCTGGAGGCTGGGGGATCTTGGAGAGAATGTCGAAGTGGCAAAGCCAGGCGATGCAGTGATACTGCTGCTGCTGGGCGACTAGCTCAGTGAGGAAGCTGTGCGGATCATGCACTCGGTGTTTAACCTGCGTGACATGCTCAATGACAGCGTCTCTATCCGTCTTGTCCATCTTTGCACTTCAATCCTGACTGTATAGTGTTAAGCACAGAGAAAAGCATTGACTGCGATAGGATCAAGCTTTATGAGAGATGACGAGATCACGCGGCGTCCGAAGTCCTTGGTCGCCGTGGAGTTCCCGAGCTGAACCGACCTGATTCCCGAGACTCGGACGCCGTCTTACAAGCTCTTGATACAGGAACATGGCTGATGTCCTGTACGACATTAGCGGTGATGTTTCTGTTTTGGGTCAGACGTGCATTATCTGGGTATGTTGAGGCTCAGTGTCGGGAATGAGAACCTCTTTGTTGACGTCGGGCCGTGGATGACGGCATTCAGAAGACTGAGAGTATGATATGCCGGACTCCGAGTAAGATGAAGATCTCTATCTCTGATAGAAGATGACGGCGAGATAAGGTCAGCGAAAGGAATGACAGTGAGGGGAAGGTAGATAAAAGAGGCATCGTCTCATCAAAGCCAAGAGCGAAATAACCATAGACAAAACATCATAGACTTCAACCAGCAACATCTACAAGATTCAACACCTTTGTCATGGCATCCCACATGAAGCTGTATCTCTTCGGAGACCAAACCTTTGAGGTCCAACCTCACTTACAGCACCTCCTGCAGAAGCGCGACAATCTCTTCCTCCATGAGTTTCTGAATCAGAGCTACAATGCCCTCCGCGCTGAACTCTTCAAGATCCCGTATAGCATCAGAAAGGATCTTCCGCGGTTTACATGCCAGGAGGATCTCCTTCTCTGGGATCAGAGTGGACCGCGATGTGTGGCGCTTGATATGGCGATGACGACTTTGTATCAGCTTGGTACATTCATTAGGTAAGTCACTTATTCTTCAGTTGTGCCTGGGGGAGTGTTGATAAGAGTAGTCAAGCGGGTATTTCTTCGTATGATGCGCAGAGCACAAGAGTCGTTGGTCTCTGTACCGGCGCTTTTGCAGCTGCGGCTGTTAGTTGCAGTAGCTTCACAGCAGATCTGATCCCCATGGCTGTGTCATCCGTGGTCGCGGCTTTTCGAACAGGTCTTCTCGTTACTGATACAGCTCGACGAGTCGATCCAGGCCAAGACTTGAACAGGAGCTGGGCACTTCTTGTCCCTGGTCAAAAGGCAACGAAGGCCTTCCAGGAGTTCTGGGATGCCAACGTAAGTACTAAGCACTGAGATAGCAATTGGATACTAATATGATACTTTAGGACGGCGGCGTCTTGACTAGCATGCCTTATATCAGTGCTTATGCACCGAATGGCATTACCGTTAGCGGTCCCCCTCAGCGTCTTAGCGATCTTGCAAAGTGGCTTGCTTCCAAGAGCATCACGTCCAAAGCCATTCCCATCTATGGCGCTTACCACGCACCTCATCTGTACTCTCAGAAAGATGCTCGACGAATCGTTGATGGCTTGATGCTCAACAAGGCCGTGTCACCATCCGAACAGACCCCTCTTCTCTCCAGCACAGGATCCAAGCCTGAAGAGCGAAGCTTCGCAACACTCTTGGAAGATGCCATCGCGCAAGCTCTTCTTCATCCTCTCCGCTGGAGTTCAATCTTTGATGATGTCCAAGCTGCTCTTGAGACTACTGGGTCTCAGCAGTTTAGTGTTCAGTCGATTGGTTCGAATGCTGAGCATTTGATCTACACTGCTCTCAAGAAGACGTCTCTTCGGTATCTCGTTCCAGAGACTACCGTGCCCAGCCAACCAACCAGTGTTCCTAGCGTTCCTGACGCTGGCACGAGTAAGCCAAAGCTGGCTATCGTCGCCATGTCCGGGCGCTTCCCTGGTGCGAAGGACAACGAAGCCTACTGGGATCTTCTCTACAAGGGCCTCGACGTCCACAAGCCCGTTCCAAGTCTTCGCTGGGATCAGCAAACACACGTCGATCCTACCGGCGCAAGAAAGAACACGAGCGCTACACCGTTTGGTTGCTGGCTAGATGATCCTTCTGAGTTCGACGCTCGCTTCTTTAACATTTCTCCCCGTGAAGCTCCTCAGATTGATCCCGCACAGAGGTTAGCTCTCATGACAGCTTACGAAGCCATCGAACAAGCTGGTATCGTCCCTGATGCCACGCCCTCTACTCGACCCGATCGTGTTGGTATCTTCTACGGAGTCACCAGCAACGACTGGTTGGAAACGAACAGTGCTCAAAACATCGACACGTACTTCATCCCCGGCGGAAACAGAGCTTTCATCCCCGGCCGCATCAACTATTTCTTCAAGTTCAGCGGTCCCAGCTACGCCGTCGACACAGCATGTTCATCATCCCTCGCCGGAATCCATC
This sequence comes from Fusarium tjaetaba, assembly GCF_013396195.1. Taxonomy (NCBI): domain Eukaryota; kingdom Fungi; phylum Ascomycota; class Sordariomycetes; order Hypocreales; family Nectriaceae; genus Fusarium; species Fusarium tjaetaba. Next base: position 278,719 of record NW_023501217.1, read on the forward strand.
TAGCCTGCAACGCCCTCTGGCAAGGCGACGTCGACACTGCCATCGCCGGCGGTACTAACGTCTTGACTAACCCGGATTACCACGCTGGTCTTGACAGGGGACACTTTCTCTCGCGCACAGGGAACTGCAAGACTTTTGACGATGGCGCTGATGGGTATTGTCGCGGTGAGGGTGTGGCGACGATTATTATCAAGAGGCTTGATGATGCGATTGCGGAGAACGATCCGATCTTGGGTGTTGTTCTTGGTGCGTATACGAATCATTCTGCTGAGTCGGAGTCGATTACACGGCCGCATGTTGGTGCGCAGCGGGTCATCTTTAACAAGATCTTGAACGAGGCTGCTGTGGATCCTTACTCTGTCAGCTACGTCGAGATGCACGGAACGTAAGTCTGCACCTTTCCCACTCATGGTTCTTACTAACGCAATGGCAGAGGCACCCAGGCTGGCGATGCCACCGAAATGTCCAGCGTCCTCGAGACTTTCGCACCTCCCCTAGCAGAAGGCAAAGTCGCCCGTCCAGAGTCCCAAAAGCTCTACATCGGCTCAGCGAAAGCAAACATCGGCCACGGTGAAGCTGCCTCTGGTGTCTGCAGTGTAATAAAAGTTCTTCAAATGCTCAAGAAGGACACCATCGTTCCACACTGCGGCATCAAGAACAAGATCAACCACCGATTCCCCACTGATCTCGATCAACGCAACGTCCGCATTGCTCTGGAGCCAACAGAATGGAAGAAGGGCACAGAGACTAACCCCAGACGTGTCTTTGTCAACAACTTCAGTGCTGCGGGAGGTAACTCCGCGCTGTTGATCCAGGACGCACCACCGAGAAAACAACTCATTGCTAGCAATGACTCTCGCGTCCAATTCCCCATCGCCATCACTGCAAAGAGCGGTGTATCCCTCCAAGGAAACATGCGCTCAATGCTCAAGTTCCTCAGCACAAACTCACACGTCTCCCTCGCCGAACTCTCCTACACCACCACAGCACGACGCATCCACCATCAGCACCGCGTTCTCATCCCCGGAGCAACCCCTGAAGAAATCTGCTCCAAGATCGAAACAGCGCTACAAAATAACACTGGCGTCACGAGACCCAAGGCTGCACCAAAGGTGGTCTTCACTTTCACTGGTCAAGGAGCTCAGTACCCTGGAATGGGAAAACAGCTCTTTGAGGAGAATGAGTTTGTGCGCAATGAACTTCTTTCACTCGATCGGATTGCTCAGAACTTGGGTTTTCCTTCGATGCTTCCGTTCATTCAATCTGATGAGCCTGATGTTGCCAAGTTTGCGCCTTCGCTTGTCCAGCTTGCTAGTGTTTGTCTCCAGATTACGCTGAGCAAACTTTGGGCGACTTGGGGAATCACTCCTACTGCTGTTGTGGGACATAGTCTTGGTGAATATGCTGCTCTTAACGTCGCTGGTGTTTTGTCGGACACTGATACGCTGTTCCTTGTCGGTGGTCGAGCTCAGCTTCTGGAACAGAAGTGTACTCGCGGTACACACGCCATGCTTGTGGTGAAGGGATCCCAGGAGGAGATCGCCGGTGCTCTGAAGGGGCAAGAGTATGAGACTGCTTGTATTAACTCCCCCATAGAGACTGTTCTTGCTGGTCCGAATGAGCAGATCGCCAAGGTCAAAGACCAGCTCACGGCGGCTAGCTTCAAGACAACTCTTCTCAAGGTCCCTTACGCATTCCACTCGTCCCAGTTGGAGCCAGTAGTTTCCGACATCGAAAAGCTTGCCAGCAAAGTGACCTTCTCCGATCCCAGGATCCCAGTTCTGTGCCCCTTGGAAGGTACTGTCATCGAGAATGAGAACCCCTTCAATGCCTCATATCTCGCTCGACACTCCCGACAGCCCGTCAACATGCTCACCTCACTGACTACTGCCTACCGCGACGGCTATCTCAGCGATCGCTCAATGGTGCTCGAAGTTGGTCCTCACCCAGCTGTCTCAGGCATGGTCAAACCCACCCTCGGCCAACAGATCACCTGCGTCGCTTCACTCCAGCGGAGCCGAGCACCCTGGGATATGCTCTCCGCGGCACTCAAGAGTCTCTACGACGCTGGAGCAAGCATCAATTGGGCTGATTACCAGAGCAACTTCCCTGGCGCACAAACTGTCGTGGATCTTCCCGCTTATAGCTGGGATCTCAAGGAGTACTGGATCCAGTACGTCAACGACTGGTCGCTGCGTAAGGGTGATCCTCCTTTGGTGATCAACAACGTGTCCAAGCTGGAGAGTACTACTATCCACAGTGTTGTTGAGGAGAGCGGTGACTCTAAGAAGACTCATATTGTTGTTGAGGCCGATATTGCTCGCAAGGATTTGAGCCCGCTCGTTCAAGGTCACGAGGTCGATGGGATCCCTCTCTGCACTCCTTCTGTCTATGCTGATATGGCGCTGAGTCTTGGTAAGTATTTACTTGAGAGATATCAGCCACAACAGAAAGGTGATATGGTTGTTGTCTCGGACATGACAGTGTCCAAGGCCCTGATCCTCCGTGGTGATGGATCGCGACAGCCTATTCAGGCCCATGCTGATGCAGACTGGTCATCTCAGTCAGTCTCGATCAAGTTCATGTCTTTCGATGTAAGTTTCTCTTTCAATATACATGGGTGCATATACTGACACTAGAGTAGAACAAAGGTAAACTGCAAGAACACTCCGCTTGCGTAGTCCGCTTCAAAGACCGAAGCCATCAAGACGCCCTCCAAAGCGAAGCTCCCACCACCAAGCAAAAGATGCAAAACCTCCGCAACCAAATCACCACCGGCGAAAGTGCCCGCTTCAACCGCCCCATGGCATACCGCATGATCCGTCCCCTCGCCCGCTTCCACGACGACTATCGCGCCATTGACGAAGTCGTCCTCAATAGCGAAACCCTCGAAGCTTCTAGCAAGATCAGCTTCGGCACCGTCAAGCGTGACGGTGACTTCCACACTCATCCCGCTGTCATCGACGCTCTTACTCAGTCTTGTGGTTTTGCTATGAACTGCAATGATCACACTGATATTGATGTCGATGTCTACATGAACCATGGCTGGGGATCGCTGGAGCTGTTTGAGCCGCTGGACTTTGAGAAGGAGTATACTACTTATACTCAGATGCATGCTGGAGAGGATAAGCTCTGGTATGGTGATGTGACAATCTTTGATCAGGATAGGGTTGTTGCTTTCTTTGGTCAGATCGCGATCCAAGGTGTTCCGCGAAGAGTCCTCAAGGTTATTCTCTCAATTGAGAGCGGGAAGAAGGGCCAGCCTCAGCGCCAGACGCAAGAGAAGCCCCGAAACACTCCCTCGCAACCAAAAGAGTCTACCCCCAAGCCAGCACAGAACAAACCAGCTGCCAAGGTAGAGCCACCAAAGTTCTCTACCGCAATCCGCATTATCTCAGAGGAGAGTGGCATCGACGTCTCCGACTTCACCGACGGCACAACCTTCTCAGACGTCGGCATCGACTCCCTCCTCGGTCTCACCATCTCCGCTCGCTTCCAAGAAGAACTCGACATCGATCTTGACTTCAACGCTCTCTTCTTCGAACATCCCACCGTCAAAGATCTACGAACCTTCCTCGGCGCAGACGACGATGTCTCTGGAAGTTCATCCTCTGCAGCTAGCGACTCAGGCCGTGACATGACTACCACTGGAAGCGCTACCCCAGAGCTTCAAGAGGAGTTTGCGGAATCAGCTGAAGTTGAGTTTGAGCGCGCTCTTGAGATCATCTCTGAGGAGAGTGGTGTTGCGAGATCTGATTTAGATGATGAGACGAACTTTGCGGATTGTGGTGTTGATTCACTCTTGTCGCTTGTTATTGCGAGTCGGTTCCAGGATACGTTTGGTCTGGATATTGCGCATGAGCAGTTGTTTATGGAGTGTCAGACTGTTGGTGATCTCAAGGCTATGTTGGCGCGAGAGATGGGTTTGGCTACGCCGGCTGCTAAACCTGCTGCGGTTCCTGCACCTGTTGTCTCTGAGGCTGTCGCGCAAGAAACAGTCATCACCCACAGCGACACTTCTAACCTCGCTGAACGCGAACAAGCTATCACTCAGCTTGTCAACAAATACACCGCGGGCTTCAAAGCACCCACTTCCAACCCCAACGGTCCTCCTCTCGGCAAGAACGAAAACGTCGTCCTCGTCACAGGCGCATCAGGCGGTTTGGGAAGCCATCTCGTCTACGCCCTAGCGCAACTAGAAGAAGTTCGCGCTGTCGTATGTCTCAACCGCCCCAACAGGGAAGACGCGACGACCCGCCAGTACAAGGCTATGAGAGATAAGGGCATCCGCTTCCCAGAGCATCTAAAGTCCAAGGTTCGCATCTTACAGGCCGATACCTCGAAGCCAAAGCTTGGAGTTACCGATAGCCAGTACGCGTCTTTGATCCAGTCTGTTACGCACATCATCCACAATGCGTGGCCCATGAGTGCGAAGCGTCCCCTCTCTGGCTTTGAGTCGCAGTTCCAGGTCTTCCGCAATCTTCTTGATCTAGGCCGTGAGTGTGCCTCCGGTCGTCCTGCAGACTTCAAGTTCAGCTTCCAGATGATTTCGTCAATTGGTGTCGTTGGACAGTGGGGCCTTGCTGCTGGTCAGACGGGCAAGATTGTCGTTCCTGAGGAGAGAACTACCATCGACTCACTACTCGGTAACGGGTACGCTGAAGCGAAATGGGGTTGTGAGAGGATGCTCGATGAGACTCTCCACAAGTTCACCGATCGTTTCCGTCCCATGGTCGTACGTCTTGGTCAGATCGCTGGGTCCAAGACGAGTGGCTACTGGAACCCCATGGAGCACTTTGGCTTCCTCATCAAGTCCTCCCAGACTCTGAACGCTCTTCCCGACGTCGATGGCAATCTCAACTGGACTCCCGTCAACGACATCGCCGACACTCTAACAGATCTCGTCCTCTCCGACCGCACCCCATACCCAATCTATCACATCGACAACCCCATCGGCCAACAATGGCGCGACGTCAACAACATCCTCTCCGACGCCCTTCGCATTCCCAACAAAGTCCCGTTCAAGCAGTGGCTCGACATGGTGCGCAAAGCTCCTCAGCAGGATAACCCGGCTGCTCTGCTCGCAGACTTCCTCGAAGATACATACCTGCGCATGGCTTGTGGTGGTCTTGTTCTCGATGTGAAGCATTCGCTTGAGCACTCCAAGTCTTTATCGGCGGTTGGACCTGTTTCTGAGACTGTGGTGAGGAAGTATATCCATATCTGGAAGGAGATTGGGTTCTTGAAGACCACGGCGGAGGATAAGGCTGGGTTTGAGGCGGAGAGGCTGAAGCTTTGGGGACCTAGAGTGCAGGGTTGATCGGTAGAGATGCACGTTGAATTAGAGTTTCTTTTATGGTTATCTTAGATTGAATAGTTTCTTTATATATACATACATAGACATTTAACTTGGTCATTCACCACAATCGCGTTCATCTTCTGTGACCAGTCTAAACCTTTCTCATCAGAGAGTCTATCAGGTTTATCGTAGACCATCCTAAGTATGTCTTTACTGTCATCAATCATCCTGATATATCCTACGCCTGTCAAATGTTTCCATGGCTTTTGAGTGAAGTCTTGCGATCGGCTACTTCTTACGTGAACCCGGAGAGACAGCTCCACTATCTGCAATGACAACGCGACTTTACTGCACTGCAACATTGGTAAGTGTTATTCTATTCGTAAATCGCCGCTATTATCTTCGATATTTAGGTGATCACTGCCTTGAACAAGGTCCTGCGGCCCGGCGTTGATGCCCTCGATGGGGTTGGCGCCAAGCCATCAGGGTCTTTCATGCAGATCAGGTCCCATCGCCTTTTCACTTATGCAACTGCCGTGCATATTCCATGGAACCTCATGGTCGACTCAAATGCAGCGAACAAATTAATTGCAATCAAATGACAGAGTAAATGCCATCAAGGTGGACATGAATTGTCGCAACTTCGCAGTTCTTGATTGAGAAGTATGGCTCAAGGTGGAAGTACTTATAGCGCAATGGGCGTCTCAACTCACTCAGACCTCACTGCTGTTTCTCAACCCTCTTCTCTATAATATCAGGCCTACTGAGAAATTACAATGGTCAATTTCTCTGATGAGCGCTTGGGTGCCTCAGCACTCCTTCTGCTCTTCTTGAGCACCGCACATGGCAGCAATCTGCCACCGAAGGCTCAGCAAGACAATTCCTGCACTGAAAGGCCTCAGATGCAGAACTTTGAGTCAGTCGGAGCTTGGTTCGACGACGTCGCGAATCTCAATTGTACCTCAGTCTCCAAAGCCCCCAATGCCTCCATCGCCATTGTCGGAGGTGGTGTTTCCGGGCTCACCACCGCTCTCATGCTAGACAGCATAGGCCTTCATAACTGGGAGATCATCGAAGCTAGCGATAGAGTCGGCGGACGCTTCAGAACCAAGTTTGTCGGTGGTACACAGGAGTTTGCGGAGATGGGCCCGATGAGATTGCCGTATACCGTTACCTATAAGAGTGACAACTCTACGCATGAGTATACGGAGCATCGCCTGACTTTCCAATTGGCTGAGACTCTCAATTCCATGAATGGGAATGACTCAAAGTGGAAAGTCGACTTTATCCCTTGGATTCAACATCATCCCAATGAGCTTATTGCTTGGGGAACTGGCCGCCATCCTGATGGCAGCATCCCGACAAGAGCAGACATTCTCGCAAACTCAAGCCTAGCTAAACCGCCAGCTATGGTATCAGCCGAGTATAACGAAACCAAGCACCGCATGAATGAGATCCTCAAGAACGAAACTACGCTCAAAGCCATTCAAGCAGATGTCTGGCGGTCTCACAAATTCGTCATGAGCCAGGGCTACGATGACTGGAGTGAGCAGTGCATGATGAGGGAAGCCTTCCATGCCAGTGAAAACGTCACCGATGCGATATGGACTGCGACGGATTATGATGTCTTCTGGGATGAAATGGTGCATAACTCAAATCTCGCATTAGACGGGACGAAAGACTCACTAGGCGAGACGGAGTGGAAGTGCGTCGACGGAGGCTTCAATCGGCTTACTGATGCTTTCATCCCTCACGTTTCTGATCGTCTGGTTCGCAATCGCAAGATCAGAAAGCTCGAGCCAGTCAAGAGCAAAGATGGCCAAACTCGAACAAGACTCTCATGGTACCCCAGCGTCAAGAACCGGACGTTCGAGTCGAAAGACTACGACTACACCATCATGGCAGTTCCCTTCACAATGACCCGCTTCATGGACCTCCCCTCGTTCTCATCCGTCCTCGGCCGCGCAATCAGCGAAGCAGGCCTACGCTTCAAATCCGCCTGCAAAGTCTCCCTCCTCTTCTCCGAACGCTTCTGGGAGAAAGGCGACCGCCCCATATTTGGTGGTTACTCTATCCCCGAGAGTAGACCCATCGGCGCATTATACTATCCCGTCTATGGATTGAACGAGTCTCGGCCTGGGCTGATTACACACTATCGTGGTGGAGACTGGAGTGATCGCTACGCCAGCTTCTCTGATGAAGAGCACGTCCAGGCAGTTCTCGATGCAATCGTCAGTCTTCATGGGGAGCAAGCGCGAGAGCTATACACGGGTGATTATGAGAGGCTATGCTGGTTACAAGATGAACATACTGCGACTTCGTGGTGCCGTCCTGATGTTGAGCAGCACAATCTGTACATCCCGGCGTATCATCAGACGGAACATAACACTATCTTTATTGGAGAGCACACGGCCCCTACCCAGGCTTGGATTAGCTCTGCTATATACTCCGCTGCTAGAGGTACTATCCAGTTACTGCTAGAGCTGGGGATGGTGGAAGAGGCTAAGGAGATCAATCGACGTTGGATGGGCAGATGGATCAGGCACGAGGCCAAAGCATAACTTGAGAAAACTCTTTAGGCACGGATAAAAGTTCATCTCGTCACAGGGCTGATATTCAACCTTTCAGTGTATATGTGTATAGACACCAATGTTGTATGTATTTGGTGCCAAGGCCGGCCAAGGAGTCATCATTTAAGTTCTTATCATATTAGCTTTATGCTGTAGCCATTGGTCAGTCATCGTGGTATCGATGTCTAAGTTGTGGGCTAGAAGTGTTATTTGCAGTTGAGACTTGTGACTGTGAGATTATTCCGGCAGAGAGAACCTAGTATGTATTCGGTGGAGCCACCTAACTAAAGATTCGACGCGGAAAGACAAAGTCCTCCAGCTGCTGATACGCTTCATCAAGATCGTCGTTGACGATGATGATATCGTGCACTCCAGTCTCCGCAAACTCAAGCTCTAGCTTGGCTTGTGCCACACGCTGAGAGATACTCGCCTCATCTTCTGTTCGACGGGCGCGGAGTCTGGCTTCGAGTATTTCTAGACTCGGGGGCTTGAGGAAGACATAGCGAGCAACCAAATCTGAAGACTGTATCTTCTTTACGCCCTCCATCTTGATATCCAAGATGGGAGCCAGACCCTCCTTCATCACCTCAGCCATGGCTTTCCTGCTTGTGCCATAGAAGTTGCCGCTGAAATAAGTGTGCTCGACGAACTCCTTCCGCATTTTCATGCTGTGAAACTCTGGCGCGGAGCAGAAGAAGTAGGAAACTCCCTCAACCTCTCCTGGTCGCGGCCGGCGTGTTGTGTGTGAGACAGCGGAGGAGAAGATGGTTGGGTGATTGTCCTTCAGTCTCTGGATTAATGTACCCTTGCCAACACCAGAGGGGCCGGATATAATGATGGGACGGGTATCGAGAAGCGCTGGAGCATGTTTAGTGTGGTGAAATAAAATAGAAGGTTAAGGTAATACGTACCTGTGCTCATGTGGTATGTAAGTGACTCTGAGCCAGAGATATCCATGGTCTCCACGATACTTGAGGGTGTAGACAGTTGAGAAGAGAAATGAGATTATCTGGGGGATGATGGAGATGAGTCGCTGCGAAGGTTAATGGGAACACAATCCCGTATGAGTCTAAATGAAGATGCATAAAGTTGAGGGTTAAGAGAACAAGCCCTAAGACAAAGTCAAACACATCGCATCATGTACAGACGGTAAACTTTAATGCCTTCACTGCTGCCTAAAACGATATTTTATGATGAGAACTTAGTTGCTAAACTATGCAGTTAAATGTTCCGCCTCAGTGGTTCCTTTCATCGCTCAACTATGCACATCTCCAACAACCATCTTGTGGCTAGAACGCCACGATCTCCCCAGCAGTTAACTCCACTTCCAAACGCCATGCCAATAGTAATAACACAAGGCACAAGACTGTCCACCGCATCTCTATCAATCAGTGCTCGCAAACTTGACACTCTTCCTCCTCTCCCTCTCCCCCGTAACAACAGCCCTTCCAGGGCTCGAGCTGAGGATCCCTCCACTGCCCTTATTCAGCGCATCCCTCGCCATGCCTACCGCTCTGCTCTGCGGTATGTCATTGCCATCGCTCTTGACAGATCGATCTATACCTGCACGAGGGCTTGATCGCCTACTGCTGCTTGCTCCATGCTCATCTCGTGCCCTCGTCTTCTCTACGGTCGCGCGACCAATCTCATCAGACCGCGCTGTGCTGGTTTCGCCGCGATATCGACCAGGTAGACAGGCATGTCCACAGCCATCGAGGGGACAGCAGCCATCGCTGAAGGTAGTTGAGCCGCTAGAGTCTGGCTGATCGAGAACAGCGTGCCATGCTGTGAGACAGGAAGCATGGCCGCCGTGTGCACAGCCCGGACAGTACCACCATTGGGAGAGCCACGAGTCTGGGGAGCCCAAGGCAGTTGGTAGCTCCACGGGCGCGAATTCAGCATGTGTTGGTTCTCTGTGGCCACAGACAGCGCATGGCGCCATGGTGGTGCGGCATCGCTCACAAATCCAGATAGCTTCTGGGCCATTTTTGGGATCAAGCTCCCTGGGCTTCTTGCACGCAGAGCAAAGGAAGCTAACCTTTCCATTCTGCTGCGCTGGTGTGAAGATTGCTGTATAATTCTCGCCCCACTGGGGCAACCCTTCTGGCCAGCCTTTGATGCACAAGTTCCGTAGAAGCGACGCCTCAATGAAGAGGCCCATTTGCATCAGTCTCGAGTGGTGCTGTCGCAGGACTGCGTTGGCCTGATGATAGTCTATCACAAAGTCGGGTACTAGAGGCTTCAGAAGGAGAACGATGGCCGAAGCATTAACAGCAGAAGTTCGCGACTCGTAGTGCAAGGCCTCTGTGATGGAGGTGTAGGGATCAAGCGGTGAGACAATTGGGCTATTGCCAGACACAGTAGTCGGGAAGGGATATAAAGGGTCATCGTCCCATGGGAGAAAGTCTGTCTCCACGATGTGAGGTCGTAGATCTTTCTGCGCAGGAAATAGGTCCTTGGCAGGACTGTCGGATCGATTGGGATGACTTGCTGGAACAAGTACTTGTGACTGTGGGGAGTCTTGCTTCGCTGGAAGGGACTCCGCCACAATCTTTGGGGGCGACGGTTCAGATTGTAGGGGCTCTGACGTTTGCGATGGGAAAGAATCATCGGTTCCCATTGTGGTTTGAGAGATTAAGAAAAGATCCTCCGGCGAGTCGGTCGGCGGCTTCTTACTATGTGAGCGTGACTTGGGTGAATCCGTGGGCGTATCGGCATGAACCTCTTCGCCGCGAATGTGACTCGGGTACTCGTTATCCTTCTCCATGTCCGAGGCATGTCTCGCAAGGCTCGATCGCCAAGGTCCGGTGCCTCTCGGCGTCGAAGCCGAAGGTTTCTTGGTCGCATCAGACGTCGAAAACATCTGAGCAAAGCTCTCGTCCGAATCATGGCGCGTCACCCTCTGAACCTCTGGAATCGTAGAGTCCAACGATAGAGGCTCCTTCTTCTTAGGCGGGGGCACATCAAGGGCCTTGAGCAAGACCTCGGCGTCGTAAAAGTCGTATCCTTCAGTGCTAGATATCTGTGAGCTCTCGCTTTCATGGCTGACATCAGAGACGGGAACCGAGTCGAGCCGCTTTCGGGGGGTGTCTTCGAACCTGTCATTTATGCCAGGCCCAAGACGAAGTTCATCAGGCTCCGTGACGGCTGCAAGTCTCTTGCCGACCTGTTGTGCATGCTCTTTCGAATTTTCTGGAGCGTCAGCCGGTCGCGCGAGCGGAGTTGGGACGTTGGACGTGCTCTCGAATCCCATCGCGAGGAGGGATCGAGTGCTCAGAGAGCGGCTGCCGAGCCCAGACTTTCCAGAAGGACGTCTGGGCGTTTCGTCGCCGGGGGTTCGACTAGCAGTATAAAAGTCAATGGGCTTCAGCATTCCACTTCCCTTTCTCTCTTCTATCTTCACCTTCTGGAAACGTCCGAGTCGGAGGTCGAGGTGGTATTGAGCACGACGATCGAGGAGTAGGCCGACCGTGTAGGCAAGAACGCGCCAAGTCTGTGCTAATCGGAAGTACGAAACGCTTTCGGCTGCGCGGGCGTAATGTTCTAGGATAACACCGACTCGTTCATTAAGCGGCTTGCCATCTTTAACGTATGGGAGCTCCTGGTGGAGCGTCTCGAGGTATAATCCTGAGAGATATTGGTAGATTTGTGTTGTCTTTACAGCAGGCAGTCGACCGAAAGCCATCGTTTGCTGCGTTTTGAAGACACCTGTAACATTGATGGCTTGGTCAAGTGCCAGGAACGGCTTATCATCAAGGCCAGATCCAGAAGGTGGCGTCGTGCTCAAATTGGTGGATCGTCCGGCTTTCCTTCGACTTATTCGTCGTCGGGGACCAAGAAAACTGCCAACGACATCCTCCTCCGAGTCGCTACGGCTGATACTCAGCATGGGGGCATTGGGGCTCGATCCGTAGGGGCCACGAGGCACTATCTCGGCGTGGTGTGTGACAGGAGGACGAGGTCGACTGCTTTGATGAGACCGTTCGTCAAGGAACATCATAACATCACCTTTGGGTGAAAATGCCATAGATGAGGTAGACTGACGATCAATGACTTTGGGCGCATATGCGACATCGTTTTGCGCAAACAGTCCGTCTTGGCCAACTGTCCAAAGCATGTCCTGGTCTTGCCAGAGCAGAGTAGCCGGTGAAGCGTCGAATCTCTCGATTTCCTTATATGCCATGGTCGGCCGAGCCAGGTCCCAGATGTGTACTGCCGAAGTACCATACCGACGAGAGCTGCTATCATCGTAGGACACTGCTATTTGAGCTACGCGTTTGTTTTGCGCTGTGGCAGACCACAGGCCAGGTCGCCATGCGATAGTCCAGATAGGCGCAGGTGTTGTCACAGACCATTTCGGCTTCTGTCGTTTATCGGCTGAGCTCGAAAGATCCCACACATGGAGTTTCGTATCTCGACCAGCACTGATAAGGTGGTTTCCGTCTGGATGCCATGCGATAGAGGCGCAGGCCTTTTCGTGTGCATTGATCCTCAGCAAAGGTCTTGCTGGTTGGCGCACATCCCACTTGAGCACCACTCCGCCCTCAGTACAGCATGCCATCTCGTGTCCAACCTTTGGAGACCATTTGACTTGCCGGACCGAGTCGATACATTTTAACGGCGCGAATCGTTGCCGAAAGGTGATGCCGCCCGATCGTCCTTGGAGAGGTGCCGCAGTATCGAAAACGCGCGCCATGCCATCTTGGCTGCCTGAAAGAAGCCAGCTCTTGAGATGTGGATTGACATCGAGGGTATTAACCTGGCGCGAATCTTCCTGCATCTGCATGTATTCCAATGGCTCGGCCGCGCCAGATCCGACTCGTGCGACATCGTATGCGAAGATCTTGCCATTCGCGCAAGCCGTGAAGATTGTTGAACCACCATGCCATTTGACATCTCGAATGCTGAGCTGATCCGCTGCCTGGTTACCCTTCAGTCCAGCGGGCTGGGCAGTAATCGCAGCCCTCAAGTCCACGCCCTCGCGAAAGTTGAAGTTGAAGTTGTGGGGGTCATCGAGGACCACTGTCTTCAGGATATGTCCACCTGCCAGGACGGCGGCTCTTCGATCGGGGGAAACATCGAGGGCAAGTATTGGAACACCGGCTCTATACACGGCATCTTGCGACTTTGACGGTCGAAACGAGGCTGAGATTGTAGAAGCGGGCGCGCTTGTTATCGAGAGATTGGCTGAATCGCCTGCGGGGGTCTCGGTGGCAGCCTTGCCGAGGAGCTTGCGCATTATCCTTGAGTCGCGGTTATACATTGTTGCGGGGATCTGCGATAGCCGATTGCGACGCCATTGAGATCAACTCAACGGGCCATCGACGGCATTCTCGTTGTTCGGTGTAGAGCGTTAGATGCGGTATAGATCTCCCTGTTGAAAAGGGATATCTCTCATTGGTGTTTGGCTAACTATCGCCGCCCATCAACGTGAGCTCATGTGGATCCGAGGCTCGGCACAGTCACGTGGTACCCTAGACCTCAAACTATCGTGATAATATGAATTTAAAACAAATCAGATGGACACTTACATATTTATTATGTTTGAAAGGGCGCAGGAAGTTTTAGGGGATTTAATTCAGTAGCAAGTATGTTAGTCTGAACATGAAGGAAAGATTCGTTTGGCAATATTGTCAGGCAGTGCTGTGAAATGGGGAAACCATAAATCACTGCATGGTGAAGTCGCAGCTATAGAAACCCTTGACGATGCATACGTGTTTGTTTGGGAACAAAATATCGAGTTTCCAACTTAGATTTATATTTGACAGTTTGAATGCTACTATATTCACTGACAAACCCAACTGAATAACACATCTCTCGTCCGACGGGCACAATTGCCTTTCTTCCTCCCACCACCGAAACAAGATCTCAACACCATGAAAACTCCCTACACGAAAAGTACAACAGCTAGATAAGTCTCAAGCATGGCAGTGTATGATATGCCGCGACAAGCTTGTGACTAGGACTGCTGCACAAATGCATCGTCCTCCTCTCCCGTTCTCCTCATTCAGGACCAAAGGTGGGGAACTCCTCGAGGTTGGTAGGAACAGCATCGCTAGCAGTGGAAATGACCCCAGTAGCGGTGGTAGTAGCATCAGCGGTAGTGGTAACTCCTGGAACGGGTACAGGTGGAGGCACGGCAGGTGGTGCACCCCCAAGGCCCCCTAACCCGCCGAGGAGTGGACCAAGAAGACCGGTGACGGCATCAAGTTGTCGCTTGTTCAGGCGATCGGACCTGAGTCCTCCAAGAAGGCCCGTCAGAGCATCGAGCTGTCTTTTGTTCATGGGTACGGGTTTCAATCCTCCCAGAAGTCCAGTCAGGGCATCGAGTTGTCTCTTGTCCAGACCACTAATGGGGCCGGCGGGATCTGGCTGTTGACTTCCGTCCGTGGAACCGAAAGGGTCGACAGTCGGGACTCCGAAGGCCGTGGTGCTGGTAGCAGTGGTTTCGACGAAAGCATCGGTGGTAGAAGCCTCAGAGTCTTCACCGTTGCCCAAGTCAATGATCTGGATTACGGATCGGGGAAGGGTCTGACGTTTCTCCAGGCCAACGGCGCCTTCAACGGAACGAGCTACTTCATTCTGCTCAGCGTTCAAGGGAGCAGCCAAAGTGCTGCCGAAAAGCAATGCAAGAGTAAGGAATGACTGCATTTTGAAGTAATTGCAAGATTGCGTTGTAATGAGTGGAAAAGGAGTGTGTTTGAAGATGATAGAGAATACTCAAGACTGGCTGGTAAGTCTTCCAGTTTTTATATCTAGACAATACGGCGGAGCATTCAGCTCCAGGTACGCAAAGACTGAGCGAGTAGGACAGGGGCCCTTTGCAAGTCTAGTGGAATGAAATATTATACATGATGATCCCAAGCGCTGATCCTCTCATCTCTGTCAAAAGTAAATATTGAAAGAACTGAGGGGGAGGGGGAATGTGAACTACAACATGTTATGCAAGTTTGCATTGCCAATATACTATCACAGTCAAAGGGGGGATTTTACAATGGAAGATCGTCAGTACTGCGTAACTAGCAGCACATTTCGCAGACCACATACGGCAAATCAAGGGAGGAATTCATTTACTTGGTAGCAAGTAGGGATTGTTGTTAATTAAAGTAAATTGCACTTACCGAGTTATTCAAGAGACTATTGACATTCCAAATTTTAAAAAATAATAAAGATGCAGCATAATAAAGCTTGAGAGTGAGGAACTCGTTCAGAAACAGTGACTTACATGGAGATCAGTGACGTTGAGAAACACGGCAGACAGTCGGACCGATCTAAAGGGAGTGCCGCGCAAACGTTTCAAAGCGTCTCAGGCACCCTTATTAGAGTTGTTCTAACTACCTTATTGTGTACAAGTTCCTGGTTTATGTCAGACACGGCAGATTCTCCCTCTCCTCGGCAGACAGCAGCCGCTTGCCCGTTCTAGCAAGCGTGCAAAGTAATCAAGCTAAGAATTGTATCTATATTATATCTGATCATTCCAGTCAATCGGTCCCTGCATCCAATGTGGTACAGAGATTAAATGCTGCTCATCGAGAGTCATCATGGGGCTACCTATATGGCTGGGAACAGATATTCCCTTGCCAACCTGAAGAATTTGCCTTGAACACAATGCCATTGAGAATTTGAGAGACTTTTTAAATTATAATACAGTAGCCTTTGGACTTGTTACTGGAGCCTGCGTCATCATAATGATCATAATAACAGCCACTTTAAACTTTGACAATACAAATAGTCTCGCCTTTGTCAAATTGTACCCGTGGCGCTGTAAACTCGTCTCAAATTCATCTTTGCAAGCCGTTCCCTTGCCCAAAGGTGATTAGCCCTTTGCAACATAATTGTAAGTGGAGATCTAAAACTCATTCTGGACCAAGCCAACGTCTTGACTCAAGCCTGGCAATCTGTTCAACCCCCTGGTCCCAACACTCACGTCCCATCATTTATACACGCACTTACTCAAATATTCGTCACTAATAATTCGGTGTCTTAGCCATACATGGCCATGGCAGACATGTCGTCCTACTCAACAGTTTCAGAATCTCGGAGTGTGGGCCGGCCATTAACAGATGCCTTCGTCGACCTTTATTTCATGAACTACATCACCACCATAGCGGCTGACGCAGTGCCTTATTTGCACCAAAGACCAGAATACTCCGCAAATACATGTAGCTTCATTGCAAAAGGTCCGGCAACAGACACTCTGCCCTGCTTGTCGTCCTTTGTCCGCACTCTCGTGATAACATTCAAGTTACCTAGAGCCGTTATGATTGCGTCTGCGATATATCTTGGTCGTTGGCGTCTTCGACATCCTGGAGCATCTGGACCCGACCCCAGTGCTCCATATTGCTTAGTCCTGGCATCTATGATCATAGCCGTCAAGCATCTGTACGATGATCCTCCGCCTAATGCTCGATGGGTGAGGTTTCTGAAGAAGAGTGGTATTCACTATTTCACCTTGGAGAACGTCAACGCGATGGAAATTGAGATGCTGTACGACCTGAGGTGGAATGTCAATATGTCTTCTGCAGATGTACACAGAGTTTCGGAGCCTGTCCTCTTTGTGCTTGGGAGCGAACTGCTTAACTATGCCCAACAGTATTAGTCATAGGCAGGACATACCGACAAACTTAGTTGAAGGTATTAATCTCTTATAAATAGATGCATGATATCAAAGTTTGGTGTAGTATTCCAGTCATGAGTTAGATGTGTTATTTACGATTGAGATCCGTGGCTAAGAGCGGAAATGAGTAGAGACCTTGTAGCGAAGTTGTTACTCAGGGCGTCCCAGGGGAGACATCCGCAGCATCTTGATATCAACCTAACTCTTTCTGCTTCATGATGCTATGAATTGCATAGAAGAACACGAGGAGGGTGGGATTGGCTGTAATAAGATCAATATTGCTGGTAGGAGTGCTTGACCGTGACAAATGAAGAAACCGGGTATTCACATGTGACAATGATGTTTGAATGCCGCGAAATGATATGATTGAGTGCTAATTCTAAATTATGGCCCTTGCCGATGATTAAATTACACCTGGCAGACCTATGAGGCCTGTCGTAAGATGCATACCATCAACAGCACATTTTCTCATCCCCAATTACCCCACAAAGCAATGATAAATACAAAATTCAGGCAATTGAACTTGACGGTCGCCCGAGAACACGAAGGTAAAGACTGTGAGTCGCCAAACTGGCATGATTGTAACCCGATGTAAAGATCATGGTAAAGATACCGAAGGACTCCAAACTCTGGGCCATGAATAATGGTCAGAAGCTCTTAGATAAGGCTGCTGAGAGCAATGCAAGGAAGGGCGACGTTGACGAGACCACCGGTGGCCTAAATTCATGATGTTAGAAGAAGCTTTTCACAGGGAGATCAGAGAACACTTACGCTGCCGCCGCTGTTCTGACAACAGGCGGCGTTTGCCTGGCATTCCTTGTTAAGGAGGCCATTAGCAATAGCCAGAACATTAACATCAAGCTTGGAGCACTGATCAAACAGGCTCAGGTTATTAAGGATACCAGCACCGTTGCCAACAGCGTTGCCGGCAGGAGTGTTGGTGACCTTGTTGCAGCAAGTGACCTGCATGTTGTTTCCGCAAGCATTGTTGGCCTGGGCGACAGTTATCTGATCAATGGAAGGGTACGCCCTGATCTGAGGACCAGCGGCCACGGTGGCGGCGAGGAAAGCGACGATGGTCATGTACTGCATCTTGAAGGGTTGGGGTTGTCGAAGACAGAAGATACTAAAGAAGGGCTTTGTGGGTTTGTGGGGTGATGGGATGGGAAGTAGTAAATGAAAATTGAACGAAGGCGGAGAGATGCTGATGAGAGAAGATTTTGGTTCGGGGGGTTACATTGTAGTCTTTATATCTGGATTACAGTCGATTTTAGGTCAAGGGAGTCTGCTGCGCAGGAACGCGTTAGTGCAATCTCCCTCATTTCTTTGATGCCCGGAATAGTTTGTCATTCTCTTCGGGATCGGCATTGTCCTGCTACGCATATGTCGCTGAGACAGATTCTCAGGAAAAGTAAGCTAGTAGTTCTTGGATCATTTGCTTGTTTTGATATCCAGACTACCTGGCTCCCTCCCTTAGATCCGGCGTGAACACGAAGCATCGCATAGTGGTATGAAAGAGGTTGGATGAACCAACAATCTCTTGGCTGTTGAGCTACCCTCTACGGGCGAACTTTGATAGGAGGTGTTAAAATAAACTCATTAAAACTTATCATAAGCTTAGCCTATTTTATCTAGGTCTTCGTGTTACTTAGGATCGAGGTCCTGTGTTTTCGTTATTCCGCTGGGCAACTTATTCGCGTACCTAGGTCAGTACAGTACCAAGATCCAATATCCTGCAGTCTTGCCTCATGTGATTGGCTGCCGTATCAGACTAAAACAGGTCTACCAAGTTCCTGGCACAGAACCGACTGCAAGGGATAATCAGCACGAGGAGTTCACTTTGCCATGTTCCCCATTTGGAAATTCGGTCCTTTTTCTGCCTCAGACACGGCACATGAGAAACACGGCTCATAAGAAACACGGCACATTAAATGAAACACGGCTTAAGTCACTGGTAAGACCTTTCTTAAGCAAGAGGAACCACTGGAATACCCCACAC
Source organism: Fusarium tjaetaba (assembly GCF_013396195.1). Lineage (NCBI taxonomy): Eukaryota > Fungi > Ascomycota > Sordariomycetes > Hypocreales > Nectriaceae > Fusarium > Fusarium tjaetaba. Next base: position 297,204 of record NW_023501217.1, read on the forward strand.
AATAAAGCCCGAACGTCGATCCACTTCAGCCCTAACTCCCCAATAGACTGAAGTACGCTTACGGATCTGGGGTAAAAGGCTGTCTAAGCCCTTGCATATCAACACCGGGATTTTTGTTTCCGCTCTTGTTAGCGTGGCTCCCATCGGGACTTTGATATCATCGTCGATCCATCGTCATAACTATTCCCCTCACATTCTGCTAGTACCCCCTTGACCGGTTCGAGTTTGCTAGAAACAACAAGATAGTCAGAGACTACACCGATGACTTACCATCATTCTGCAACTGAGGAATGGATGTTCCGGCGATGCCCCTTGCAGCCTCCTTTTAATTGCAGAGGATACGAACTGGGTGGTGAGAATGAATTGGCAAACAGCGCCGCCAAGTTCCATAGTCCGCCTTCAAGATATTCTCACGATGTTCTACCAACAGCTGGTATGCCCTTTCGGGCCGTTAATGGCGTTGTTGTAGTGAAAGATTCACGGCAATCGTATTACTGCTAATATAAAGATTGGTACTATTGAGACGAGAGACGTAAGACGTGCTTCTATGACAGTTGTTTAGTCAAGAAGCCACTGGTTGCGATGCTTGAAATACCAGCATTTAGACTAAAAGCAGCCCGGCCCAGCTGCTCATCGAGATGGCCTTTCTGAATACACATGGACTCTGCCAACAGCAAGTAGATCCTCGGCGGGTTGATCATCTCCATTACCAATCTTTCCCCTCTGTGCATCAACCACCCGCCCACATGATAGAAGTCTATACGAGGTGTCAATTTCATGCGTACCTTCACTTGCGTCACTCTTATACCATACACAAGTTGTCTCAGTCTGCGAAGAGAGGTTGCTCTTCTCAGTATATCTCGGGTTGCATTTAGTAACTCGTGTTATCCAAGCCGTAACCCTCGTATTGTAATTGAGCATCCAATGTTGAGCTTGCTTTTGTGATATTGTAGCAATTGTTCAGCCATGATGGTATATGTCTAATTTGTGGGCTAATAAGTGTATTGTTTGCACTTGAGACTTATGACTAAGAGTCTAAGTCAGCGCAGAGAACTTGGCTTTCGTGATATCTGATGTTTAGGGTAGACTTTTTAATATGATATTAACAATTGGCGATTTACAGCAAATGCTTAATTGATGTATACCATGAGCTTCATATCACGTATTTCTAGGTTTTAACTTATTGTTTTATTTACCTGTGCTTATTTTAAGAAAGTGTAACATAGCTGAAAACTATTTCCCTCTGTTCACTTTTGAGTTCAATGCGCATTAGTTAGTGACGTTACAGCGTGATGTCGGCGCCGGCATTAGATTGAATATCCACTTTTCGAGGTACACATGCCCGCTGCAAGTCATCCGTGACGAGTTTCAAAGTATCTATAGTAGCTAAAACAAGCCAATCCCGTAACCATCATGTTTCGTCTATCCATGGTCGAACGGAAGAAAAGCTCCTGGAATAGTTACTACTCATAAAAGTGAAGATCAAGCATCGCCGATGGCTCACTCTAAAGGAGACGATTTCACAGCAGTGAAATCGTGATATTGGAGGGCAGCACGTTCATCCAGCCACCCGCAGAAATCTAATGCTATCTCAAAAGCAAGTTTTCTAACGTAGATGAAGATAAGTGTGACACTCCCGTAGGCAAGACACGGGACAGCAATCACGTCAGTTTGGTACTCTACGGAGCAAAAAAGAGCGCCCAAATGTCTCTCATAAGGACGAGATCTAGAATCCAAGACGAAAGCATCTAGATCGATCTCGCGATATGAGGTCGAGATTTAATAGTCAGCCAATCGTCAAACATAGAACTCTGTGTTCACTCAACCCTACAGCGGGGCTTGCATTCCAGGCGATCTCCTTGCAGTTGTGATAAGCCAATAGGGTATAGCTGGTAGACGAAACGGTCAGCCGCACATCCAAACAATCTAGCCCCAGGCGGCGGCGACTGAAGACGAAAGCGGTCAATGATAAAATTGCCTTGCAGAAGAAAGATACCGCCAACTTCATAACCTTGAAGCCAGGTTCGGCTTTTGGACATGTTAGCTGATCTTATAAAGAATAACTACGCCCGCCACCTTGAAGTCTCCTACCTTTGTATTCACAATTCAGCAATGCACTACGATCGTTTCTGGAACATCCAAGACTCTCTTTGAAACATTAGGCGGACGCTTGTTCCCTTCCCCTCTTTTTCTTTTACAGGCTCAGAAGCTTGCTGATATCATTTCATCCTTTTTGTTCATATCAAAGCTTAGCTAAGCTTGTTCTACATATTACCCTCGGAAATACCATTGGATCAACTGGGACCTCGATATGGCATTGGCATTTCAATCACATAAGCCATTACGTAGCTGGCCCACCACAAATTTTCAGGCCCAGAAATACCAGAGTCAAAAGCCACAGAGTCCTTACTGCCCTCACTACAGCTCTGCTCACGAACCATCGCTTCAAGACTCCCAGCCACGACCAGTATCAGCTTCATCGTGCTATTCTGTACCCGAGACACTCCCAAAGAGAAATCTAAAGATAGAAGCTGCTTCTCAGCTTCGATCTTTTTCTTCTGCTTCAGGTCGCATTCTACGACCTCCGCTTCAACTACATCAACGGCCTTTCTTGTCTTCAGAGAACATTCGACCAGCCAGGCCTACTCCCGTCCGGAGAAGCCAGTCTGATCCTGTCAAAGATTGCAGTCTTGAGCCTCCTCCTGTTCCTCCGAAAGATGATGTTATAACTCATCCCCAACAAGGGCATGGCCTGTGTGTTTCCGGCGATAGTGATTTCGAACCAGACAAACGCAACACCTTTGGATATACGGAACATCCCACTACGTATACTTCTTACTGGTCTGACCCTAGCTGCAGTGAGAGTGGGAGCAGTACAGATGATGAAGAAGAGTCCACGGATGCCGGAGAAACTGACTTCGAAACATCTGATATTGAGGACAGCTTGTTACACCTTTCCGTCATTCAGGCTCAGCGTCTTTCTTTACACACTTGGATTCTGAATCCTACAACAGCTGATATCGATGATAAGCCGGGATCCAAGTTGAACTGGAGAAGCCGAATTGGATACAGAAATATCGCCGGGCCTCATCACTCGAAGGAAACAAAACGTTGGGGGATAATATTTTAGTTTATTCTATTTTACAGCTACTACCTATTAATTTGAAGACCACCTACTGAAACATGATGTCCAATATCGCGACTTGTCTCAGCATCTTGAGTTACGTGATGAAGCAAGTAAACATGTTGGATGGATGTAGTCAAACTCTTGACTCAACTCAATTAGCATGTGCTAATGTCAATAGGATAAGCTCCCGAAGGATATGATCCAGCTAAATGGTCCGTTGTACACAAGTAGTTGATAAACTTATACTACAAAAACGCCCAGCACTTATACATAACGCTTGATTTCGGGAATCGAAACAATATCGAAACTGACTTGACTGCCAAAGGTTCTAGGCCTCAGAGAGCCCGGTCATGCCTGGAGCTTTGTTTAGCCCCCTGTCTTGTTTGAAGAGAATAGCAATCTCGACATAAAGTCTGCTGCTGTTGTGATAGGCGAGCAGTAAATCTAGTGCAATTGCCACATCTCGCTAGAAGACCGACGGGCTATTGACCGTTAGACATGTCCTGGCTCCCTGGAATATCGACTTACGAGTTCTAGCTTTGGAACCTCTGTCGACGCAATCATCGGTCTCGTCGCAGACAAACCGATCATGTGCTGTTGAGAAGGTCCAGGACCTGATTGAGTTCTTAGAGAGGATTGCAGTGAGTTGACTTGCTGCAGTAATTGCTTCACTATCTCCTGATTTCTAAGCATTTCGTTGATATCCTCCTCTTTAGGTAGCCTGGCTAGATTCACCTGTGTGAGGTACTGTTTCAAGGCAATTCTCCGGTTTGCCTCGGCAAAATTGGAGATAGCATGGGAACGCGACATGATCTAATCAGAATTAATAGAATTGAAGAAAGCGGTGATATGATATCTGCCTTACCTGAGCGAGCATCTCTCTATAGGTCTTGTTCCCAGGGTACCGTTCCAAAACATCTTTGTGTCGGGCTTGAGCAGCTGGATTGAGAATGAGGGCGCGTGCGTGAAGATCTGATAACCCTGTCGAGGAATGATGAAGACGACGGGGTAAGTTAAAATCGGGGTGAATAGGTTGGGGAAGAGAAGCTCTCTCTTGCTTGGTGGGTGTTGGTCCATGGGATGTAGATGCTGATGGAGATCGTGATTCACGATGGCTGAGAAGTAGATGAGGTGGGAGAATCTCCGATAGAGACGGTGGTTTTCGATGGTTTGAGGGACCCGAATCGTCTGAAGATCGTGATGATTTCATTGTGCAGGACTATTAAAACCTGTTGGTGTGATGAGAACTCTTCGGGTGAACGGAGAGGCGCGGAAATGTAGCCGTGTCAACTGCCGGGGTGATATAGATACCGAATGGATCTACCGCTGAAGCCTCAAAACAGTTGGTGGCGTTGGGGGAGTCTGCTCACATTCCGCCTCATGCCAGGAGAGAAAGTTCCGGGGCGGAATCCCAGGTGATCGATCATTGCTTGGTATTTGACGCAGGCATAAAGATCGACGCGGCACATAAAGCCTGAGCGACTTATGCGTTGGCTAAACTAAAGTGACATCCCGTGCTCACAGACGACAGAGTAAGACATGTTTCAGAAAGTAGCTGGTCGCTCAATGTCTCAGAGACTGCAGCATCTGCTAGTACCAAGACGCTTTCCTCCCTCGAACTAGTTAGCAAAGATCCGAGAGCCGGTGTTATGTCTACGGCTGGACCCACTGATACGGGACTCGAGAGGTGCCGGTTACCTGGTAAGACTCATTAGTAAGCGTAGATCAGAAGCTTAGCTCCTGGGACAAGAATGATATGTCAATGTCCCACCATACATAGAATACCATGGCTACAATTTGGGCCAGAACAGAGCAAGACGATGTATCAAGAAGATGTGAATGTTAGAATGTCTGTGATAATCAAATATAGAAGAGAGGGCCAGGGTTGCACAAGGATCAAAAAAGGACAGAAGGAAGTTAAAAATACAATCAAAGTTAAATACACTAAGCTGATGTGACGATCCGTCGACTGAACCTTTCTTAACTATTACAATGAACTCCATACATACAGTCTTGCCATTATCCATAACTCATTATCGTTCCAAACGCTATAATAAGCGCCATATCATACAGTCTTTTACCTTCCTATAATACTGGTACTTGTACCGAAGAATCTAGCTCATAGTCTGGGCGTTCCTAATCATCATTCCCAGAATGAATCAAAGGTATAACCGTTATAAGGCAATGACTGGCTGCGACCCTGTGCTGCCAGGCTGATCTGCAAAGGAAGTGGCTGGTTGGTGCTGGGGGAAGGGCTCGACTGAAAATCAAAGAGAGCCTCCCCGCCAACGTGGACCATATTGCCGATATTCACGGTCTCAGGTAACCCGGACAGGGACCGAATTGGCAGTGCATAGGAGTTTGAGCCCCATGGAAAGTTGAGATCTGGTTGAGATAGAGGGTTTGCGTGTTGTGGAATTGATGAAGTTGATGGGATTGACATATCCACAGATGTTGGGAACTGTGAGATAGCAGGCACTTCTGAGAGCTGCCCTCTTTGGGATGAGTCGAAGTCGACTGCGTTTGCATTTGAAACTTGCCCCATGACTGCAGGATCCCATTCTGGAAGACTTTGGCTTCTCATGTTGAGATTCACCTGGCCTTCTACTGTTGATACTAGAGAATAGCGGTGTTAGTAATGACCGAATCGAAGAGCTGTATCACTGAAGCTGAACTAACCTCTCATTCCAGATCCAAAGCCGTCTACCCACGGGATGCCATTACCAATGGGGGCTACTGAAGCTGTAGGCCTCGTTTTGGATGAATCCAACGGTGGCTTTTGCATGTCTAGATATTGCTCCATGCTGGCAGAAGTCTGTGCTAGATCATATGCGTCTGAGCTCTCATCGGTAGAAGGAGAGAACCTGGCTACTCGAATGAGATCAGAGCCATCAGCAGACGACCGGCCCGTGAGGTAAGAGCTGCACTCTTTCTTCAAACGGACGCAGCTGACGCAACGAGCTTGAGCGTCGGAAGAAGAGGCGATGCACCTTATCTTGCGATGCCTGCATTGTTCTGGGGAAATGTTAGATGGATGAGCGTACAGACCAAAAGCCAGAGGAGGGGAACCTTGCTTACTGCACGCTGATGAAGCTCGCTTGTAGCCGAGCTTGGGCCTCGTATTTGATTTTGGTTCCTCATCTTCCTCTAGATCTTGCTGCATATCCATTTGATACTGAATCATGCCTGGGACTTGGCAGGTATCGTATGGACTTAATTGAAAGTTGTCATGTGAAGATTGAGCATTCTGGCCACCTAGCATATTTGGCGTATCAAGCTGATACGTGCTGAAGGAATCAAACGACATGATGGAGTGAAAGCCGGTCAAGCTGACAGGCATGGATGCCGGGTACTTTGGCAGAAGTGTGAAAGCTTGATTGTCGATCGAAGTGTAAGTTTTTAAGTAGGTGGGGG